>NC_083768.1:22828979-23166479 GCF_963514075.1 Conger conger
GTTTATTCAGTTAGCGAGCAGCCCTGTTCACAGACACTTCCCCCGCTTGTGTGTGCCCATTTATAAAGCTGCATAAACACTCCAGTTACACTTCAACTCAAAACAAGTACCCAGCTTAAGGGCACAAAGGCGGTATACGCTGTCTGAGAATTGAACCTGAAAGAACTTGTCAATATCTCTGTGTGGGTCTCTCCTTAAGAACCTGGCAATATTTCTGTGCGGGTCTCTCCTTAAGAACCTGGCAATATTTCTGTGCGGGTCTCTCCTTAAGAACCTGTCAATATCTCTGTGTGGGTCTCTCCTTAAAAAGCAGTTTCTGTCTGTGCTGGTCTCTCCTTAAGAAGCAGTTTCTATTTCTGTGCGGGTCTCTCCTTAAGAACCTGTCAATGTTTCTGTGCTAGTCTCTCTTTAAGAAGCAGTCAATGTCTCTGTGCTGGTCTCTCCTTAAGAAGCAGTCAATGTATCTGTGCTGGTCTCTCCTTAAGAAGCAGTCAATGTATCTGTGCTGGTCTCTCCTTAAGAAGCAGTCGATGTCTCTGTGCTGGTCTCTCCTTAAGAAGCAGTCAATGTCTCTGTGCTGGTCTCTCCTTAAGAAGCAGTCGATGTCTCTGTGCTGGTCTCTCCTTAAGAAGCAGTCAATGTCTCTGTGCTGGTCTCTCCTTAAGAAGCAGTCGATGTCTCTGTGCTGGTCTCTCCTTAAGAACCTGTCAATGTCTCTGTGCTGGTCTCTCCTTAAGAAGCAGTCGACGTCTCTGTGCTGGTCTCCCCTTAAGAAGCAGTTGAGTTTTTCACCTGTATTCAGCAGCTCAGCCCTCTTCTCCTCGCTGACCTCGGTGTCCGCAGTCAGGTACTCGTGGAACTCCTTAAAGCCGATGGACTGGAAGATGCCATGCTGGTAGTCCTGCCTGGGAGACACAGGAGGAGCAGCTAACCGAGACGTCACCATCGTCATTTAAACGCCGATCGTATCCGTGGCAACCTGTAGAGCAGACATTCCCGCACGTGCTTGAAGCCCTTTACAAAGCTGTGTGGAACGCCTCAGTCTGGGTTTTACTGGCGCGTCCCAAAAGCAGTTGGCTCCTGAACAGGTGCTCATGACCGCGTTCGCGTTTGGCTGGCAGACCAATTATGACATAATGAGTTCTGTTTGCACCGAATCCACAGCCTCTGACTGACGCTAATAGGAGAAATTCACAGCACTGCTGCTTCAGCGTCTCGGAGCCCAGAACAGCTTTTACTAATATGCTAATGCAGGAATTAGCTAATTCACCGTGTTATGATCTGCAATAACTTCAGCAGTGTAATTTCTTTTACAGTAGAAACAAATGTTAATTATGCAGAAGAACAGCCTGGGAGGCGTGTTGAGGCCGGCTGGGGACAGCCCGTCCGAACGTCCGCGGTTATGAACGGGGTCTGATCCTGAGGCATCATCATCATCCTCTCCTCCCTTTCATTCCTCCTTATTGTGCAGGGCCCCGCTCCTCCAGCCAGGCCGCCGGCCGGACGGGCCCTCAGAGTCCGTCAAACAAGGGGACGTGCCCGCAGGCGCTGACATCGGCCCGACAGCCCGAATCTGGCCCCGTGTGACCGGGGGACGGACAAGAGGCTGAGGGCAAGCAGCTTCCATCTGACGCTCGCACTACTACAAATGAGGGGAAGGAGAGGGAGAGAGACAGAACGAGAGCGAGAAAGAGCGAGCCAGAGAGAGAGAGAATGGGAGAGATAAGAGAGCGAGGGAACGAGAGCAGGAGAGATTTGACCTTGCCGTGATGTGAGCCGGTTCAGAAAGAGGAGACTGAGAGAATGGGGGGGGAGGGCAGACGGCGAGGGAAGAGAGGAGAATGTGCTGGGTGGTCAGTTTGTTGGGCCGGGGAGGCGGGGTCTGAGAGAGGGAGGGTGGGAATCAATCACGGAGTCCGGGGAGACGGTGCGACAGAGGCCGGGCAGAACGCCACCGGCGCATCAATCCCCCGCAGCCCCGCCCTGACGGGCCCCAGACAGCGCAGTGTCACCAGCAGCGGCAAGCGCGTTCACTCTCACCAGCGCCATGGCCTGATCTCTTACACCTCCACCATGTTCACATACACACACATACGCACACACACACTCTCACCAGCGCCATCGCCTGATCTCTTACACCTCCACCATGTTCACATACACACACATACACACTCACACTCTCACCAGCGCCATCGCCTGAGCTCTTACACCTCCACCATGTGCACATACACACACATACGCACACTCACACTCTCACCAGCGCCATCGCCTGATCTCTTACACCTCCACCATGTTCACATACACACACATACGCACACACACTCTCACCAGCGCCATCGCCTGAGCTCTTACACCTCCACCATGTGCACATACACACACATACGCACACTCACACTCTCACCAGCGCCATCGCCTGATCTCTTACACCTCCACCATGTTCACATACACACACATACACACACTCACACTCTCACCAGCGCCATGACCTGATCTCTTACACCTCTACCATGTTCACATACACACACATACACACACTCACACTCTCACCAGCGCCATCGCCTGATCTCTTACACCTCCACCATGTCCTCACACACTCACACACACACACACACACACACACACACACACACACACACACACACACACACTCACCATCGCCTGATCTCTTACACCTCTACCATGTCCCCAGGGAGACACACTCACACACTCACACACTCACACACTCACACACTCACACACTCACACACTCACACACTCACACACTCATTCCCTCTGCTGGAGGCCAGGGAAAACACTCAGGAAAGGAGTTTAGGTGCATTTATGCACGCACACGCAGAAGCAGGCGCACACACACGCATGCACAAACACACATATGCACAAGCATGTGCACACATGCAAACACACACACGCACAAGCATGCGCACGGGCACACATATTCAGATTTACACTCACACACTCTTGTTGGAAACGATTTCATGAAATGCCCCTTCTTTAAAACAGGACAAATTTTGCAGTCAATCTTAATGTCCTTTATCAGTGCAGGACTGGCTCACTGGCTGCATCCATCAAAACCACTGCAGGACTCTTTCTGGCTGCAGCCCTGGAAACAGTAGTTACTCACAAACACAGAACACACAGGTGCGCACACACACACAGCAAAGCTCTCCTTAAGCCCAAGAGAGTTTAAACCCCTTCCTTTTACCACTCAACAGTGAAGGGGAACCAAGTGGAACCATCAGAAAACAGAATCTGAAGTGTCTGTTCTTCTCCTTATTTATTGAAGCGGGAGATAACAAAAAAAAAGAGAAAGACTTAGAAAGCAGGAAGCCGGTATACAGAGAAACACAGAGCCCTCAGAGCTTGGAGCAGTACAGTGATATCTTCACTGAAAACCCACGGGCTGTTCCGGAAACTAGGAGTACTCGTCCTGCAGGAGGCGAACCAGACGGCCCAAACCGCACCACCTAACGCCCACACACAACCCACTCATCTGAGAAGTTCTATAAATGTTCTATAAATGTTCCACAGACGTTCCTGCCTGTGGCAATAGCAGCAGTTTCCCAGAAAGGCCTTTATGAGCGAATGAGACAGGTTCTCAGATCATTTAGAACCAGAAAGGGCAGTTTAATCAAAAAGACGTTTAGATGAGTATCAACCGGAAAAAAAAAAACGTCCATGAAGAAAACAAACAACGAATCTTACACTACACAAACTGGATTTAGGCTAAGCAGCTAATGAGTGTACTCTTACATCTTGTTTTAATGTTGTGGTAAGGGAGGAGGGGGGCAGTCTGTACTGTGATGCATTCATGGTGGGATTTGTGTGGATGTGTGTGAGGTACGCCCCCTCACCCCTCTGCTCAGAGCTACAGAATTCTTTCCCGCACGCAGTACCTGCCTGTGGGTCACAGCCGAAGCCAAGCGCTCTGCCTCGCCCAGGCCCGGTTCCTCCGGCAAGCACATCCCGTTCCCCGCACCGTGCCCGGACACGTCAGCGAATCCAACGGCTGACTAAGGAACGGGTTCTGCTCCGGTTCCTCCACCCTCCAGCTGTCTGGTTACGACACGTCTGACATCACCTGCTCTCTCTCTGGGCTGCCCCCGTATGGTGACGTGGGGGGTAAATTGTCTGGGCCTCACACTGTCCTACACTGGTGTGTGTATGTCTCCGTCAACGAAATGGTTTCCTGAGATAAACCCTTGATCAGCTTTCAATCCCCCGACCCCCTGAAATATCCAATATCCGAGATCAATAAGAAGCTGGATTTCGTAAATTATTAAGCTGTTTACGTTCCACGAAGACCACATGCCCGTGTGTCGACAAACACACCTACAGGAGCCCACCCCTAACCGAACGCAGCAGGGCGGGGGAGTGACGTCACAGGGATGTTCGGGGCCGGTTGGCGGGGTGCCCGGGGCTCCGGAGCGAAGCCTACCTGCTCTCCTGGACCTTCTGCTCGTTGTGCCGCCGGTGGAACTCCTGCAGCTCCTGGATCAGTCCGGCCGAGAGCATCGCATCCACACGCCTGTCCAGCCTCCCATCCAGATCTGGTAGGGGGTGGGGGGGCATGGAGCCAGCGTGAGACCACTTTTTCAGCCTTATTAACAGCTTCCTGTGCAGGTACATCACTCGCTGAACACTTCCAGTCCCCACTCTAACATGCATTATTTACCTGCTTGCCAGATGCTTTTTATGTGGGCTGACTTGCATAGCTCACACATGCTATCCATTTACAGCCATTATGCTACATGCCTTGCTCGGGGGTACAAGACCACATTCGCACCTGGGAACGCGGCAACCTTTCGGTTACAAGCCCGACTCCTTAACAACTATGCCACCATAAAGTTAATCTAATAATGGCTGCACTCGGGGCGGTTAATGAACACATACTCCACGCCCACTGCGGCCACACTGGCACACAAACACGCGAAATCCGGCAGGTGGTGGAGAATGCGGGCGGGGTTACGAGCCTCAGAGTGTGCTGAAGCGGAGGGAAGAACGCCCATGGGGGAGACGGGTCTGGGTTCCCACAGCCTCCCTCACCTTCCATGTTGGCGTGCAGCCAGAAGACGCAGGTGTGTGGGAAGCGCAGGGGCCCGCCCAGCTCCCCGCCGCCCTCCTGCCCCCTCTGCTCCTCCAGCAGACGGCTGTGGGGTACGCCGGTCTCCTGGTGCACCTGCAGGCTCCTGGAAAACACAGACCACACGCCGCTCTGCGTCCCACCCTTTCCTCTGCAAAGTAACTGACACGCAGACATCCGCAGAGAGGGGAATTCCGGGCCAGTGACCTTCCACAGCAGTGCAAGTCCAACAGTAAACAACCAGTTAATATGCCATTATTATTACGATTTTTACTAAGATCATTTCACTTATTATCATCGTTCCTGTACTATATTTTTATGGTTATCATCAACGCATAATACATTATATAATAAAAGCCACAAGTGCCTCCCATAAGTCACAGTTGTGCAGTCTCACTGCTCCCCCCAGCTCTCAGATCTGGCAGGTTTCTCACGCTCCTGACGAAAGGCACGCGTCAGCGCCTCGCTTCCATTCACACGTCTCCCCGGTCGGAGAGGCGAGCGCATTCCGCTTCGCGCACGCCGGTGAGCCTGTGAGTCACGCCGGCTTGAAAAAGGCGTTTATCGACACCCTCGTAACATTCCCTCAATCCGGAAGAGGAAAAAAGAAAAACAACGTTTTGAAAACCGCCGTCCCGTGAAACAATACAGAGGAATCAAAGCCCTGGAGACGCTTCGCCAACCGCCGACAGGAACGGCGGCACAACGCTAAAGCTAAGTTACGACGACGGAGGCCTGGATGCGGTAACGGCCCAACGAGGCTGGGAAGGGGGAGGGGAGTTCACAGGCGCTTCGGAAACGCTTCGGAAAAGACGGTGGACACCAGCGAACGGGAGGAGGCGGAGGAAAGGCCTGAAGTCCTGACGAGCCGCAGCTAAAAGCACGCACAAACCCATCGCCTCATGCACACATCCTGACGCGCTGGTCACAGGAGGAGGCCCCCCGTCTCCGTCACCTCTATTACCGCCATTGTTCCTGCTACCAATACGACGAGCCTTTTATTTTATCAATAATGCACCAACATCAAAACCGTCCTCTTAGAATAAAGAGACTGTTCAATATTGCAATATGACGCAAAACATCAGGTTATAAGCTGGCTCAGCTCTTTTTGTGGTCATTTTAAACAGGACCATTAATTACATGCGGTGAATAAAGCAGAAGAGGGCGTGCGCTGCATGCCAGCAGTTCAAAGCGGACAGTTCAACTGACAATGAAACATTGGCAACGTTTCCTTCACAAAACAATTATCTCCGACTACTAAAGTTTTTATTTTTGAAAAGCCAGGACACAAAGCCATATCTGAACCCTTTCATGCCAGCTGTTCGGCGTAGGATTGTTGATGGCCAGCCGGGTTAATTTCACTCTCCTCTACTGAAATAAGTGAACTGGTATCCAGTAGCCAGGTTGAGAAACTCAAATTTCCATCAATGGGTACTACATCTTTCAGCATTGTTGGTTTCGCAGAGGGATGCTCAGTTTGAGGAGTGCAGAGGAAGCGGTTACCTTGCAAGCTTGCGCACGTCGTGGGGGTGGAGCACGGCCGCCCTGTCAGGGTCTACCTCAGACAGCCGGCGGTGCAGCTCTGCCCCGCCCAGGTTCTCCAGCTTCGCCCTGCGTTCGGGTGAACTCCTGCCGTCTCCTTTGCTCTCCTGCAGAGGGAGGAGAAGACCAGCGCCAGTCAGCACCTACATCCGATCATAAGTCATTTCACGTGTACTACAGTGACAGACCAGCTGTGGAGCTCAATGTGTAACACGGGTCTTACATTTCAACTGGACAATAATTGGCAGTAATACAATGAGATGGTAGACATTGTTATGAATGCACACATTAATAAAGGCCTCATCTGCTGGAATGACTAAGACATGGCGCCGGCGTAGGACGCCGAGAAAATTATTTTTCCACCAGTCAAAACCCGTAACAGTGAAGGACAGTGCAATTTAGACCACCTACACCTACACAGTATAAAACAATCTCCACCAGGGAAATATAAGCCGTGATATCAGCTGTCCACTTCAGTGAAATAACATGGCTTTTTAATTTTTTATACAGTGGCACGAAACCCGTTTCACGGTTCATAACTCTGTGCTGGGTCCATGTCACCACCTGCCCCTCTGCACCCCCGTCCATTCACCTGATTGGCAGATGCCCACTGACAGCGATCCAGCCTCAACCTCCTTCTGTTACCGGACCTTCTCATTACACACCTACCTACCCAGAGGCATTCAATGCCTGCTTCCATGCCTATTTTAGCACCTGCTCACACCTTTTCTACACTAATGATGAGGCACTGAGGCTTAACGGGAGGTATAAAAAGCCTGCACTGTCAATCACCGACTAATGACCCAATCAAATTATTTTTCTTTCCAGAGCAAGAGCTTCATAATGATTCACAGAAGTTGTCAGTAGTATTCTTCCATGTATAATCTGTGCAATGGTAATGTCAGACAGCATGGATTTGCATTAATACAATCTCACTGTTCCTGCTCCGACCATTCCACTCCTTTTAGCCATATTCTCGACATCAGGGGTGTCAAAACTCCAGTATCTGCAGGTATTTGCGGTTTCCTTTAAGTCAGCAGCCAATTAAGGCCTTGATAACAAGGAGTGTGGGTTATTTTACCCAATCAACGTCTTCAAACTGTTCACAGGGGCTAAAACACACGGAAAGCCAGCAGACACTGCGGCCCTGCAACACTGGATTCTCCACAGTCCTCTGTCACATACTATGCGCCTCTGATCCCCCTTCCCCAACAAAATGTCCATCACAGGTTTTATCCAAAACTAAACTACAACCACAAACAGCTTGGCCACCATTCACCCACAGCTGGAACAAAGGTGTCAAAACCAATCCTCAAACGTTCGGCGTGTCCTTTAGTGGTTCGGTCTTAGCTTACCCTCGTGCCGGTGAGCACCTCCCACAGCAGGGCCTCGATGTAGTAGTTGGTGCCTCCCACGATGATGGGCAGCTTCTCTCTGCCGTGCACGTCCTCAATGTGGCACGTTAAGGAGCAAACGTGTCGTCCCACTCATAAAACAGCAGGCCATCAAACAGCCACATCAAAGCTTTTATTACAAAGGAAACGGATCGAGATCGAAGCGTTAAACAACCGTATTAAAACGGGCTTCAACACAAACAGCATGGATTTATGGATAGCAAACTGGGCTCGGGTTTGAAATACCCAAGCCGCCGTGCCCTAGATGAAGGTACTTCATCCAAGCTGCTTCAGAAAACACCCCGCCAACAGGATGGGCAATATTTAAAAAGTGTCATCTCTGTATATTTATAACAATTGTGTTGGTGGGTTCATGCATGTGTGTAGTCTTCCAATTGATCTGAATATACCCACTCCAAACATAAACATCTGTATAATGCAACATGCAACAAATATAGAAAGTAGGCAAATCATTTTTTGAAATAAAAGCTTGCACTGGTGAAAATTCAATCACGTCTGACCTGGCAGCTCCCTTAGCAATACCAAACCGAATATATATTCAGTTACTTCTGGTCATACCAAAGATGTTATAAGCCTTCTTTGTAGCACAAAAAAATGATTCTCAGTAAAGCCTTGCAGGCCAGCAGCAGTGAACTGTTAATGAGTCCAGATCAGCTCTTACTGTACAGTCATAAGAGCAGAGCTGCAGCTCGCCTGTATCTACAGGCATGTGAACAATATCCTTCCTCCCCGTCTCTAACCCCCCTCCCCTCTCACAATTAGATAACTGTTCTGACAATAAGAACACGATCAGAGCTCATCACTCATGGTCCCCAGCACCCAGAGAGACCGAGGAAGAGTGAAAGAGAGAGGGGGATTGAGAGAGTGACAGAGGGATAAACAGAGCTAGACAGAGGGAGGAGAAAGAGAAGGAGCAAGCAAGAGGGTGAGAGACCCGGAGGAAGGAGGGAGTACTGCAGTAAGGCAGAGAGAGAGAGAGAGAGAGAGAGAGAGAGAGAGAGAGAGAGAGAGAGAGAGAGAGAGAGAGAGAGAGAGAGAGAGAGAGAGAGAGAGAGAGAGAGACACACACACATACACACACACACACACACACAGAGGGAGAGAGACACACACACAGAGGGGGAGAGAAACACTATGACAAAACAGCACAAGGCACACAACAAAAGCACTTGATACCACTAAACATGAAGATCCAGCCTCCCCACCCCATCAACATTACACAATGCTCCATCAATCCCTCACAATGACAAAAACGTCTGTATTTTTGCAAAAGAGAGTAAAAGGCAAATTTCGCCCTTAGCCCCATAAAACATCTCCTGCCTCACAGTTGCCTGTCCCCAGCCTCCTATTCTTCCTGCTGAGCCATGTAGCCAGCTTAGCCTGCCCACAATGAAGTTCAGCACATAAACTCTCCCTTTTCTGCCACCCTATACCTTGGCCCCCATATGTACAGCTGCCATGTAAATTGAGTTTGTAGCGCTGTACACCAACCCCTTACCATTTCCAACATGCCCCCCAACCTACCACACTCCAGGAGAGAGTGAGACAGACAGACAGACAGACAGACAGAGAGAGAGAGAGAGAGAGAGAGAGAGAGAGAGAGAGAGAGACAGAGAGAAAGAGACAGAGAGAGAGAGACAGAGAGAGAGAGAGAGAGAGACAGAGAGACAGAGAGACAGAGAGAGAAGGAAAGAAGGAAAACTAGGCAGTGCGCCAGACAGGAAGGGAGATGAAGAGAAAAGGAGACAGAAAAAAAACAGGGCAGTGAGGCAGGGAGAAGAACATAATGGTACACTGGGGCAGACAGGGAGGTAGCGAGGGAGAGATGGAGATGGAGGGAGGGAGGGAGGGAGGGAGTGGAGAGAAAGAGGGAGGGAGCTGTGAAGAGTCTCTCTGTGAGCAGCATGTAAAGCAGAGAGAGGCTGACAGCCCATGATCCCTGCATTATCCTGCCCATTGACTACCTTTCATACCTCAGCATCCCAACAGCAGCAGCCCCGCTGCAGGTCATTCTGCCCCAGTGGCTTCTGCTGAAGACAGCCTGGTGAGTGTGTGTGTGTGTGTGTGTGTGTGTGTGTGTGCACATGCGTGTGTATGCATGCGTATGTGTGTGTGTGTGTGTGTGTGTGACTGAGATTATGCTTGAAGGTGGAGAAACGCCGCTGGTGTGTGTAAATGATGCCACCTATCCCGTGTCTTGGCATTGTTAGATTCGGCATGTACGTGTGCAGAATGTGCATAGGTGAAATGACATGTTTCTCAGTAGCAACTTTAAAATGAATATGCTAACTAGCTATCATTGGAGAATATCAACTAGCTCAGCAGCTAGCTCTGATTTCATAAACACGGCCAATGACAGACAGATTTTTTTTTTTTTTCCACAGCTAGCATTTAGGCAGCCTCCCAATAAAGAGCGGAGTAGGCATACGCGGTGTGAGGGTCTGTACGTCTGACCGCGACGGTGTGCGAGCGTGTGAATGAGCGTGAATCACAGCCAGTTTCTGCCCGCCCCACTGCCACAGCGCGGTCTCCACCCTGCAGACACACAGCTCGTCCGCTACGGCTATTAATATCCCCTCCGCTGATCACAGCCGCACCGACACGCCTGCAGGGGATTGCAGGGGAAGTACGGACACGCACGTGTGCGAGCAGTTATGCCCTCAAACAAACCAGCGTCCAGCACCAAACCTAAAGAGAGAAGCTTCCTCACTCGCAGTCCATCATCCAGCATCCTGCACAGGGTAAGCAGGCCCTATCCAGCCAGTGAGACTCGGAGTTCAGCAAGCCACTTCACTGCTGGGGAGCAGTAGGATTTTAAAACCTTCAGTAAGCAGAGACATGAGCCTCTAGTTTTCCAGTTAAGTGAAAGACTGTGCCTCTTTCTTGAACAGTCTTTAGAAAGATTAACACCAGCTGTCAGGAGGATTGGCCTGAACAAAAACTATGGTTCAAACAAGTAAAAAAAAGTAAAAAAAAAAAAAAAAAAACAGCCTAAAGTTAGGTCAACACAATGGAAGGTTACGTGGTCTGCTGATCTGGTTTGGTGCTCTGCTGATCTGGTTTGGTGCAGAGCCAATTTCAAATCTGCGGGACGGTACGTTTCTAAGGCAAGTTCCTTAATAAGTAACTCAGTAACCATAACCTTTGCTCCCCCTGCCAAAAGGAAGAACTTCCTCAGCTCACAAACTGACAGGCCGTTGCAGACACTCAGGTTACATAAAAGTAAGGAGACCACTGAGGCAGTGCCTCTGGAGCAGTCAGCGAGGCAGGTAGGATATGAGAGACAGGGCCTTGTTCCTGAAGTCTACCACCGTGTAGTTGGTCACCAGCGGGTCCACGAAGCTGATCATGTGGTGTGCGCACTGAGCTTGCTCTTCTGCAGTCACTTTGTTGGTGATGATGTCCAGCCCTTGGTAAATCTGAGGGGTCAAAAAAAAAAAAAAACACAACATCTGTCACTAATGAATTCACATGGGAGAAGGTCTGGTCCCTGACTGATGACAACAGCAGGAAGGAAATAAATTGGCATCTTTGTAGTCAGTTGCTCCTTAATGGCTGTCACTAACATCTGAAAGATAGCACAAACTAAATAAAGTTGGACTCGCATGTAGAAATTTGGTGACACCTCTGGTGGGGGCAGCCTGTAGCATAGTGGCTAAGGTACATGACTGTGACCCGGTCTAGCCGCGATAAGATCTGCACAGCTGTTGGGGCCTTGTGCAGGGCCCTTAACCACACATTGCTCCAGGGGGGGACTGTCCCCTGCTTAGTCTAATCAACTTGCTTTGAATAAAAGGTCTGCTTGCCAGGTCTGACTGCAGCCGGTAGCACTGAAGTTAGGTATGACTTTGATAACAAACGATGATTTCCTACAGCTACAGAGAACAGCATAAGGAAACAATAAATAACAAGGGGACACGGCCGCAACCCTCTTATCACTAATTCACATTACTGCACACAATGAGACAAACTAAACAAAGAGCTGGCTCATTTTCTTACCATCGCAAATCCACTGCAAACAATAAACTTTACGACAGAGGGAAATCTCCGTACAGGTTCAAGGTTCACCGTTTCACGTCACTAACTTGGTGCGCGAGGAGACAAAAATGAAAGTGCATCACTTCAGGGAACGGTTTGGGATGACTCCAAGAACCTTCCGGAAGAAACCCCCCCCCCCGCCCTCCCCAGACAGCGACACTCGCCTGTGCGCTGCAGTAACGCCATCGCGTGCAGTTCCTGAGAGCGAAACCTGCATCTGAATTATTAAGACCTCACTCTGCATGGCGCCCCCGCCAGCCAGACCCGCGAGGGGAATGGGTTCGGCAGGAAGCTATTTAAGGAAACGACTGCACGAGCCGGTGACCGCTTCTCCCGTTTAAAGCAGCAGTTTCCTGCTCCGACCCTCCCCACCTCCCTTCAGAGAAATTAACAATACCACACATTTCAGCCCTGCCCAAAACCACACCCGACAGAATGTTTTCAGCCCTGATGCGGTTTACACAACGCAGCTTCACGCAAACACACGGCCAACATGTAATATCTTGAATTTACTGCTCCAGACAGAGCAAGCCGAAAGCTGACTGAAAGGGCGATTTTTTTTTTACAGCACAATGAAATGATGATTGTGTTTTCTCCCCGCTGACTTCCTGTGACAGCTTTAAAAACTTGGCAGCTTTGGCTTTGTTCGTTTCTCCTGAAAATCCACAGGACACACTTATTTTATGGTCCACCGCTCAGAAATGTGACCTACAAATAATATAATCATTCCTCTCAGTGCAGAATACGGTTCAATCCACACTAAAATGGGGACGGCCTCTTAGACAAAAGTCCAAAGACTCAATTCCGAATAAAATCCATTTCATCAAGTGAAAGGTCCTCTCTGTCACATGTTATTGCCCATGTAGATGTGTGTGGAAGAAATCGATGCGTTTGCCTGCTGGTTCAGCTTTCTAACCCTCCATGGGTTTGTACGGACATAAAGTACTGGATTCCTGTCCAGGCAATTACAGCTTACAGGCAGGGCCACACTCACACTCAACATGACCCTACCCCAACCCCAACCCCAAACACCACAAAACGGTTCATTCTGCAACCCAGACCTCAACACTTTATGCGGCAAGCGTATACGCATATACGCGTGTGTCGAGGGGCCCTGACTGGGGAGGGGAGTCAATATTAGAGAGCCTTTTATAGAAGTGTTTTTTTTTTTCTTAAAACTTTGCCAAACAGATACTTAGAGGCCCTGGCCATAGGAGTGAATCGATTGCATTATTCAACTGTTAAAACGCTTCCTGCTTCCAGCTATTTAATCTGAAGGCCCGGCCCTCTTGCCTTAAAAGCTGCTGCAGCAGCAGCCCTGCAGCAGAGGTTGCGGGGTTCAATCTGGGACGGGAAGCTTCAGCTCTGCCGTCTTTCACTTCAGTCCTTCTGCTCGAGCGGTCACGACCGCGGGTTTAACGGCGGGGGCAGACGGGCAGTGCCTTGCCGTCTCGGAGACGGCGCGGGGCAAAGGCATCGGCGAAGCGCACTGAGGGAGCGGACGTGTCGGGGACACGGGGGCGGGCTCCACCGAGGGGGTGGGGCCGAGGCCGGCGCGCGCTTCACGGCGGTGCGGCTGGCCTCTCAAAGCCGAGCCGCTCGAGTGCTCCTCCCTCTCTCCCTCTTTTTGTTCCCGTGCCTCTCCTCCTCCTCCTCCGGGCCCCGCTCCTTTGGCGGGGCCGTGCCAGCCTCCCGTTGCAGCGGCAGCCTTCTGCTCCCTCTCCTCCCACGCTCCTTTTCATCTCTCCCTCTCTTCCACCTGCTCTCCTCTCCTCCACCAGCCCCCGACCCGCTCTTTATCATTACCTCCATTGTGCTTCCACGTCCTCCGCGTTCTGCCTCTCTCCTCCGCCATCCTTCTCCCATTTCACCCCTTCTTTCCCTCAAATACTGCCCGGCTCGGTGCCGACAGCTGGCAGCACGCGTGTGTGGGCCCCGCAATGTCAGCGTCTAATGAAACCTCTTTACTAATGAGCACATCCAGTCAGAGAGGGAGGGAGAGGAGCTGAACCCAGGGTGAGGATCAGTCGCAGTTCATCGCAGGCCTGTTCCACACATGGAAGAATGCTCAAAGGAGAGTCAAAATATTACAGCACACCAAATTATCTTTCTCCCATCAGGATGGGACCATCCTGGCAGGTCAAGAGAGGGAGAGAGAGAGATCACAAAAGGAGGGAGAGACGGTGTGTCTGGGAGCGTGGCTACACGATACAGCGCCGGCTCCCCTTTGTGCATGCGTGTGCGTGTGAGACAGACTGAGAGGGTGAGAGAGGAAGAGAAAGAGGGAGAGGGAGAGGGAGAGGCTCTGGACTCCCACCGCTCACACCCATGCTGCACACACCCAAGCGAGCGTCCAGACAATGGACTCTGTGTTCTCCCAGAGCCCGCAGCCCGACAGCACTGATTTACACAGCACCTCAGGCCATCCACGAGACAGCTGCTCCCCAACGCAGGGGGAGAGAGAGAGAGAGAGAGAGAGAGAGGGGGAGAGAGAGAAGGGAGGGAGAGAGAGGGAGAGGGAGAGAGAGAGAGAGAGAGGGATGGAGAGGGAGAGAGAGATGGAGGGAGAGAGGGATGGAGAGGGAGAGGGAGAGGGAGAGAGAGAGGGAGAGGGGGAGCAAGAGGATGCGGAGAGAGTGAGGGGGAGAAAAGGGAAATTAGAGGGAGCAGAGAGAGAAGGGGAGAAAGGGAAAGGGAGAGAGAGAGGAGAGAGAGGAGAGAGGGGAGAGAAAGGGGAGATGAGGTAAAGAATGTGAGGGGGAGAGAGAGAAGGGGAGAAAGGGAAAGAGAGGGAGCAGAGAGAGCAGCATGGTGAAATATAGGGGACAGTATAAGTGGGTAGGGGGCAGAGAGAGAGCAGCATGGTGAAATATAGGGGACGGTATAAGTGGGTAGGGGGCAGACCCAGGGAAAGAGGAGAGGAAATACCGGGGGAGGGATGAGAAGAGACGAGAATGAGAAAAGGGAAAGGGGAACTGGGGATAGACGGGAGACTTGAGGACAGAGAAAGGAGAAGCAGAAGAGAGGGAAACAAAAGAAAAGACAAGGAAGCGGAGAGCAGAAACAAAGAGGAGGAGCTGGGAGTGACCGCCCGCCCGCTCTCCTCCCAATTCAGCACCCTGCGCCGCAGAACAGCACCGCTCCGCCGTCCCGCCCCACACAGAACCCCCCTCCCCACCCCACTCCCCACCCCAATCCGGCTCCGCACTCCGGTGGGAACGGCCTGTAATACAAGGCTAATAAATCATTCATGAAGTTGTTCACTCACACCCGCCCCCCCCCCCCACCACCCACCTGCTTTCATTCTACTCATGGCACGCATGAGCCTTTCTCCAACCACAGCTCCACCACCGCACCCTTCCACCAAACACCCGCCCAACCTCCCCTCTTTTTTCATCCTAAACCTTTTAGTCCCTTTCTTGGACAGCAGAAAGGGGGCTTTCTCCGAGCACTCTGGGTAATGGAAGGCTCAGAAAACGAACAGAGGAGCAGCAGAGGAGTTGGGGGGGACCGCTTCTTTGTTTTGGTCTGCATTCATCGCGCCCGCCGGGCGTTTCCTGAGCCACGCCTCCGCGCGCGGACGCAGCGGAGAGAGGAGAGAGGAGAGGGTGGGGCATTTTCGCCCCCTCTGATTGGATTAGGACACCCCTCTTACCCCCGACCGTCATTCCCCCATTTCGGCGCCGGACAGAAAAAAAAAAAAGAAAAGAAAATGTTACGGGATGTGATGTTCGTCTCTCGACGAGGCCGCCCGGTCTCCGTGACGCCCCTCGTCTCCGGTCTCGGGCAGATGGGAAAAGCGCAATTTAATCTTCATTCTTCCGAAATTAAATAAAACTTTTCCGGCAGACTGCAGAGAGGGGTGTTAAACAGGCTCGCTAACCCGCCCTGGCACACAGACGGCACCGCGTTGCCGCAAACAAAGGCCGGCAAGTGTGCCTTCCCCCGACGGCGGGCCCCTTGTCCGAGCAGGTGCCGCAGAAACAGCCGCTCTGACGGAACATCAGGCCTGCAGATGAATGGTTCCTTTCAGGGCCCCTGGAGCACAAACGACAACTGGAGCCTGCAAGCCGCCTCATAGCTCCGCTCGGGGGAGACGGAGCGAGAGCAGCCTTTCGCAGAGGGGGGAAAATAACAGCAACTGTGCTCTTAATATAGCCTGCAGCTGTACCAGGGGTTTGAAAAGAAACGCGCCATGCGAGGCAAGATTCACTGCGATGAAGGTTGTAAGTCATGACTTCTGTGAAGCCCCTCTGTCAGGCCGGCACAGAGTTGTGATTATCTTGTGTCTAAAAGCAACTGATTCATGAAAACGACACTAACACTTCAACAGTATGTGCCATTCTGCGGTGCTCATTTTGGCTGAACTGGTCAATCATTATCAAAGCAAGATTGCTTCGCCACGCCCTGTGCTACTGCTGAGGGAACCAGGCCCGTAACGCTGTAGAGCAGGGGTCTCCAATCTTATCCAGAAAGGGCCGGTGTGTGTGCAGGTTGTTGTTTTAGCACAGGACTAAGACAGCGGATTCTACTCATCTAGGTCTTGATTAAAGACCACGATTAGTTCATTAGTATAATCAGGTGTGTTACTGCTGGGTTAAAACAAAAACCTGCACCCACGCCGGCCCTTTTAGGATAAGATTGGAGACCCCTGCTATAGAGAAAACCCTCAAAGCTCATCAAAAATGCTGTGTTGCTCAGAATGAATTCAAACTGAAATTAATAAACAGAACAGTAAGAGTTATAGTAAGAGTAAAAATGTACTGTAGGAGTTATAGGTTGCAGGGTTCAAACTGGCGGCTGAATATGCAACTGTACATAGTCCAAAGATTTCCCAGACATTGATTATTATTTGGCATCACATTACACTACATTCAGTTAACAGAAGCCTTCATCCAGAGTGACTTACAATGTAGGAGAAACAGAAGTGCATTCACCTAATTAATGGGCAATTGAGCCAGACCTAGCTAAGAACATTCCCAGACTATTGAATAAAAATGCAACAGCACTAAAACAGTTAGCTATGCTAACAAAGAACCAAATGCACACAGACTACATCCATAAGCCCTGGCAGAAACCCAGTGACCCAATCCCGGAAAAATGAACAGAGGTATTAGCGGCAGGCAGAAACAGAGTAACACTGTACTAAGATGTAGCGCATGCAACAGTAACAGTCTTGGCACATTACCATGGCTGAACACTGTTAGACCGTTAGTTCAAACAGCTGACAAGAGATAATGGAGACACTGTGACAGGTTTTCACCGGACGCCAGGCTGTCAATGGAATGGGAAAGTAACTGCCGTGTAATTTGAGATGAGAAAGACGGTCAAAGGTTCAAGAAAAGGGAAAAGGCTACTGACGTTGCAAAGGACTCAGCAAAGAAGCCGCATGTTACCAGGATGTTTGCTGGCCCGACTTGAGCATTCCTGACATAGCCACAGTTTTACAGGAACTTCTGTGCCGAAATATAGGGCCCCCGGTTAAACCAGCCAAGCCACCTTCTCGTAATCATAGTTCTGAAGTCATGCTTTAACCAGGTTTTTACTTCCTCTGTCAATTAACTGGGATATGAGGATCATTCAACCTTGAAGATGTATAAATCACTCAGTGACAGCAAACCCAAACAAACAAAAAAAAAAAAACGTTACCACAAATGTACATATGTATTATCTGAATAGTCATTTCATTACCACCTGTGCCTTTTAAGCATTTGCATTTTTATAAATAAATACAAATCTTTCAAAATGTCTTGCTATTAAACAATGATTTCAAATTCATGTGTGGGCTACCTAATCTAAAAACGAGAAGACGGCAACAGTCTCCGTCTCTAAAGGACGTTCTGAGAATCTTCTCAGTCCAGGCTGTTCCACTGTTGACATTCCCATGGTAACCGGCGTCCCCCACCTGCTATAGAGCTTGTCAGCCTCCACAAACTTGCTGTGAGAACCACTGGGCAAGCGGGCAAGCGGGCTCCTTAAACAAGCCCGGATTAAAAGGCCCTTTCTCCTCCGCCCTGACGCGGTCCGAATGCGACGCGCCCTCTCGGCAAATTCTTCAGCTGCTTAAAGCAATCCACGTCATTATTCCTGGTGTCTGACCCGTTAAATTGCCCCTGGGAACTCCAGAGACCCCACGCGAGATCGAGGACACACCACACATCCCGACAGAGCCCCTCCCCTCCCAAACCCCCCCCTCTCATGACCGTCCTCTCAAGTCCCACTGAACCTCATGCCATTTTCAGAGTTCCCATGAACCCTCAGCCCTCCCTGTCACACCCCACTCTAAAGGAGTGACTGCAGATCTCCACTCCCCCCCCCCCCCGCAAACTCAACACTGCAGCAGCAGTGCAACTGCCCACCCTTACCACTTACTTTTGTCTGCAGTCATGTAATGAAACAGACAGGCAATGCAGTGCGTAAGCACTTTCACCACATTCCTGCACTTTCAATCTGCAGCAGAGGTGATTGAGTACAACTAATACAAATGAAGCACAGAACAGAGACTTCAGCTCAATGCTTAATCACATCTGCAAAAGTGGTCACAGCACAGAGAGGCAGGAACTCGCATAACTGTAAACGCTCAGATTCAACACACACAAGTTGTCTCTCTCCCTCACACACATGCACACACAAAATTACAGGTAACATTCTGCAAGGGAAAAAGCAACGGAACTAATGTGGCTACAGGGAAGACACCACAGATGCGTAGGGCTGGAATTTGATTAGCGTAACCTAGTTATCTGCACCAGGTGACTGGTGGAGGAGGCCCCAGCTGAAAGCAACTCTCAATGGGGGCGTGCATTCTCAAGGACAACAAGGAGACAAAGTGAGCCAGGGACGCTATTAAACTCAAGTACGAAAAAGAAGTCTTTCCCCAGCACGACAGATTTAATAAAAACCTCAGAGGGAACCCATTCCGTGTTTGTATAAAGACAAAGAAACGATTTGTATTTGAAAGTGAATGTCATCTAAACAGCTTTCAAGTACGGCAGCAAAGGCGACCCCCCCCTTAAAGATACAAATGCAAATACGCAAGACTATCACTTCTGTGGAATGCCACATTCCAAAACATCAATCTTGCTTGGACAAATTAAACAACTAGCACCACACATATGCAGTTATAGAAACTGCTGTGCAAGACTGGAGCCAATGTAAAACCAGCATCCTTTAAAAATTTTTAAAAAAAACCACAACTCACCAAACCCACCCCCTCCCCTCCCTCCACCTCAAAAATGTCTCTGGTTAAAAACTCCCACGCAGCACCCCTTTTCTTCACCGGGGTGTGGCCCCTCCTTCTGGAGGGTTCTCAGGCTGAGTTACCGAGGAGGCCCGCCTCACAAAGGCTGCCCCGACCCATCTGGGTCAGCCGCGAACACAGCCGCGGGTCTCTGGGACAATGGGTTGGGACCGGGGCTTTGATCCACACCCCCGTCCCCGCCCCCGCCCCGATCCCGGGCCCGGCGAGAGGGAAGTGGGGAGCGGGGCAGGGGCGAGGAGTCTGAAATTCACACAGGAGGGTGTGTGCTGGGGCCCTGCGGAGGCCGCAGAGATGGAGGTTTCCCCGTGACACGGACAACCACAGCAGTGTTGCCGCCACATTGGTCAAGAAACACTCCACCATATTCAATTTCTGTAACCAGCCGCCACGGCAAATATGAAAGAGATTTTAATTTTTTAAATTTTGAATTTTTATCGAATTGGCTCACGCTTCTTGAACAGCAACAGAAGTGCCGGCATATTCTGAATATGAACTTTGCATGTACATGCATCTGAAGTCAACGGCTGACAATTCTGACAGTCTCCTCTCCGTGGTTTAAAAACAGAATTTACATGCTGAATGTTTTCAGACGTTGACATTTTTTACCGTACCAGAAATCCCACAAGGGCAGAGGGGAAAAAAGAATGTCAAAACGAATCAAATCATCCCCACTTATGATGGAAGCATTAGTAGTCACTACAGGGTATTAAAGCACTTGCTCTCCAATACACTACCAGAACACTAAAAAAACAGCAAAAGCACACACACATGCAATCATATATATCCACGGTATCCTTGCGTTTCATCATCTCCTCCTTATTAGAACTCAAACAGCATGAGAAGTTAATTTAGGCCAGATTCCAATCCAAATAGGAAAGTCAGCACAAAAGAGTGTAACTATGATATATAAAGAGTAGGCCTGATTTAAAATAAGAAATGTGGCATGGGAAACTGTGGGATGTTGATGTGGGTGGGATACATTGTGTACAATTTCAATCAATGGATCATTAAACTAGAGAGCTAATAAAAAAAGGTCTCCTCCAGACCTACTGCTGCCAGAGGTGGCAAAAAGAGGAGTGGGGGTGGCAAGTATGGGGAAAGGGGAAATAATTGCAGCACACTTCTTTCACCAGCATATGTATAGTACACAATAAATAGTATTTTACACCTTTTTTAGACCCATAATACCATTGGCCTTTTTGGAAAAGGCAATGCAGAATATTCATTTTTGGTGATAATGTCATCAGATTTCAACCAGGATTTGTCCAGCATCATCACTGTGCACCGACAACTTTCCCAGAGTCCTAGATGGTGCAGCAAGATTAAGACTCATATTGCTAAATAAATGTTACAGTCGCTACAAATGTTCAAGTGTTACAGCAGTACAACTGAATTTAGAACATGTGACAGTTTGCTGAGTGTGGGCCACCTTGCATTGTACTGAATCAAGACACTTTTCGCCATTATAAGAGCGCACTTTTCGTAAGACGCAGCGCCCAAGTGAGACCCGAGTGGTAGTTTTTCCAAACTGATGTAGTACTGCACATTCTGCTGCAAACAGCAAGTCAGTGATGCATGCTGGAGCCAGGCAGAACTACGAAGCAACGATCAGCCTAAACTCAAAATCGATTGATGAAAATGAACCGGTTCATTTTAAAGAATCAAAACACTGAAATATGCAAGCCGGTATCAGTATTTCACCTGTAATTAGCATTCATTTTGTATGTTTTCCGTGTTTTCATATTTATGGCATTCAACCATAAATTTACTGTAATCTACGGGCAAGTCTACTGCCATGCAATGTATTTTTGTTTGCTACCTTGGGTTTATAAGCGGACCAGGCACAGCCACAAGCAACTGTATCCACTCAAAAAACAAGAGTACTTCTGACTCATGGAAAACAGGTGTCAGAATTAGGCCTACTAGATTTCCAAAAGAGGCATGACAAAATAACACAGCAGGCCTGTTCCTTACCTATGGCCCGATTGTGCCTTTTCCACAGGTTTCTATTTCACCAGACTCGGAAGCTGAAGGGACTTACCCACAGTTCTGCATTACCGCCATGCTTTAGTGACTGGCCTAACGGGAATGGGTTACTTCGTGGGTGGAGATGGATAAATTCTGACTGGATGTCAGAATGACCAAACTAACAGTGTTAATATTTCTGTGAAATATTGTTTTTCTTTGAAAAATGTGAAGGCCATCTCATATTCAAGCACCTATTGTTAATAGATGCTTACACATTGCTCCACAAATGTGAAAAGCTTTTGCTCAGTTTATCCATTTACAGTAGGTATTTAGCAAGCATTAGCTGGACAGAATATCCAGCCCACACATTCATTACAAATAAACAAGGCTATAATAGAGAATCTGAAATAAACAATCTTTTCACCAGACAGAAAAGTGATTCATTTTTATTTACTCATATTGCATCAATTATGGCCGCATCCAGGTACAGTTCAACCAAGCACATTGCAGAGACAACTCTGTATATTGTAAGCTACCATATTCAAAACAAAATATTTTCTCCTTTTAATATGACAGTTAAATGAAACAAAACAACTGTAAATTGCTTTGTTATCCATTCAGAAAGGTTCCCTAATCTTTCAGTGATTCTGCTCCCTCCCAAGGTTCTCCTGCCAGGAAGTACCCTGAATGGATTCAGTGGGTCCTTTATGCAGTCACTGATCTTTACACCACTCGCACAGCCTCACAGAGTTGAATGAGGATCCATCCAATACATGCACTTTATCACTGCAGAGGCTTGAATATTTGTATGTTTGCAAAAAAGATCTCGGCATGCTTGACTGCTGAATGTGAACATGAATTGCATTTGTATGCATTAGGTTTTTATTTGTGTGTATTTGTGTTTTGTTTATTTGTTTGTTGTTTTATTTGCAGGTCTCACTTGAGATCTTGATCTCAATTACACTCCCAATATAAAATAAAATAAATAAAATAAAATAAAACATACATTCACATAAAATGATTGGCACAGCACCAGAGGAAGCAGAACACCAACGCAAGTCTGCTGCTGAAAAGCACAAGCCGGCCTGGATTAGTGGATAATGCAGCCCTGATCTAAATGAAAACAGACTGTGCCTCGTAACAGAGCTTTCAGCACCAGGGTGCCCTCTGTCCCTTCTGCTCAACGATGCCCATCAGGATAAACACTCTACTGAAGCCTGCCGCCTGTGAGGTGTTAGTGTCACAGAGCCCCAGCCTGGGGCTTCTACAGCCAGCGATCAGCAACATGTCACAGAGCCCCAGCCTGGGGCATCTACAGCCAGCGATCAGCAACACGTCAGAGCCCCAGCCTGGGGCATCTACAGCCAGCGATCAGCAACATGTCACAGAGCCCCAGCCTGGGGCATCTACAGCCAGCGATCAGCAACATGTCACAGTGGAGACGTTTTCAAGTACCGCAATTTCCACTCGAAAATGACTTTTCTAGAACAACAAATCCAATGAGGCTAATGTTTTGGCTGTTCTTTATTTAATATATAAAGAACACTTACTTTACACCTACTTATTCATGCGATTATCTAATCAGCCAATTGTGTGGCAGCAGAGCAATACATACAATCATGTAAATACGCGTCTGGAGCTTCAGTTAATGTTCACATCAACCATCAGAATGGGGAAAAAATGTGATTGAAGTGACTTTGACCATGGAATGATTGTTGGTGGCAGATTGGTTGGTTTGAGTATCTTAGAAACTGCTGATCTCCTGGGATTTCCACGCATACTAGTCTCTAGAGTTTTCAAAGAATGGTGCAAAAAACCAAAAAGAAATCCAGTGAGCAGGAGTTCTGCAGACAGAAACGCCCTGATGAGAGGTCAGAGGAGAATGGCCAGACTGGTTAAAGGTGACAGGAAGGTGACAACAATGCAAATAACCACACATTACAGCAATGATATGCAGAACATCTCTGAACACAGTGGACAGGCGACAGCAGTAGAAGTAGAAAATATGTAATAAATACCTAATAAAGTGCTCACTGAGTGTATATTCCGAGTCATTCACAGAATGACCCAAATGTTTTTCAGTCTGGTAAACGCATTTCGTCTGGCTAAATACTATAACAGCATCTTTCTCAAATCTCCCTTGAATGTTCCTAAAAATGGTAAAACTCAGGCCCCATGTATGTTCAAGCCCCTCAGCACTTCCCAATGCAGAAAAGTAGTCATTTAGGCAACGTTTTCCATATGGCTGCTAAAGTTTTGATGTCCATCTCTGTGCTTTTTCCTACACTAAAATCGTGAGACTAACTAATACCATTTCCAGGAGCAAGCCTTTTTTACCAACAGAAAATAGAATTGAAGACCGCAATTTTAAACAGCCATGTATTTTTGTTCATTTCCAACCAGAAACTACAGTGGATGGGGTGAAGGATGAGAATAAGAGGGACCGCAGTGAAAAACCTTCTTTCCCCGTTTAAAATAAAAAAATAAAATAAAAAGATCTGGTCTGTAAAGTTCCCGTGAAATGTCACACACAGGAGTACCTCAGGATTATCGGACAAACGTTAGACAAGATACCAAGAATAAAGCGTTCTCTGATTCTTTATCTTTTAAATACAAGACATGTACCACGTGCACAATAATGAACATGGTTCCATTATAACTGCGAGAGATTATTTCCGTTATCCAGCAAAAGATAGACAGGCAAATGTTCCAACTCCAAGCTTTCAACTAATGCAACGATAGAGCAAACAATGCGAATAACTACCTACCTGACTTGGTTGCATCGCAAACCTAACAACTTACTCATTTTAGCTAGCATGCTAACAAGTTTCATTGACCATTCTAGCAAGATAGACAGCTACATTAGCTAGCTAACGTTAGACACAGCCACGCTAATAAACTATCTCGTTAACTTCACAGAAACATTACATACATTTCAAATATTATCGAAAGTGTGTCTTATTCTTTCAGATTGGTTTGGCCGTAGTACCAAAACACCATTGAGACTTAACTGTATTCTCTTCGACAGTTTGTTTCCCTGTAGCTAACAGACCCCCCCCCTAGCTAGCTACACTTCGATCCCATAGTAGCAACCCGGGCCAGGCTACTTCTCCAAACCGAGTTCCAGGCTACACGGGCCTTTCACGTGCGCCGCATTGCATGCAGAGCTAGGACTGTTGTTCCTCTTACCTGCATGGAATCTGCGCTGATTATTTCGCCTTCAAGACGTTTTCCTATTTCAATGGCCAGTTTGGACTTGCCAGTACCAGTGGCCCCCAGAATCACGACAAGGGGTGGTAAGATACTTCGCTTCGACGTGCGCATGACGAGAGACGCTACTGCCATCATGTCAACACTGCTATTCGGTAAGCATCAAGAAGCACGCGGAGAAGGTCGGAGAACTGGACAGACTTATGATTTAGTAACCTGGCAACGAGAAGCGGTTGCTATGGTAAAATGATGGATGCTTTGGCTAACTTGAGCATGGGTGGTTTTATTTTTGAATGAAAAAATCCTAACACGGCCATAGAGAAGAGCAATTAATGCATGCCAGCTCAAATAATAGTGGCAGAATAGGCTTTTGTGTGCAAATTTGCCGTGTACTACCGATTTTCATACAAAATTGCGCCCATGTGCGTAATTTCATAAGATTGCACGTGTATTTGTTCATTAGCACAAACGGTGGCTGACACATATGTTACAAACCCAATTAATCAGAGTGCTTGTTGAATACTCGTTACTGCTTACAATCACTGTGTCACTGTTCTTCAATAAACCGATTGTGACAAATGTGTGTGGTGTTTTATTCCAACTAATTACCCTGGTTTAATTGGTTCGGTTGTGTGACAGTGACGCATTTCCAAAAATACACGGTGGAATTAGTACAGGGCACGTATGCCTTTGCTAGCTGTGACGTTTCACCAGTAATTTCAATAAACGGGGTGCCATTTAAATTCGTATAATTAAAAAATAAGAGCGGAAGTCACGGGGCAAAACCCAAAATGCACATGACCTGGAGGACTTAACTTTGCCTCCCCTGCCCTAAGCTTTTATTGGCGATAATTTCCACTAATGCTGGCATTTGAAACCACGGGGACTGTTTTACACTTCCCGAAAGAGAAAGGTATGAATAGCTCGTGCCCGGTTGTCATAGAAACTGAACGATTCTTGCCTTTGGAAAATGGAAGATGCGTGTTGCTATGGTGAAGAGGTTACGGCGTATCTCAGTGGAAACAGCGCAGGGATATGAAAAGCTTGCTACGAGAGTTCGCACACTCGCACAGGTGCCGATGTAGTGAAGCACTTTTCATAGTAGATGGGATATGTCCGTGATGTCTGTAAATGGGTCGGTATTAAATGCAAATCATTTGATTATTCATTACACAGTCTCATGCCAGACTTTAGCTGTTTTGTTTTCTAATTTGTACATAACATGTTGCTGTTCCAAGACACTTATAGTAGTCAGCTGTAAAAGTGTTGCCACTTTTACAGCTGTCACTCACACAACTGCACATTTTCATAGTGTACAATCTGACTGTTGACCTTTATTAGCATGTGTAAAATTGAATATGACACCTATAGATGAACCTTTATTTGACTGATTTCAGTGTCCCTCTGTATAGGCTAAGTTACACAATTTCAACTTTAGCAAGCAACACACATTTTAAGAACATTTTCCATCTATCCCTGACATATGGTGAGTTTTGGATATTGATAATTTACTTATTCATAGCAGGATACTTGTCTGGCCCCACTGAAGCCCCACTAAGTTACACCCAAATGCAGGACTATCTGTTTTTAAAATAATTGCTGCAAAATAATACAAATAAAAATAATATAATACAAACCTCTTACCAATTTAAACTGATGAAATGCTGCACTGTTGGTGTAATTCATGGTCACCCATTTACAGGTATTGGGGCATACATGCATTATTCAATCCTCTTCATAAATGCATGTTTTTTTTTTTGTTGTGCACCAAGCAAAAAGGGAAACAGGAAAAGTATTTTGAAATTGAATTTATTCTTTGATTTGTTTATAATCTTATGAGGTACTGAACACAAAGTGCTAAATTGAGGTTGCAGCCATTCTACACTCAAACATTCCAGCTGCAAATATAAACAAGCCAACTGCAAAGACAAATGACAAAACAACAGAAAAAATGATCAAAACAGTAATTCCTATGGGTTTAGTCTTCCCACACAGCAGAAGGAAAAGAAAACTCATTTATGTGGTGGCATATGCTGGACTAAGCATATGGCACCAAAGAAAGTAATGAAACAGTAAGATGGCCCTCCTTCCAAAATGGTTTCGGTGCAAAAGCTTGCCGATGACATGGAAATTGGGCCGCAAGAACTGTGGACACACAAAGTGGCATGACCTTTGACCTTTGTCAGCTGATGCAGACTAAATATGCCAGGATTTGATGTATGGAATTAATTTGGACAGGGAGACATGTTCTTGCTGCACTGCAAAACGATCCAAAGCTTTAGAGATGTAGCTGTGGCAGAATATTACTCAAACTGAACAGCCCTCTGCCCCCTGCCCCCACCTCAAAACACACAAACCCTGCCAAAAAAGTGCCATCATCTACATACATTTTGCAAAAACTTCAAAAGCTTAGGGATCGCTAGTATAGATACAATTCAATAATACCTCTGTATAGACCACAGGTAAATTTACCTACATGCTGTAAACTGCCAGCACAAAGTTTGATTTTAGTTATATGAAACCAAGGCAGGCTGAGGTTGTGCGTTGGCAAAGAGAGCTCTTAGATCTTCGAATCCGTACTTCTCCTATGAAAAGTTGGGTGGTTGGATTGTGCAAAAGTTACATTTTTGAGCATTTTGTGAAACAATTGGGATCAACAGTCTATTTTCCAGTTGCCTGGTAATGCATTACAGTGTTCTTCTGCATTCCCAGCCTGTGCCAAAGAACACAGCATGGCATCAATCTCCCCCACAGCAACCATCAGACCACTACAAATGTACAATGACTGCAGCCCTGCACACACCACCAGTGAAGCAGGCCCATAGCGTTGAGCGCAGAATGAGTCTTCTCGTAACACACAAAAATGAATGTTGTAGGAAAATATAGTATAAATTTTTCTGCATTTCAAACACTGTATACAAATCAATAAACAACCAAGAAAAGTAAGTACAGGCAGTGAGAAAACAGCATCACAAAGTGGCTAGTGTGATCAAAGTAAAGTACAATAGTGTCATTTTATTTTTTATTTTATCTTTTTTTTTTTAACAAAAATAGAAGCTTTGCAATATTCTTGGGAAACCTGCTGGGCTGACCAAGTTTCAGAAAACAAGGGAAACAAATAGAAAAGAAGTCAACAGTTTTGATTTTGGTTCTTGAAATCTGAAAGAATAACTTTTTACAGAAACGTATATACACAGAGTTTGTCACAGTTATGTACATCTATTTGATAACTTGTCGATGTCTATACACACAGCAATGCTGAACTAAGCGTCACTCCACTAGTACATAGATGGAATAACACAGGTTTAAAGAAACATTTTCAAATACAGAATTCTTATGGAATAGGTGGTAAAATTAATTTACACGCTATTCTCCAAACATGACAAAAGGTACAGACAAGCTCGATGATGCCAATTCCTCCTGATCTTAATTACATTCTTGAAATAATTTCCCCATTGGCACATATGGACTTTTTTAGGACTTTCATTCAGAATCATTTCAACAAGTCAGAACCACTTGTGGAATCCAAATGAATATGGTCAGCGTCCAATTCCTTTTCTCCCGAGAAGTGTCCGTGAAATATATATATATATATTTATATATATATATATATATATATATGTTGTCCACCGTGATCCTCCATCCCCATTTATGTTGTTCTCTTCAGATAAGAAGTAAATGTGCAAAAAAATAATAGAACTTCCCCTCACCCTCTCTACACAAAAAAAGAATAAATGTATAAATCTGTCCACCTTCCCACTTGCCCAACAGTCGCTTGTGTGTAGAAGCAGAGAGGGATTCACCCGTAAGTCCCGCGCCTGATGTTTTTACGAGCGCTTTAAGTCCGCCAGCTTCCTCAGCAGCTGCAGCTGACGCGACTTGAGCTGCTTCCTCTCCTGGGCCTTGTGCCTGTCGCTGGCGTGCAGCTGCCGCAGGTACTCCCTCGCCCGGGTCAGGATCACCACCTTGGGCGTCTTGGGGCAGTCCACCAGGCCAGGGATCTCGTCCCGCAGGGCCAGGAAGCGGGAGCGCAGGTCATTGCGCCTCTTCCGCTCCAGGAAGTTGTGGGTCTTGCGCTTGTCCGTGTCCTCGCAGTCCGAGCTCTGCGGGCTGCCCTGCGGGGATGCGGGAGAGTCGGGCGGAGGAGGAGGCGAGGCGGGCTCCAGGTCTGGCGACGGGGAGGGCCGTTTCTCCGGGGAGCTGGGGGGCGAGCCGGCGGGCTGGTAGGTGGGCTCCTGCCTGGCCCTCTTCCTGGGAGGCTCCGGGTCGGGGTAGGAGTCGGGGGACGGGGCGGCGTAGTTGTGCTGCAGCTGGTGGATGGAGATGTGAAAGCGCTTCATGCAGGGGTCGTGGGGGTCGGCGTGCACAGTGATGGTCACCGGCTTGCGTCCGCCCAGCAGCCGAGACTTGTTCTGCTTGTTCTCCACCGTCACCACATCGATCTCCTCGTCTTCTGCAAAGACACCACAGACCATCAGTTTGTTTGTTTTCCCTTCCAGGCTTAACTTCATATTTATATAAACTTATTAGCAAAAACATAATCCCATAATAGCAATAAAATTGTCTTAGTTTTTCAAGAGTCCATACAAATGAGCCCATTAAACACAGCCTACCCCTCCTATAAAAGTTTATGAATGTTTATATAACACTTCACATGGAACAGTGATGGGAAAGTGCATCCCCCATTGTGGTAGTCCTTTCCCTTCATGATCAAATAGGGTTCTGTTCTTGACCCTTTAACAACAGGTTATTTCTGATTTCATTCAATTATGTGAACCTTTGATGACAACCTTGCAAGCTTGTAAAGTTTAACGGAGGATGTACTCCACTGGTGCCTGTTTTTTATGGCAATTATAATTTCCAAATGCAATTTTTATACACTGCCTTCATTACAATATGAAGCAAGTGAGAACGAGAATCCGAACTGTATAAGAAAGACAAATGCAAGTATTATTGCCTTTTAAATGCACTTTACATTATCAGATGAAGACCAGGAGCTATTTGGCCCTCCTGTTTTGACTGGCTATCACACACTTCAATTAAAGGTATTATCGGTCATTTTGGACTTCTAGCGGTCAAGAGAGGAACTGCAGCAACAAACACGCTCAAACCACAACACTGTTTATCCCACCCCTTCCCTGTGAACATGCTGACGTTGAAACGCCATTGACTGTGGCAATTAGAACCATTTTCAACCAATGAGCTTGAATTATTGTACAGCTATACAATGTTTTGGTACAGAGCGCCGGCCCATCAACTGCATATTTTGAAACCTGAATTTAAGGACCATAAACACAGGCAGACGGTGAGTCAACATGCCAGGGAGTCTTTTTCAATGACAGGAAGGGATTTGGTCGTCTCTCTAACAAAATCCACACACCAGCAATGTTGCTAGTTTCTCTAATCACTACTGCAGTGGAACCAATTACTTTGCATTAAGTCCTTACTGTGACATGTCATGACTATAAGTATAACAAATATCTGTTCTGACGGTTGTAATCATTATAAGAAAATTTAACTTGTATGATACACCATGTCAAAACAGGCATGTCAATGTACATGTGATGTGCCGTATGACTTGCATCTTGATTGTTTATATGCACGATTCCCATAGAAAGCACGAAGACGTCAGTGACAAGCCAGCATTGTTTTGTACTATGTGCGCATTAAACTCGAGTCACAGTAATGGGTGTTATGAAACATGAAGTGAATGTTGAACAACTATTCATTGACACTTCAAGCGCTGCTACGATTTAATAAAGAGCGTTTCAAACCACCATGATTCTTCATGACTACTCTTTTACAATGACAGGTGTGCACGTGTCAGCTGAGAAGTTTATACGTTCCATTCATATATAACTTTTCCACGCACGGATAAAAACAAGCCGTTCTACAGTATATGGGGTATTCCTATGAATCCCGTTAACAATCAAAACGAGATACGTACTTGCGTACGTATGTACAAAATCACGTTTAAATATCGCTATGCAAGTTGACCGTTGCTAGCTAAATAAACTGGTAGGTCAATGTCTATGGGATGGTGCAGGCCTTTCCCACGCAATGCCTTCTAAACTGATATCGTAATGCCAGCAAATATCTTATTTGAACTGAGGCCAAATTTTGGCAAGTAACTGCGTGCTTCGAAACAAACTCAGTAAAAATACATCTTTCAAGAAGACAGCTCTTTTTTAAAGACCGAATTCTTACCGGAAGAGTCGGTGCGAGACTCTGACCCAGACGACGCCTGCTTTTTGCAGCTCCCACTGAATGGGTAGGTGAGAACAGCCGCCGGGTCCACACAATCTGTAGCTAAAGTGCTCAGAGGAGGCGCGTCCTGATGAGGGAGCTGGGGTTTGCTGGACTGGTTTGTACCAGCCTGGAGCGTGAGGGGTAGTTTCGTCAGCGCCGAACCAGACAGACGCTCACTGACAACTTTCTCCAGCTGATGGCTTGCAGAAAAGCCGCTCCACATGCAGTCTTGAATAATAATGGAACTTAGGTTTCCAAAAATCTCCTCTGTGTCGATTTTGTATTGTCCCTCCTGTTCTTCTTCCTGTCCCAAGACCTGGGTTACCCACTCTAGTTTATCACCCGGCGAAGGATACACGGTGCCCCCACCTTCAAGAATTCTGATGGGTGACATGGGCGGGGTTGGCACCAGTTCGAATTTTTTCCAAATGTCCTCGCTTGGTGCAGTGGATTTATAAAAGTCTTCATCTGTTTCGTGGTCATCGTAGAAATAATGCTGATAGCGATCGTATTCCATCGCCAAGCTTTCATACCGCTGCGTGTTTGTATTGATCCCCGGCATTTGTGTATGCAGTGCAACTCCAGAGTTTGAACTGGTCACTTTCTCACGATCTAAAAGGAGATTAAACATAACATTACAAAGGGAAATGCATGATCATCCGTGCACATACGTTTCATTTGTGGCTAGAAACGGAATATTAATTTATGGCTAAAATTGTGTAACTAAATATTTTGAGAATAATTAGCTAAATAAAAATACGCTAACTTGCTGGTTAGACTGTTAGCGACACACAAGTAAACCTCCAAGTGCAATTAGTGGGTTATACGTAGCTTCCAACAATTGTCAGAGGCATGCAATCAATTAGCAACCTAGCTAATTACAAAGCTTCATGTGATTTGAGTAAGTACTTCCCGTTAGCAAACTATATATTAATTGATGTGTCTGTTACGAAAAGCAGACTCGAGTGAAGCAGATGCACCCATTTGATATTATCACACAATCGTGTAATCAGCACGCACCTAGCTAGTAAACTTAAAGTTTCGCAATACAGTACTATTACATAAGACTGCATTGTAACACGCCGCTTCAGTGTAAACCGGTTCATAGCGAACATTAGATAGCTAGCTAGCCTCTTCCTTTATAACTGGGTAGTTATAGCTAGACAGCCGTTCAATAAAGACATTTGCCAGGCTTGCACATCTGATTTAACATTTTTTTATTTTGTAACCAACTTGCTAGCTAACTTATTGAAATACATACCGGTTTATTGCGCGCGCTGATAACATCTGGTAAAGCATTGAGATATTTTAGAAAAAAATATGGTGAAAATGTTGCTTAATGTTAAAAACGTTGTGTTCTTTTCGTGGCTCCCGGTATGTTATCGTGACTCCTGTCACAAGGAAATTGAAAAGAAATCTTTCTTCACTCCCTCCCACCGGTGGGCAAGAGACAACAAAACAAATGCACATCCAAGACTGGGGGGGGGGAGAGGAAATGAAAAAGTTTGTCTTTAAAAAAATACAGGGATCATCCGTTTATTTCTGCAGGTGGAAAGATTTTGTTTTTTTGGTGTTATTCCGTTCCCTCGAGACAGTTTTTCTTGTGGTAAAATGATGCTTCGCAGTTAGAGACTTAGCCTTTGCCTCTGACTAAATGCATAATCCTTGGCTGTGTTGCGTTCGGGTACACAGAGGGGTGATTAGCTTTGACTAGAGATTCTTGCAGCAGCTTGGGTACGCTGTGATCAGTTTAAAGGACTGCAGCGGTATATGATCCGGGAAAGAGTACAAGTATATTAGCATAAAAGGCGGGTAATAATCTCTTAGTCACGCCCACCACTTAAAGGTACAGGATGCTAGAACCTGTTATATCAACAGTCAGTCCACAGTAAGTGGAAGCTCAATATAATTTGAATACATTTTTATAAATGTAATTATGTATGCTACTGTGCAAAAGTCTTAGGCGCCTGTATAACGTTATGTACTGATAAGATTCTTTCAAAAATAATTAAATGAAAGGTCTTAAATAAACATACTATACATTTTACATTACATTTGAGTAATTTGGCAGGATAGTTAAAAACTGAATCAAATCTTAAATAAAAAAAATGTTGTGACCACAGCCAATGCTGTCCTGCAGTTCTATAAGATAATCAGCAGGGAGGTTGTTCCATGCTGGACTTGCCACAGTTCTTCTCCAGACTTTTTGTTGGCTCCTTGCTTCTAATCTCAGACAGCCTTGATCAAGTTTTTATGTAAAAAGTAGTTAATTGCTTACAGTAATATGTACAGTAATAAAATCTAGGGTGCCTAAGACTTCTGCACAGTACTGTATCTTTTAAATATTATGTCGAAAATGGTAAAGGTACATTTTACTATTAAAAACATATACTATGATATAACAATACATAAACAGGAAAATGGAGCTTAATGGAACATCTTCATTTCACAGATTTTCCTTACATGTATCAACCAAATCAAAGGGTTACGGATTATCTCCAGTTCCTTCGAAAATCTCTCTCTCTCTCTCTCTCTCTCTCTCTCTCTCTCTCTCTCTCTCTCTCTCCTCTGTCTCTGTGTAGGGGGGTGGGTGGAAAGTGTGAAATAAGGACAAATTTCACACAATTAATGTGAGAAAGTTGTTTTTGAAAACGGACACTGGCAAAACTGACACATCACTGCCAGGCGGCTGTTCTTTGCAGCCTTTTTTTACTCCAACAGAGCCTTAATATCTCTTCACTGGATAGATATTACATTCACGGATAATGGCAGCCTGACCTCTTAAATGGTATAATAACTGCGTATCTCAAATCACACATTCAAGGTTCAGGCACAATTCATTTCGAAATGCAGGATTTTATATTTCATGGAATTCAGCCTAGCTGATGTAGTGCTAATGTAGTATTAACTCCAGTTTGCATCTGAAAGGAGGAATAGCTTGAGATGTTCTCACATCTCTGAATCTCTGGGGACAATGGGAGAGTTATGTCAGCTCTGGAGCAATGCTGGCAGATTTGCAAGCTGTTAGCTCTGGCGGTGCTAATTAAGAAGTCTGTCCCCGAGGCCATTTGCTGTGTCCACAAGAGCTACACAAAAAGATGATTTAACCTGCTGGTTAGATATATCTCATATTCCGGGCTATTCTATGGTCAGGCAGCCCATCCCTATTTTCTGGGCTGAGATGAAAATTAAATTAAATGTTGCAGTTGATGAATACAACCATCCGACTGAAGAACTGGGAATCATTCCAGTGTGCACTATCCAGTTGAGCTTTAGTGGAAAGGAAGTTTAATTACAATTAAGAAAAGAGTGTTTGCATCAGCACCAGGGTGCAATTGGGCCTAAGAGGGACTAAGTTCAGGAATTGACACAGAGTACCACTTCATCAGCCCCCACTTATTTACTTGGTTTTTGACTAATGCACAGCAAACCCTTTCTGCGTTTACTGTGTGCAGAAGATGGTACAAATGCCTGCCCTGAATGCCCATCTTATGATTTGGCTGGGGGGAGGAAGTTCCTGGACAGGTTGATTGAGAGGCCAAATGAGGGAAATGAAGGAGACCTGTTAAGGTCATGCATATGTGGTGATGAACAGTCAAGGGCACCTCCAGACCTCATGACCTCCCCACCTCTGTAGTCTGGGAGTCGTCACCGTGATCAATGATCACCTTATTTTGGGCACGCCCTCCCCCTCCCCAAACTGCATCCTCCTTTGATTAAATCTCTTGAATGAGGCAACCTTCTCCTCAGCCCAGCCCCAGACACCTCGCAAGTCATTTCATTGATTGGCATCGGGCCACTGTTTGGATATGCGAAGCTCAGCGCACGACCACCTGACTAATGACACTGGAGGTGATTCCTGTTTCCTGATGTAGTCTAGACTCACCTGTCATATCAGAAAGGGATGGTTTCGCAGACACAGGGTGCATCCCAATGCTCAAAAAATACACCCTCCTTTCCTCTGGGGGATGGCTGGAGAAGACTAGTGGAGGAAAGGAGGATACATTTTTAAACTGAGTTCTGTACAGAGAATCTCCATTTCAAATTTTAGGCTTAATCTGTGTATGCAAAACTGTCCAATAGCGTTCTGGTGGCCTGTTGTGTCTTGCATTGTCCCAGGTATGAGAACCAGTATGAAGCCTGTGGCTAATCTTACCTCATATCCTTTGGACTTTCACAATTCAATCTATATTTGTTTCATTTGAATAGCAATTTGTGATATTCATTAAGAATGAACACAAGTATCTGAGTCAAGCTATATTTATGCCATGCAGAACCAGCATATTGACAAAATTTGGCATTGTAGCTGGAGTTAGGATTCTGCTTGAGTGATTTACTATCCAAAATGTGGTATTTCTTGTCAATTAAATTACATAATACAGTCGCTGAGCACTAGGTAGACCTGTACACCAACTTGTTAATGCAAATATTTAATCAGCCAATTAGGTGGAAGCAACTAAATGCAACAAGCATGTAGACATGGTTGAGCAGTTTTTTAGATAAAATGTTAGAATGGGGAAGAAATATGATCTAAGTGACTTTGACCATGCAATGATTGTTGGTGCCAGACAGGGTGGTTTCAATATCTCAGAAACTGTTGATCTCCTGGGATTTTAATTCACAACAGTCTCTGGAGTTTGCAGAGAATGGTGCGAAAAACAAAAAACATCCAGCAGAGCAGGAGTTCTGCGGGCAAAAGAGAGGTCAGAGGAGAATGCCCACACTGGTCAAAGCTGACAGGAAGGTAATGCTAATAACCACACATTACAACAATGGTATGCAGAAGAGCATCTCTGAACACACAACATGTCAAACCTTTAAGTGGATAGGCTACAGCAGCAGAAGACTAAATAATTCTAATAAATAATTAATAAAGTGCTCACTGAGTGTAAGTTAATGTTGACAAATGTCCAGAGGATCAAAGCCTCAATAATGTGCAAATAAATGGAAGCAGGTACTGATATGTTCCAGAAAGTAAATATTACAGCAAATGGTTGTAACAAAAAATTATAATCTGGAAAATTCCTTATAAACCTTATACTACAGTAACTAGGGAACAGACACTTTGGAAGGACACTGAAGAATAAAAAGCCAGTATGAAATGGCAGTTCAATTCATCGCTGACTGTGAGGCTTGAGGACAGACACACACAGGGACATATTGGCCCGGCCCAGTCAGGAGGCTCCCGGCCTCCCTCATTGGTCAGAGTTTGAACACAGCCGGGCCAATCCCAGCCTACACATCAATGGCTGTGGCCCCTTGCAAATGAGGGGGTACGCATGCACAGACCGGCCCTCTGCATTGTACTGCGAGCCTGGCCTTTTCACAGCCTAAGCATTGTGCCTATCAGTCACCACGCTGGCCAGAGCTTCGCATTGGCCGGCGGCTCATCTCCCCACTGGGAGACTTTATAAAGGAGCGGGAGGCTGCAGACCAAGTCAAACCAACGCCTCCATGCCACACTTCCTGCAGCCAAACACACTGGAACGCATTGGCACATTTGTTCCTGAAAAGGGGATAAGAATTACGTATCATTACATAATCTGGGCAGAAGTGTGGAACGGTGGCCTGGGAACGAGCCCGGCAAACAGGAATCTGCAGGCTCAAAGCCTGGGTGGCACACTGCCGCTGTGCCATAGTAGAGTTTGCTGTAGTAAACATCCAGTGATATAAATGCAACATACTGTATGTGTATTATTGGCAGCATAACTCAAGCTGGAAAGGGTTGTCAGCAAAGACAACATTGTTTGATGTAGCATCACCGCACATTAAAGCTGAAACATACAATGGGATTCTACACTGTAAGTGTCATCTTCAATGCAAGAAACAAGTGTTTGCTATTGTTCTGCCTTTTTTGGAAGGGCACAAGGATCTTATCTCTCTCCTCATCTCTACCATCTCCTGGCATCAAGTCAGTGCCCCTCTACCAATCTTGCCAGCATTCATAGTGACAGAGTGAATTATTGGCCTGTCTTGATACACAAAAAGGGACTTGTGAAGTGGAGCACCTTCTGCTCAGTTTGCAGGAGTGGCAGCCTGCGTTTTGGAAACCGTGAGCTGCGATAGGGCAGCTGAGCCACGGGTCACGGGTACGGCTCGTACTTGTTGCGACCCACCTCTTGGCAGCACAGAGAGCTGTCTAGCGTGTTGTCCGCTGCGAGGCTCCAGACGGGAGAGTCGCAGCTTCGCGCTCCAGCCTGGTGTCAGCTCGTGAGGGAAGTGCTTTACATTTTTATTCGACATGAATTGTGTGTATTCAGAATGCTGGTATTCGCTTTTCAGGCACGTAACAAAGCATTTACTCATCGATGGCTTTCAGTGTGGCACAGTGGAGAGCTGTGTGGGTACTTCATCTGATTGGTGATGAGATGTGTGAGTTTTGAATACGAGTGGGCTTAATTAACTGGAAGCCTTTCTCCAAATGAAAATGTTTGAGTGAGAACATGAAATTAAGATTGCATCGCAGTTAAAACGTTGCACTCGAGATTGTGAGTGCATTTAACAATTCATTTTTTTGAATTTGTTGATTGCATGATTCCAAAATACGTTTTGAATATGTTCTAAAAACATAACTGTTTTCGATTGTGTGACAGTTAGACGTTGATGAGAATTACAGGCCAGTTCTGCTCAGGTTGCAGTTGAGGGGTTAGGTAGCAGTTGCAGTTCTGCTTTGATGCAGCAACTGCAAGTGGGCAAAGTGGAAGCACAACTCCTTCCTCTTTGAGCCACGGCACTTCCATGTAAACAGTACAGGCCGGGGGAGGTGGTGGTGGAGAGGCTCTTTACTCTGAGAGTGTACTGAGACAGCAATTAGGGCCCTCACACAGCATGCCCCCCTCCCCTCCTCACGACCACAGCCCTGCTTTGATGGCGGCCCCCTGCCACTGCCCCACGTGTACCGGGATGAGCTCGGTCACATCTGTCACCTTCTCCTTCATTATCCCTGAGGTTCCCTCTGTTGTCACGATCCTTCAACCCCCCCACGAAGCCCCTACAAACTGACAGAAGGGAGACAAGTGACTTTACTCTGTTTCTATTATCAGTTTCAGCTTTCTGTTCTGCTATATGTTAATAGATGATGTTGCATAGCAAAATTTCATGCTATAGTTACTAACCTTATAACAATAGCCCCGGAAACCACAATAGCTATTATTTGTATGTGGCTTGTGAATATTGGTTAACCTATTCAAGTCCTGACAAAATTAGCAGTGTGGTGTTGTGGTAACCGGAACTGTGCTCGTAATCTAAAATGTCTGTTGGAATCCTCGGGGAGACTGCTGTTATACCCTTGAGTGAATGTCTTAACAGCTCAATGGCTTCCGTTAATGTGTAGTAATATCATATGCTATGCAAGGTGTAAGACGTGTTAGAAGTTGTCCTGGGAAAGTGTATCTTCTGAGCAGATTAATAATGCATCGGCTTTTGGGAAGCATTTATCATAGTTATCGCAGCTCAGCTGCTCAAATACTTGTGACAAAGCCACTAATCACCACCACCAGCTACTGTGGACTCAGGGGTAACACTGCAGAGTGGAACGATTTGGCCGTAAATTATTCAGCCTTTATGCTCTCGTCTGCTCTCTCTAATGGGTTTTCTTTGTGCAGAGACCCCTTGTGGTCAGATGCAGTAAGTGCTTCTATCAGCGCATAAATAATTAAAGAGGAACAGCTCTTTCTCAGGAAAGAGGAAACTCAGGCACTTGAAACAGATGTCTAACCGACACCTCTGTGTTTTTAAGAGCAGCAGTTACATGACCTTGCCACGCCATTTTCAGCTTACACTCTTAACAACACTCACCAGAACACACCGCTTATTCTGGTGCTGCTTCTCAGACACACCTGTTTGCTGTTGCATGACATTACATGCTTGCTTAGCTGGCAAACAGTTGTACCCACGGTGAACACCCACACACCCATTCTCTTTCTGGATTTCAACCAATAGCCCTCTATGCCCATCTGATCCAGCTACGGAGTGGTTAGTAGCCCATGACCCACAGGACTGCTATTTGTTAGCGTACAGTTCTACATGTTCAGTTCCATACACAGCTGAACGTGCTCTGAAGTGTACAGCCTCAGGTTAACACAGCAGTGAAGGGGGTTGTTTTTAACCCAGTTCACTGGATATTGTGTGAACCCACCGGGTGTTTTTGTGGACTGAGAGAATGTGTCGCAGTGAGGATAGGCTGTGGCCCTGGCTGCTGCTTTTGGTAGTACAGTAGGAAGGCCTCCAAAAGCCCCTGCCCTCCAGCCTCATACTCCCTGCTAAGGCCCCCTTTTATCCACAGCAGCTCAACTGTGAGCATCTGTCGCCTTCCCAATCCCCTCCTCTGCCTGCCCCCCTGCCACACACACCACACACATGCACACACACACACACACACACACACACACACACACACACACATATCACATATCAACTGAAGATTTTGTTTTGGTGGCTTTGGGTTAAATGAGGTGCCATCAAAGAAGGATACAGGCAACTCACAATAGACTATTTAAGAGATGTTTTTGTTTGTCTGAGGCATTGTAGCGGTCAGATTTTTAACAGTAGGATGTTGCAGCTTATACGTATGTCATTTCTGCTGACTCTGATGTTTGACTTCCACAAATGCTGTTTACAGTAGTGAACAATTGAGTCAGCTGGGGCTCTTAACCCATACTTCCATTCTCTCCCTCTCTCCTTTATCTCCCCTCTGTCCTCCCTTTTCTTCGTTCGTAGCTGCATTTTTCTTTTTCCTCATGGTTTTCTCTTCTTTTGAACATGTCTTTATACACACCATTCCTTCCCGTTGACTCGGACACTTGAATCTCCTCATGTCCTTCGTCAGGGAGCAGTCCTCAACCATTTTTTCCACATTCTTTCCCACTCTCTCCCACCTGAAGTCGAAGATCAGTATTAACACACGAGGCATTAATATGAGTATATAAGGGGGTAACTGACCTGTCACTGGAACACCCCACCATGCAGTGGAGCTCAGTAGTACGGAGACGAAAGAAGAAGAAAGAAAGACAGGAAAGGGATAGAGTGATGAGACTGGCAGTAAGATAAGAAGAGAGAATTGGAATGAATGAAAAAGAAAGAATAAACAAACGGACTGAGACAAAGACAGGGAGTGTTAAAAAGACATTTCCCAGAACCAAAGAAAGCATAAAGTAGCAAGTTCCATTTTATTGCCATGATTGTAAAGAAATTGATATAACCCCCCCCCCCCAAAAGGAAGGAAATTAGCAGTTGCCTTGCCCCAGATACAAAGCCATCTGGGGATATGCTGTACCTCACGAAATGACAAGAAAGTGTCTGCCTAACTCAGGAAGGAGTGGACGAAAATAGCTAAAGAATATGTAATTAACTGCAACACTTGAAACTGGGTCCGAGATCAAGTGGCCCGGATCAGAGGCAATAATCACCTCACCAGTGGCAATACTTGCAAACTTTATCTGAAAAAAAAAGAAGCATTTAACACTTTACCTTTTTTAGGTAAACGTTATTTCACGAAGCACTCCAATTCCAATTCATCCCTTTTGAAAACAACAGTTTTACACTAGTTTAGTCCAATTTCATTCCAATGTCTGGCCTGTCTGGCTAAAATAATGTAGTAATATATATATTTTTTTATGTAGCGTGGTGCGCATTTACCATGGTTTAGGACATTAGAGGCACAGTTGATGTTCTGAAGAGACTCTTTTTTTATTTGAGTAGAAGTCATGAGTGTAGAGCATCCTCCTTATAATGTCTCTTTGGGGAGATGCAGCAGAGGAAGGGAACCTAAATGTTCTATGGGGGAGGGGGGAAGGCGGGGGTGTAAAAGGGTAAAAAGGGAAGATCAGAGCTGGAGGGACAATCAGCTTGGCAACATAATTGCTCTTAAGCACCCTTAATTGTGCCCCAGGCAACGGGTGGCAAGACCATGCCATCGGATCTGGGACAGATCACATCACGCAAATTTCAACCTGGTTAAAGAGCACAACCCATCCCCCTCGACTTGCTTCCAAAACACCCTGTGTTTAAGTCTTCTTGGGGCCAGGAAATAATTCATAGAAAACAGGGGGTGGCCAATCCACTCCCCAGAGTGCTGATGTATAGGGGGAGTTTTCAGTGTTTTGAAAGATTTTTTTGGAATCTCGCTGAGACAAGACCAATCCATTCATATTCTGAAACATTTTAGCGCCGATATCACAGTTTGCTAAAGCAAGGGACCCTGAAGGGGAGGAAGTTTTTTTTCTTATTTAAATAAAGATTTGGTGATTAGGCTATTCCCTTTCCAAATAACTTCTGTGTGTCTGTGCTTTTCAACACATCTGCCTGGGAAACAGTTCTGCTGAGCAGAATGTCAGCAGAGTCAATGTACTGGCACAACCTCGCAGCTCGACCAAGCTGCCTGAAAAAGAAAGGACAAAAACGAAATGCAAGCATTTCAGCCGCTCTTGGAGTCTGGGCATTTAGCATTTAGCCTAATCATTTATCATTTAGCCTTGTTACGCAAGCCTGGTATTCTGAGACTTCTTTTGCTATCCTGCAGACTTTTTGCAGGAATTTTACTGGGTTTCCGAATACAGAAATTGGTTCTTGTAAGTGAATTGCATAGTTTTACAAAGTTTCCTCTTTGGTTCTGGCTTTTGAAATAAGCCATTTATAAGGGAATCTAAATATATTTTGGCATGAACGCAACTATTCCCATTAGGAATGCACAACATGTTAACACAACGCCTGCGTGATGCAGTCAAATGTATTTGTCATTTCAGACATTCATTGGCATCGGTGAAAAAAGAATCCCACCCTCCACAGATGCTCTGCCCCTCCTCCTTTTCCAAAAAAGCATTCCTCTTCAGTCATTTTGTTGGTGCAACAATGGTTAACAACAACAATACCCTCTGACAGAGCAACTCTTCATGTCAACTGGAAGTGAAAAGCCTTCAGTTCCCCAGCCCTCCCCACTGTGTGGCCAGCATATGCTTGCGAAACGAGGATGGGTGGAGGGGGTGTCGGGGCACCTCAGGAGGGGTCAAGCATCACTTAGCCCGTCAGGCCTCCGATAGAGCAGATCACCTATTGAGCGCAAGGGGGGTGAGAGGTGACGGGGAGGAAAGGGGCGTTCACTCACTTCACTGAAGGAATTCAAGTGATTCAGAGAATCCTATTCACCCGTACTCACCCCCAACCCTCTGGCTGGACCATGCACCCCCCCCCCCCCCCTTCCCCCAAAGGTATAATCTAGAACACATTGAGAAGTCCAGAGCATCTTTTTACTCCCTCTGTGGGAGCATTGTAATGTGTGCGGTGGGAGGGTGAATGGGGTAGGGGTCACTGCCCCTGTGGATATGCTGGTACAAATCTGCTGTCCTACTAATGTGTGCTGGTCTCCCACCTCTTGCCTTCAATTGGCTTTCAGTGGGTTTACAGAAAACAATGGCCTGACGTTATAGTCGCTGATGAATTCTAAACTTCCCTGCTGTCTCCGTGCGACTTCTCCCTTCCTGCAGTTTGGGGAGGGATCCGTTATGTGGCTTTGCAGGCTGACCGCGGACACGCCCGGAAACTGTGGCACAGAGCTGCTCCGGTGGCACGGAAAGCTGCTTTCCCACATGTGGCCTTGGTTTGGGAAGCCTGTTACAGGAAGTGGAGCGCTTCCTACCAACGGCAGGCGATGAACACTACAGAGCTCCTGAGACTGGAATGCCAGGTCCCATGGTGACTGTTAGGCGGAGGGTGCAGTTCACCATAGCGCCCTCTACAGTGTGTGTAGGGTAGGAACTCTGCATTACATAGAAGAGAAGCCGAGGGGCTTGGGTCCCCTGTATGAATGCAACATATGCTTTTGGTTCTCCAGAGGCGAAAGGAATGTAAGAATATGCAGAGGAGGGCACATCTCATATTACAGACTGCATGGTCTCTCTTCGGCCCCATTAAAAGAACCAGCGGATGACCCAGCCACAAGATGGCCGCCTCATTGTCAACGGTGCTTTCCCATTCAGTGTCTGTCAGTTACAGGGCAGGGGTGGGCTGTGGACAGTCACAGTGAGTGGGTATGGGGGGGGAATAAGGCCCTAGGTGCAGACATTTCTCCAAACAGCACTGTGCCCTCATGCCCCCTCCAGCCAACACCTGTGAGGGGGAGTGAGGGAGAGGTTTGGGGGGGGGGGGGCAGGTTGATCAATCATGGGAATTGACAACTGTAATGATTTAGTGGGGGAGGGAAGTTGCTGCTTCAGTTCGGCAGCTTCTGTGCTCCTCTCCTTTCTAAAGTGAACCCGCGATAAAAGCACATTGTCGACCCGTGTAGAGTCGCGGCAGGACCAGGACCAGGCTCCACATGGGCCGGGGGTGGCTGATGAGCGGGGTCAGCACATCTGTTTTCCCGATGAGATTAAGACGCGTTCCTCGGGGGGCAGAGCTGAGGGAGCTGGGGACAGCCGGCAGTCCTCAGGGACGGCGAGGCCCGGACGGGCAGTAAATCAGCGCGCTCTTTAAATCTATAGACAGGGCGGAGGGGCGCTATTTCTGGGAGAGAGACAGAGGGAAACATGCAGACTCAGCGACCGGGCTGGCGCTTCATGAATAAAGCGTAACACAAGGACGCGCGGCTCGTATCAAATGAAGAGGCCTGCAACTCCCCGCTCCCTGTCTGCTCCCGCTCTGGAGTCCGCTTCTCCCCCCCTCCCCTCCCCCACTGCATCATTACATGTCAATTGCCATGATTGATCAACTTGCCTCCCCCCCACAACCCCTCCCTCACTCCCCCCTTAACTCACATCGTTTGTCAGTCCATCACAGTCGCTGGTCTCCAGCTGACTACAGCATTAGTAAGGCTCATGTTGGAGGAAGAAGGGAAATTTACAGGCAACTGTTCAGTGCTGACACTACACACACCTCACCCGAAATGAATTTGACTGAACCACAGATATACACAGATATATATTTTCTCTGTATAAGTTAAAGGACATTTGTATGCCACAAATACTGATATGTTATGGGGAACACGTACCTTTCTGCTAATTATGAAGCAAGATTGCTTTTATTTTTATTTTTTACTGTTTAGAAATTATCTTAAAAAAGGGAAAAGGGCCCTGTGAAAAAGTTTGGGAACCCTTTTGGATTATTCTTTGTTACTTTAAAAAAAAGATGATTACTAAGGCCCAGACTCAGGTGATTTACTCGTTAGGGCTTCAATGAGTCAGATGAGTAAATTCCAGGGCTGTCATTATTATTCTGAAGTAACTTTTAAAGTACCAACTGCAGTGGCTGTTCAGTCTGGTTTTAACAACTATGGCTTCCTCAAAACACCAAGGATTTCAGAATGATGGTGGCTCATTTCCACCAAGAAGGAGAAGGCTACAAAAACTCACTCAATGTTTCAAACTAACTATTTCCACTGTCAGAAACATTATTACATTATAATATAAGATTTCAGATAGAATGGCCCAAGACCTGCTAGGAAAGGTTCAGAAGAACCACACATCACTGCAAAAGAGCTGCAAAAAAGAGTAGCAAACACCACCAAAGAAGTTATGTTTGGAGAAAAAATGGTGTAGAGAAGAACACCTTGCTGACTGTGAAGCATGGAGGTGGATCCATTATGCTTTGGGGTTGTGTGGCAGCTGAGGGCACAGGAAATATTGTGCGAGTGGAAGGAAGAATGGATTCAACCAAATATGAAGAGGCTAAAGTTCAAAGGTCAGTCCAGAAGTTGAAGAGAGGTGTGGTATTCCAGTAAGACAATGATCCAAAGCATACCTGGAAATCAACCATGAAGTACCTCCAGGAAAGACTGAAAGTTTTGGAATGGCCACTACGGTCCCCAGACTTGAATATTATTGAAAATCTGTGGAGAGATCTCAAACAGGCCGTACATGCAAGGAGGCCAAAGAATATTTCTGAGCTAGAGGTGTTCTACCAGGTGGAATTGGGAAAATTCTCTAAGACTCTTAGCTGGCTACAGGAAGCATTTACAAACAGTTATAGTTGCCTGAGAAGGAGTTACAGAGTACTAACTGACAGGGCTCCCAAACCTTTGCACAGGACCTTTTTCCTTTTTTTAAATTATTTTGAAACTGTAAAAAATGAAAATAAAAAGCAATCTTGCTTAAAAATGTGAAGAAATGTGTCATGTTTAACATTGTACCATTTAGAGGTCAGTTGACTTAGCTATTCATTGTGAAAGGCTTTTTGACCAGGGTGCCCAAATGTGAGTGTGGGGACGATGAGGTGTTACAGCAAATCAAGAAGCTTGAGCTGGAAATTAGTGGCATGCTCATTTGAGCAATGCTGTAAAAGTTTTCAAGGCAGAAAATTGAAACACCCTTCCAATGCTCAGAGTCAGAAAACTTAAACAAAATGTGGAATATTTCGAAATATGGGCTAATTGGATGTTTTGGGAGGTTTTAAGGGGAGCAGAATTTTGTTATATCTGTTTATGGACAGGAAGGTAGTCAGGCCTCACTGGGTGATTAACCTTTCACCCCTGGCCTGTTTGCCTACCTGCTGCTGTGAAATCCCATGCCCAGACTGGAGCAGAAGGCACCAGCATCTTTCTAAGCTGCCAGTCTGCCAGTGCCAACTGGGGGGTCGCCGTCTAGGAGACACAAGCTGGAGGGTGGCACAATGGCCCGTCTGCCACATGGAGCCACAGGCAGAAAACAACCCAGGCCCCGGGAGCCTTAAAGGGGCAGCCCAGTATCACAATTTCATCTGTTAGGGCCCGCTTTATCCCATAAAATGAGTGCAAACCACTCACATTTGTGTGCTATTGCCACTATTTCTGCAGTCTGATTTATTTTGTTGACGTTTTTTAATCATCTGGATAAGAGGGTAATTTTTCAAACTTTATGAGTGTTTCTTCTCCATAAACTATAAATCCTTGCTATGAGCAAAATATTGTGGGGCTGTTTAATCCTGCATATATCATATCTGTGAAAGACATAACTCCTCCTCAATGTATCCAGTTAGCGCAGTGCTCCACACTGAAGGACTAAAGACTATTTGCCTTACATTACTTTACGCAAATGCAACTGTCGACGACAGTCTAGGCTGAGGTGCCGACACGATCAACCTTACAGCGCCGCCTAGTGGACAGATTGACACACGACAAGTATCGCTGCGACAATTTATTCAAATTGCGGTAAAATGCAGGATTCGCACCGCGAGAATAACTCATGCAGGCCCCTTTTGCATGCGCATTTCTAAGCTGCTCTCCTTATCAATAAGCTGTAGTTGTCCTTGAGGCGACGGATAATTATCATTGGCCTCTCTGGCAGATTAATGGAAATGCTGTGCTCAGTGTTTCTTTGCCACAAACTGCAGTCCCACGGGGTTCGTGTGGGCGGTGGTCCCGCGATCTTGCAGGGGTTCCATGTCGAGAGTAAAGCGTGGCGCCTGATGGACTGCCGGCTCTGTCCCATCAATAATAGAGCAGGGTCGCTAATGCCTGCCCGCCTGGACATAAAGTAAGCAAAAATGTACGGGAACAAAATTAATTGCTGTCTTATATATTCGAATTTCAGTTGGTGTGCAGCAATTAGCAGCAGTTTGGCACTCATAGCATATCGTCAGGTTTGGAAAATGTTAATCCATTGACAGTTTTATTGACATTGGTAATTCTAGATCTTATAAGGATATATAGATGTTATATTGTATATGGGCACAACTTAATGTTAGCTTGCTAAATATGGCTAAATATGCTAAAATGTGACGTGACTTCCAAAGCTTAAATAAAACGTTAATAAACCTGGAGTTAACCACATTCTCTTTTCAGAATGAAACCTCAATTTTTGATATGGCTATATAACCCATTTTGCAGACAGGCTGGCAATTAAGAGTACAAAGCAGTGTTGGTGGAAAAAAGAGATGAGTTCCCAACATTACTGTATTCTTTTTTTGAAGAACAGAAGGCCAAACCTTAATTCTGCCCCTCTGAATTTGAAACTTCTTAATAGCAAAAAATACATAATTCTCAGCAGCAGTTTCATCAGATATGAAGCAGCTGATATAAAGCAGTTGATGATGTTTTTATTAATTTCCACGTTGCTGCAAGTCATTTTTGCTTTGGTACACAACTAGAAATCTATTCAATGTCAACATATTCAAGGAGAATAATTATTTTTTCTACTTTCAGACCTGGTGTTGTGTTACAGCAATCTCCATTAAACAGCACACCATTTATCAATCATTTTATGTGTGTTTTCATTGACAGTTTTTTAAATTTCAGAATAGATGCACAATTACCAGAAATATCTAAACAAGACTCGCAAACAAGGATAACAAGAATAAGACATATTTGAATTAGAAAAAAAACATTACAGTTTACTTTTCATTGCTTGCAATGTGGAGTTGGCATTTTGTGTGCCTTTTTGTTGTGTCAAGCAAGCTCACAATGTACTTATGGCACCACATTCCTGTGGGTGTATGACTCATCAGTCTGGCCAAAAATATACATCAGGAACAGCGTGCCCATTTCCATCTGAACATCTTGATCTTCTTGTCGGTCTGGCTTGTCTGGCAGTTGTAATCCACAGTGCCCCCTGCAGGCGGCGAGTGGTACCTTTCAGAGAAGGTGACATTCGCACTCCGTGGGATCCTCATCCCTGCCAGATTGGCAGATGGTCACATCGCAGGTGGAGCGCTCACCCAGGAGAGGGAGATCCTGTGTCTGTGCTAGCCCATGAACTCCCCCACCTGCATGCCCACACCTCCACCTGCCTGCTGTTTCACTGACCCCGAGCAGTTTCTCTGCGCTGTGTAAAATCATGTGTCCGTAATAAGCCCCTTCTGTCAAACTGCGACTGTTTCTACGACTGTTTCTGTAACAGAGTTTCTACCCGCAGTACCTGCAACATACAAGAGATGGCAGTGAACAACTAGGAATCCGCTGCCAGTTCATTGCAGTCGGTCCCATTTCAGGCAGTATTACAGACATGTTTTTACTTATTTGAGAAAATGTTCAAGTCTCTATGATTCTAGCCAGCCTCCCAATATATTTTTCCAACAAGTATTCAGATTGCTCAGGCAATTCGTCATTCCAGTGCTTCGGTCTGTTTTGGGGGTAGTTTAAAATGCTACCATACAGACTGTTTTAATGTTTCATGATTGATTGGGACCGGCAATGTCTCAGAATGTAAATTTCAAAGGTAGTTCATATTTAAATAATTATCATTGAACATTAAGCTTTCTCCTATACTATTAATGGTATCAATACCATTTCCAAGTTGTCATGGTTTTCACTGTCTACTCCTGGAAATTCCTGTATTTGTATCCTGGCTTAAGCTCTGCAGGAGAAATTTCCTCCTGCATGTGGAATGCGGGCGTAATCATGGCAGTCAGTTGCTTGAAGAGGTATTTAAGTCTCTTGCTGGCACTGCTCTGAGCTTTGGTGTTTCAGTTTGACACACACCCAAAGCCGGTAAGGTATTAAGGCAGACAGACAGACAGATAGAGAGTTTAGAAGACTGAATTGCTTTTAATCTTGGGAAGCATTCAGTTAGAAATTTGAGTTTAGAAATTAGAAACAGAGAAGTTTAGGGACCTAGTTTTTTTTTCTTTGGGTTGGTTAGTTCCCTAGAACCTTCCCTATTATTTGGTTCTGGGTACCGCTTCTGTTTGGAAGAGCGAGTGGCAGTGTTCGGCTCATAAAGTTTTGCCTGTTCGAGACTGCCGGTGAAATATCTTGTTTTGTTTCTCCTGACCAGTATAGCTCAGGTCAGTTTTTCTGTTGGCAGATCGCCGGGGAGTTTTGTTCCCTTTTTTCGTTCTTTCTTCGCCTATTTTAGCGGTTATCCAACTTATCGTTGGTAACTTTGTGATCCCTTCCTGGTCGCTCTTGGTCTCCCGCCCCTGCTCCCTTACACAAGTTGGATGTGGGTTTCGGTTAACTGACCACAACAATTTCAGCCCATTCGGTCTCGAGACATCAATGTAATTAAAAATGTTTGGATTGAAGAGAGCATGGTCATGAATGGTCTTGAAAGATTGTTTTGTGAAGGACTGGTCAAAGATCTCCCCCAATGTGTTCAACAATCGTATAATGCAGTACACTGTAGTTGACAAAAGTAGTTTTATCTTTATATAACTGTGACATCAAAAAATGGGCATATTAAACAATGTATTTTTCTCTGAGCAATTATTGTATTGTATATGTATAAAAAACACTATGTGTTGATTATTATGCAATCATAATTTGGGAGGGCACGATATATCTTACAATACTTTGATTCAAATACATCTCGAATAGGAACGTTTCTTCTTCACATTACTGTGTTTCCATATGGTAAATGGTTGGCATTTATATAGCGCCTTCATCCAAGCGCTGTACAATTGATGCTTCTCATTCACCCATTCATACACACACTCACACACCAACAGCGATTGTCTGCTATGCAAGGCGCCGACCAGCTCGTCAGGAGCATTTGGGGGTTAGGTGTCTTGCTCAGGGACACTTCGGCACAGCCCGGGCGGGGAATCGAACCGGCAACCCTCCGACTGCCAGACGACTGCTCTTACTGCCTGAGCCAAGAGCAGCTTCAAATAGCTTAGTGACCCAGAGCACTCCTAAAAGTTACAGTGTATGAGCATACGCACATAACTGATATAGATGTTACATGCAGTTGAACTTGCAACCCGACCGCACTTCATGCCCCTGCATGAAGGAATTTGTTTCCTTTGTTACCAATTCTGATGTCGGACATTGTGCATTGTGTTAATATTGTCACATATTTCTATAACTGTCTGTCTGTGTTGTGAGTCCCTTATGGAAGAAGAGCAGGGGATGGTACGAAAATAGCAGCTTCTCGCATTCTGTGTGTGTGAGCGCGTGTGTGTGTGAGTGTGTGAGTGTGTGTGTGTGGGTGTGTGCATATGCGTGGAGGTTGCTGAGTTCACCTGGCAGAGCCTTTACCGAGACCCTTTCCCACATCCGGCAGTGGAGTGATCTGTCAGAAGCTCCGCCCTGTGCAGATTGATGACTCTCTTCTTTGGCATGGGAGTGTAAGGAGTGCTGGTTGGATAATCGCCCTAGGGCTAAGGTGTCAGGACATCCAGAAAAGTACTGACTTCACCGACAACGTCAACAGTGGCAAAGTCCCACAGCTCAAAGTGTGCAGTCTAGTCATGCTAACACGCTGGCAGGCCATCACTGCAGCAAAGTGTTCTTATTGTATGCATACATTTAAAGCTCTCTTCACCTCACCTCAGCTCTTCAGGCTGCACCTTTCCCTACCTACCTCACTACTCTGATTAGCCTTGTGTATGCCATAGATTATAATAGCACTTAATATGTATAATTATTGTAATATTTGGGGATTCTAGCTGCCAGCCCTGGTATGCTAGTTGGAAAGTCAAGTCATCACTATTCCAATACATAGCAACTTACAATGTATATAACTATCATATAAATAATTAGAAGTAAGACAGTTGGTTCTTTACTGAACTTGATGGATGTTTTGCGCATGAGAAATTGGTGAAAATTCTTGTATAGTTTACTTCTCGTTTCATATTCTTATAGGCTGAATTATCAATCGGCTCATTGTTCATTCACATAAATTATTATCAGGGGATGACAATGCATGGTGATACACATACATAACTGTTGGCCAACTACAGGCAGGTACTGTATAAATTCCGATCAAATGAAATTTACTCATAAACACCCGGAAACACACAGTGCTGTATGCTCACCTCTCTTCATAAGGTGAGAAAGAAATGTTTTTAGAACTGGGGTGGAAACTATCTGAAGGTGGTGGTGTCTGTTCCCCTGTGACGTGTGCTTTGCCTGGGGAGAAAATAATTAGGACAAAAATAGGACGGGCAACAATTCGTATCGCATGGTCTGGTCTTGAGTAATACCGGGATCATACGTCAGTTTGGACATGTGGGAAACTATTTCTCTGAGCTTTTCTGCTGTGCGAAAATACCTGTTATCAGCCTGAATTATTTAATGATTTTATTGGCTTTCATTTCCCAAACAAAATTAGTTTTGTGGTAAATAATAATGTGAGTTCACCAAACAAGTTTTTTGTTCAAAGGAAAACAACTTACATATACAACATACTGCTGTTTATTAGATTCTTCTTCTCTTTATGTAAAATTCCAAATACATTTTGCAGAAACCAGTCAGTGTGCACAACTAGACACCAGAAGAGCAGGGGGATGTGTATGCAGACCCCCTGTATGTATCAAATGGAGACAGTGCTGCAGATCCTGCGGGCCACAGTGTCGGCAGGTACTTGCTTGAACCATGCACGACAGGAAGTGAGCTCATTGGTGAAAGCAAATACCTGCAGGTCCATGGTTGGAGCAAATACCTGCAGACAATACAATGAGAATGACCTGGAGTTAAGTAGCCCTGCTTCAATACTTCCTATGTTTACATCAGGGTGCATGACTCCAGTCCTGGAGGGCTGATGTGCGTACTGGCTTTTGTTCCCACCAGTTACCCTGATTTACCTTTCTTAATATCTGTATGCTGGTTCACTCTTTAATCAAAACAACATAAAAGAATTAGGACACATGTACAGGCAAGAATTTCTGATCAAAATATGCTTGGTCTAATTAAACCATTAAGCAGAAGTTGATACTAGGTCCTGAAGTAGACCAGACCTTGTTGTTCACCCCGGATAATGCACTGAAGCCTATGTTGAACACATTAACTTTGTATACAGTGAACTTTGTATCGTATCATACAGTGATTATGGAAGTTTTTCAATAACACTTCAAACCTGCAGCAAGCAAGACCACAGACCACATACCACAGTGACTAGTCCCTCACAAATGGCCTGATTTGATTAGAAGCAACCAACAATGCCCTTTGTGAAGGTTGCTGAATCTGCCCTGGTACGATTGGTCAGAGTCTCACACTGGTGCAAGCCTGATAGCAGCCCAGGTTAAGGTACCAACTCTGTCTAGACATCCGAAAAGGTTAAAGTGTCAATTATAGGCAATGGCCAAGATAAGATGTTATTAAGGAGCTAACTCCCCAAGCCCAGGTAGAACAAAATGTTTAAAGATTTGGGGAAGCGTCATATATGAGAAGTTTAAGCATATCTGTGCTGAGCTATAGTAGCTATGTATATTTATATATTACATAAAAAAGCATTTATTAATATTGTATTAATAGATAGTTATTATTAACTATAAACATAGTTAGTTTACAGAATGCCGCTGACACCAAGATCAAGCACCACAACCATTATTTTCCTACTTCTTGAACAATAATGTTGAGTAAAATATACAGTGCATCCGGAAAGTATTCACAGCGCTTCACTTTTCCCACATTTTGTTATGTTACAGCCTTATTCCAAAATGGAATAAATTCATTTTTTTCCTCAAAATTCTACACACAACACCCCATAATGACAACATGAAAGAAGTTTTTTTGAAATTTTTGCAAATTTATTAAAAATAAAAAACTAAGAAATCACATGTACATAAGTATTCACAGCCTTTGCCATGAAGCTCAAAATTGAGCTGAGGTTCCACTGATCAACCTTGAGATGTTTCTACAGCTTAATTGGAGTCCACCTGTGGTAAATTCAGTTGACTGGACATGATTTGGAAAGGCACACACCTGTCTATATACGGTCCCACAGTTGACAGTGCATGTCGGAGCACTAACCAAGCATGAAGTCAAAGGAATTGTCTGTAGACCTCCGAGACAGGATTGTCTCGAGGCACAAATCTGGGGAAGGGTATAGAAAAATTTCTGTTGCTTTGAAGGTCCCAATGAGCACAGTGGCCTCCATCATCTGTAAATGGAAGAAGTTTGGAACCACCAGGACTATTCCTAGAGCTGGCCGCCCGTCTAAACTGAGCAATCGGGGGAGAAGGGCCTTAGTCAGGGAGGTGACCAAGAACCCAATGGTCACTCTGTCAGAGCTCCAGCGTTCCTCTGTGGAGAGAGGAGAACCTTCCAGAAGGACAACCATCTCTGCAGCAATCCACCAATCAGGCCTGTATGGTAGAGTGGCCGGAAGGAAGCTACTCCTTAGTAAAAGGCACATGGCAGCCTGCCTGGAGTTTGCCAAAAGGCACCTGAAGGACTCTCAGACCATGAGAAACAAAATGCTCTGGTCTGATGAGACAAAGATTGAACTCTTTGGTGTGAATGCCAGGCGTCATGTTTGGAGGAAATCAGGCACCGCTCATCACCTGGCCAATACCATCCCTACAGTGAAGCATGGTGGTGGCAGCATCATGCTGTTGGGATGTTTTTCAGCGGCAGGAACTGGGAGACTAGTCAGGATTGAGGGAAAGATGAATGCAGCAATGTACAGAGACAGGATGAAAACCTGCTCCAGAGCGCTCTTGACCTCAGACTGGGGTGATGGTTCATCTTTCAGTAGGACAACGACCCTAAGCACACAGCCAAGATATCAAAGGAGTGGCTTCAGGACAACTCTGTGAATGTCCTTGAGTGGCCCAGCCAGAGCCCAGACTTGAATCCGATTGAACATCTCTGGAGAGATCTGAAAATGGCTGTGCACCGACGCTCCCCATCCAACCTGATGGAGCTTGAGAGGTGCTGCAAAGAGGAAGGGGCGAAACTGCCCAAAGATAGGTGTGGCAAGCTTGTGGCATCATATTCAAAAAGACTTGAGGCTGTAATTGCTACCAAAGGTGCATCAACAAAGTATTGAGCAAAGGTGGTGAATACTTATGTACATGTGATTTCTTAGTTTTTTATTTTTAATATGTAAGGCGGAAATTATTACAATCTGGCATTGTCACTCAGGGCGCTGGTCAGCTTGCTGGCTTCCTCTGGTACTGTGGCAATATGTGGCTGTAAAGTAATTTAACCCCAGGAGCATACACCATTAACCCCCACCGTCTCCACACCCGTACGGGCAGGAGCCTGTGGGGGAAGACTCAGGCATCTGTTTTCTTGAGAAGCCCCCTTTCCCAGGGTTTACTCAGGCCTCCAGCTATAAAACTTGTTACGACAGGGGGCAACATCCTTTACGGCACGGGAAGGTTTCAGAGGGCATGGCCTGTTGGGCCCATTATTCCCTTCGACCCCCCTTTCTTACTCCCTCCCTCTCAGTTCTCCCTCTAGCTCAGTCACTAAATGATGTGTACAGCACTAGATGTTTCATGACAAAGTCAGTTTAGATAATATTCATGTTTGGTATTATTCTGATTGTTTCAGTGCGACTGGTGCAATGGTTTTATTTCTGCAACAGCAAACCCTGGACATCATAACCTACCAGGAACCAGGGAGAAACTGTGTTGAGCTCTGCCCCAGTGAAAGCCGTGTGTCTCAACCCCCCTGCGTTTCCTGGGGAGGCGTGGCTCTAAATTCCAGATGGGTGACCCATTTTTAGGGTTAACATCAAAGGCCAAATTTTGGATTTAAGGACAGTAAACTAAGCAATCTGGGAGGATACAATCAGACTCCCGTGCATACCGTGCACGTAATCTTTATGTACAGGGTGTCTGTAGCCAGACTCCCGTATGTAGCTTTTATTACCAGGTATGACTTTTAAGACTCTGTAATTTGGTTTCCTTCTAATGCTTTTATATTGTATTTGGAACTAGTGTGTAATTACGTATGTAACCTACCTGGTAAAATAAATTGTTAAAACTTGATCTGTGTGGTTTCGCTTACTGACTCTCAATGTTATACAGGGAATGCCTGGTTTACCCCCTCAAACTGGTCTAGGGAGGATGAATATTTACGCTTAATGTATCACCCGTAGCACCCGTAGACCTATGATGGTAAATCCCTCGCCTCCGCGTGGTAGTTCATTTATGTCGAGCACAGCCGTAGCTATTTTGGTCTGCTTGGGTCCCTAGGCTGTAAACAGAAAAATGAATTTATTCCATTTTGGAATAAGGCTGTAACATAACAAAATGTGGGAGAAGTGAAGCGCTGTGAATACTTTCCGGATGCACTGTAGATATCATTTGTTATACCAGGGGAGGGGTGGCTGACAACAAGGAGGGGGTGCGTTTTGGACTAAAGCGGGTGCCAAAAAAAAGGGACAGAAACAGCTAAACCCCTGGAACAACGGAGAAGGTGACTGAACAGGGAGAGGAAGAAAGGGCACATTCCAAACCCTTTGGGATCTGGTCTCCACAGATTTGAGTGAGGATACCAGAGCAATGGGTGTGCCACCCTCTGTAATCACTGTGTTTTATCCCAGTTGAATGAGCTCAGTAACCTCCAGTGACTTGTTATTAAATAAAAATGCAGGCAAGTGTGACTAAAGAAGGGCAAGCTGCAGCAAGTGTGCTTTGGTGAGCTACAAGCAAGCTGGTGGATATGGTTGCATGCACATGCAGGAAATGCAAAACAGGGGCATATATTTGCTGCAATATGTTGATAACATTTCCAGAACAAGGCCGCTCATGCAAGACGCATTCAATGCATTACAAAAGCTAAGAACAAGGGCAAAGTACAGAAGATACAGTAAAAGAATACTTCAGTCATTAATGAAAATGCAGCTAAAAGTATTGCCTAAGATAAGCCCACAAATGATCCACTATACAAACACATAACAAGGTAAAAAGATACACAATGTACACTGTGACTGAACTCCGGCACCTTTTAAATTGTGCTTATTTTTGTTGTGGTTTATTGCCTTGTATGTTCTTTTATTAAATTTTATTACCAACCATTTACATCTTTCAATGCACAGCATATACTAGTTTCTGCTTTTAAGTCGGGCTTTACTCTTTGCCTACGTTTCTGCATTTGTGGGGCTTTCAGAAACATCACAGCAAAAGATGCTTCATGATGTGGTGATTGTTTCTCTCTGCACTGCATCCTCCTCCTCGTCATCTGAAACAGACACTGTTCATGGTCATGAGGTGGCGTTAGTGGGTGTGACACCGGGTGATTGGTTGAAACCATGCCCATAACGTTTTACAGTTAAGGGTGGACTGCTCTCTCAATGTGAATAGGACAATGACATCATTGGGGTCATAGCACAAGCTTCCAGGCATGACGGCAGCCAGTGCTATCGGAGTGTGTGTCTGTTCAACCCTCATCCACATTGACAGTGGGGATGGACTTTGTAGCTATCAGCTGAGAAGTAGCACAGACAGTTTTTTTTTTTCTGTCTGGTTTTTCTAACTGTACATACATATATTACTGTGTATATTACATTAATAATATACTTGTAGAGAGAGCCTGAAATACTGCCCTTTTATAAACTATTACTTTTTTTGTTATGTTTTATTGAACTTCAATGTTTTATGTGTCAAACAATGCATTTACAGTGAGCAGGTATCAACATTGTCATTCTATATCTGGTCACAATGGCAGTATAGATAAACTGATGCTTTATGAGTTTTATGATCTATTTCAGCACTGTCCCGGATAAATACTGTATATGATACATTATTCAATGCCTATGTTTCTAAAGGAGTACTGCTTATGTGTCACAGGTCAAATGTCGTGACACAAAAACACAAACTCAGCCCTCTAATAGTAGAAATGTGTAGCACTTACGAGCAACAAGCCTTTTGAAATCACATATTGCTGCAAAATTCAAAAGAAATGTAACTATTGGATGTTCAGTTTATCTAAGCTAAATTAGATAAAAAGCATCTTTGTTACTTACAATAAAAATAAAGTACATTTTAACTTTATTACACCTACTTATTCATGCGATTATCTAATCAGCCAATTGTGTGGCAGCAGTACAATGCATACAATCATGTAGATACGGGTCAGGAGCTTCAGTTAATGTTCACATCAACCATCAGAATGGGGAAAATATATGATCTCAGTGACTTTGACCGTAGAATGATTGTTGGTGGCAGACAGGGTGGTTTGAGTATCTCAGAAACTGCATCACGTCCCTCGTGTCCCCCCAGTGTTTGACCGGACGTTTAGTCAATATCTCAATCTGTCACAATGAAAATAATATTGATCTGTTGCTTTGCAGCTTTGTTTACAGTTCACGCAATCATCCATTTGCTGTAAAAGAGACGCCTATCCCCAGCTAGAGGGGTGGAAATCTCAGTTGAGCAACATCTTGGCATAATTGGACAAGGTTAACCCCAATATACGTAGCTCAGATTAAACTCCGATATAGCCAGCATGTCTACGTCATAGTCCACTAGAAAACTCTCACTTTTCAACCAAATGGAGCTGAGTTTTCACCTAAAGCCTAGACAGCATTTCATCAACATTTCACCAACTTTTCTCAACAAAAGAGTTCACTGGGTTTATAAGGGGTGTGAGCATACATTTTCAACCAGCAGGCTGAGAAAATAATGGGCTTGCGGCATTTAGATAAGGAGGTGAGAACATAATGGATTTGTAGATGTATTGTAAACCATTTTTATGCAATGATGAACATGATCTTTGTTGAAGAACAGGACAAATTAGATAGACAAATCGTTGTATCACATTATTCAACCAGAACTGCACATCCAGAATTGTGCACAATCATACAAAACATTGTCAGAAATGTCATAGACAGCATATTTTTAGCTGTTAACAGCTGGCCCCTTCAGATTGGGTTTGATAACTGTAAACGTAAATGTCATGTCCAGCACATTTAGTTACTTGCTCCATATTGTTTTAAACTGCTGTTTAATTATGCCGTCATTGAGAATGATTACCAACTGTAACCTCACAATGGAGGAATACAAATCTTTAGTTTAAGGATTTGTAATTCTTAGTCTAGGTCAAGAAAAATATGAAGAATTTATATACTTTTTGTCGCAAAGTCTATAAGTCTATATACTCTGGGGAAATTGCTGCATTGGTAACTAGGAGATCTGAAATCATCACAGTATGAACATTGGAATGAATAACAACATTTGTGTTGGAAAATGTCTGTACATGCTCTGATTGGCTAGATTCCCATTATAAAATATGCATAGACAAAGTAGCATGCAAAAACTTGTTCAGTCCTGCTTTCAGTTTTTCAATGATGTATGTGTCAACATGCACAGGTCTGATCTTCAATCAGATGCTGGTGTCAGGATAAAATATCCCAGAATCTGAAATAATTTTATTGAGGCCTCAATCCCTAATATGTGAGTTTTCTTTCTCTCAATCTTTCTTTCTCCCTTTCTTCCCCAGGGTGGTCCATTCATCCCTGTCTGCCACAAGCAGGAGGATAAAGAAGGAACTGGAATGAGAGTAGTTTGTCTGTGAAAGTGAATGTGTGTGTGTGTGTGTGTGTGTGTGTGTGTGTGTGAGCTAGAGAGAAGGAGAGAGCAAGAGAGAGAGGTTACAGAATTTACTCTCTGTGAATAATTAAAAAGGGGCTACTTCATGGCCTGACAGGAATTCCATGGGGTTCCCACACATTTCACACAGAGAAATGGTGCTGTTCTCTGGCAAAGCAGGCAGTACGGCAGTGGGACTGAAACCTTCTAAATAACCAACGAGACCAGACCTCACAGCCTTGCTTCAGCTTTGTTTGCAGTCAGCGGGCACTATCTGCAGACAACAGCCAGAGTCATAAATGGACTATTTTGCCCCAGACACGTGAGATTTCATGAATACTGTGTGATAATGAAGACGGCTATGATTAGCGCAGGTAATAAAAGACAGTAAACAAGAAAAATGCTGACATATTTTGAGTTCCTTGTGTATTGGCCTGAATTATTTTTTTTAAATTGAAACAAAGTTCTATATTGTCATGCTCACTAAAATTATTATAATAATTATTTTAATTATTTACATAGTAATCTTATTAAACTCAACCTCTCAAACTTATGGGGGTTAATGAGGAATATGATTTGTGTACATACATACAGTACATACACACACGTGCTATACATCAATGTGCACTAATGCCCTTTTTTAGTTCTACAATATGCATGTTGGTAACCCCATAAACACGGAAGGTTCTCAATAAATTATGGATTTCCATATACCTATTTTCTCTGTTTGCAATCAAGCAATTCACATGTGGTCAAAGTGCAGAGGCTTTATTGAAGGGTATTTTTATACATTTTGGTTTCACCATGTAGTAATTACAGCACGTTTTGTATGTAGTCTCCCATTTAAATGTTTGAGACAAATTAACATAATATCAAATAAAAGAGTTTTGTATTTGCATGCCATGACTTCCTGATGTCTGTGACCTAAAATCAGTCTGGATATCTTATTTTCAGGTTGTCCTACAAGTGATACTAAAACTCTTTGCATTTGAATGGATCTATGTGGGAATTGTGGGATGGGACTAGATTTAGCTGTAAATTATGCTGATACTGTCTTCAAGTGCAAACTGAAGACGCACCTCTTCAAGCTGAACCTCTCCCTGTCCCTCCCTACCTCCCTGTAAACCTTAATTGTTGTCTTTCTGTTATTTACTTGTGTATTAGGATGTTTAGTTTGGCTAGGTAAGCGGTTTGTTCATACATTTGCATTTGTATTACGATAAAAAAAAGAAAAAAGATGATCAAATAGGCCCTGGTCCTTATCTATGTTGTGCAGGTAGCAGTTGAAATTGTACTTGCCTCTAGGGTCTTTCAGCACACTTATCCCTGGTTATGGGTATGCACTTTGCACTTTGTTGTACGTTGCTTTGGATAAGAGTGTCTGCCAAATGCCATTAATGTAATGTAATGTACTGTATAAACACATTTGTTGGCTAAATGGCTTTAAGTCATCAAGGGTCCAAAGTATGAAATGAGCCTCACACCACCGTGCTACTGCCAGATATGCAGTAGATACAACAAAAATGGTGTCTCTTAATATTTATTTAGTCAGGAAAATGAGTCAGGAGAAACAATTCTGTTAGTATCTACTGCATATTTGATACCTTGGACCCTTGGTGACTTAAAGCCATTCAGCCAACAAATGTGTTCCATCCTGTATCAGCATAATTTAGAGCTGCATTTGGTCCCACCCTCAATTCCCACATAGATCCATTCAAATGCAAAGAGTTTTAGTAGGACCTGAAAACTGAAAATAAAATATCCAGACAAAACATGACTCTTTTATTTGACATTATTGTTTAAGAACAATAAAATATTAAAAGCAGAAAAAGCAGAAAAGGGCAATGTGATTACAATTTTTTGAGTGGGAGTGTATCTAAGTGGTAAATCTACATAACAATTCTCTCTGTGGTCATACCAACATTTAAAAAGGTTTTGATTCTGTGGCAGCCACATGCTTGAACAAATAGAACCTTTGAAGGGCATGACACATGTCAATTTTGTGTAATCAATTTCTTCCGAGTGCCAAGCACAGTGGCAGTAGATACAATTCCAAATGTGGTGATTTACAGTCGTAGGATTTTGGCAGTAATCCCATAGCATTATACAACTAGGGCTGTAAAGAATACAACCACAAGTCATTTAACTCATTTAAGTGATAGTGATTCCATAAGATGTTCATATTTCAAGAGGATCTGAACAGCTTTACAAAATGATATGTAAAAATGGCAAACACTGTAGTGTCCCCAGTATAAGGTTTCTGAGTATGACCATAAATAAATGACAGACTGACACAGAATAACACATGCTGCACGTCAAGCCCTTATCTAAAGGCAGGATGGCAGGAACAGGTCATACCCAAACAACAATGCAGCCACCAGCTTCCCCCCGCGTGAGTTTCCATCATACGCACTTCTATGTATAGCAACAGTGGTGTTTTCATTACGCACAAACACTGGCTGCCTTTAAAGCTCTTTTGCGCGGCATGTACTGCACTTCGCTGTGTTTGGCAACAAGTCACACGTGGACATAAATAATGGCTACTGCCAAAGTCCAAGTGCATGAGCATAGGATTGGATTTGGAGTAGGGCATTGGATACCTGCATATCGCGTATGCAGGAGCTTATACAGGTCATTATTTTTTATTCTTGTTTTATTTTGTTGGGGAAAGGTAATCAAATTATGACTAGAAAGGAGGCAGTCGTTGTGTTTTCATACATTTCTGTGGGGGAAAGGAAGAAATCTGTTAACATTGACCAATGAAAGTATGATTTTTTTGATGAACAGCACAATTCAGGATTGGGAATTGTGTACATGTGATCTCACAGATCTGCTTGCTCCTTTTGTGTTTTAGATTAATGCAGTGTTTCCATTTTTTCGTCATTCGGAACTGTTGTCATAATCAAAAACAAATGACAATGTGAAAAGAACCTGTGATTTCATCACTAGTGAATGAGGAACTTGTAAGTGGGACAAACTAGTTAACCAAGAAACCAGGAGGGAGCGTTACACAGCCAAACATGAACCCCAAATTTGGAAAAAGAAAGGTTTCCACATAGTTAAAAAAAAAATCTATATTTTCCCCAGACTGTCTTCATTGCAAAGTGGTCATGGTGCCAGATGTTCTCTCAGTACAGTATGGACACAATCTCTGGTTGCTTCTGAGAACTGCCCGGGCCTCAGGTTGGTTCTGGACACTTACCTAGCCAATGTATTACCTGGGTTTTATTCACTCCCCCACCAGACTCCCAGGCCCTCCCCATGTTGCATGCGATTGTACAGTTTGGCGTGATCAAACGTCTTTCCTCTTAAAGGATGCTATTACAGCAAAAACCGCGAGACACTGATTTCGCCATTGTTAAAGACTGTGTTAATCAAACCGGATTGACGTTCGCTTGTTACCCACCATGTCATTAGGCGGAATCATGTAGGACTTTGTTTGCCTTGAATGCTACACACTGCACTGTAAAACACATTGTACAGACGATTTATGGTGCATGTCTGGGCTGTACATTTTAGCTTAGAGACAAGAGAGCACTGAACCTATAAACTACCTCTGTTCCTTTTTTCTGGTTTGAAATGTCAAATGTATAAATCACCCTTCCTTATTTGAACTTGCCCCAGTCTGTCTGCGCATAGATCTTCCAGACTATCAGGTCTTGGTGGTCTATTTGTGGGGACCCCCCAAGGCCAAAGTACATCAGATAATGTTTGGTCCTTACTTTCCCTTTGCCTTAAAGCTCTCTCTACTGGATCCATTTTGAAAAGCAGTGACTTAGAGGGCCGGATGGTGTCCTCAGATACCTCAGCTATACCCCACATTGACTCCTACTTATCTGGAAGCCAGCTGGACACTGCTTGGTCTGAGTAAGGTTGTTCTTCCCATGCTGTAATCTGTAGCTGTAAGATGTTACAGTATGTTCTCCTAAATTGTAAGCTGCTCTAAGTACGAGCATTTGCTAAATTAATGTAACATAACATAATATAGAGAAATGGTCTCCTGAGATGCATTTGGAGTGTGAAAGTTCATTGCGTCCATTGTGTATAGAGGTCAACAGTTTTAACACTTCTATGCTGTCTGATATGTTGGAGAATGTCCAGGCTGGCCTTTCCAAATTTGACTTCAACCTTGTCGATTTTGTTTCTCAGTACTGTGAAGCCTTTCTTTTGTCATTATTCATGAGACAATACTTAAAACCATGACGCAGAAGCGCTAATGGCTTTGTGACATGGCTGCAATGTCCTATACGAAGCCCTTGTCCTTCTCTTGATCGCTTTGTGATCCAGTGCACTGCCGGAAGAATGGAATGCAGTTGGCAGAGGGGGGCTACCCTGTCAAACATCTGTCTCCACATTACACTTGTGCTCACTGTGAATGACTTGGCTGTGCTGCAGTTTGTGGTTTTTTATTCGCTGCACTTTTCCACAAGTATCTGTCATAGATTTGTCACCTTCTTTAGGGAGGTACTATCACTCCTGTGAAATATTTCTTACGAGAACACACGGAGGACCTGTTCTGGTACATTGTGACATGTTTTGCAGAATAATGGAATGTACAGTCCTGTCTGAAGCCTGTTTCCCCTGTACGAATTTCCTTGGTAAGAATTATTAGGGCGTGATCCAATGTAGTCCTTTTCCCTTTTAAACAGACTGATGGTCTCTCGGGTTATTTCTCATTTTCAGATCCCGGTTGTTAATTTTGCCATTTGCCATTCTTTATTGTAGCAAGGGGATATTATGGGGATTCCCCTGGTTTCAGTCTTTAATGACATCAGCTCTCAAAGTGCAGTTCTGATTTTTTCATTCCCTCATTTTCATTTCACCAAAAAATTAAGCCAGAGCGTTAGCATGAATGCATCTTCATTGCCCCTCTCTTTGTTAACTCACACCACCACACAGACTTTCATCTTATCTACTATTGACACACTTTCGTTGGAATGGTCTGTCTGAACTTGGCCACAGAAAGGTATATGGACTTGGCCAAGGCATCTAAATACATTGGTGTGGGTGGGACTTTTGGCAGGATCCTATTGCTTATCTGTATGTACACCAAACGCCACGTGGCTGACCCTGAGACCAGGACTGACGGCGGTGTCTCTTCTGAACACTGCTCTCACCTGAAAGTACCATAAGAATGAATGTAAAATTAGCTATTTTCTTCTTGCTCATTTGAGGCATACAGCATTTAGTATTTTTAATGGTGTTATTAATGTAGAAAATAATGCATGGTGGTACAAGTGGAGCATACATAAAGTAAATCAAGTGGGCACTTTATTAGGCTGACCTTTACACCTGCTGGTTAATATTTAATCAGCCAATCATGTGTTCTGCTGTTTTTCAGACCAAATCTCAGAATTGGGAAGAAATGTGATCTAAGTGACTTTGACCATGGAATGATTATTGGTGCCAGGTTCTTCTCAGAAACTACTAATCTCCTGGGACTTTCACGCACAACAGTCTCCAGACTTTTCAGAGAATGGTGCGAAAAACAAAAAACATCCAGTGAAGAGCAGTTCTTGTGGAAAAAAATGCCTTGTTAATGAGAGAAGTCAGTGAAGAAGAGCCAGACTGGTCAAACCTGACAGGAAAGTGAAAGTAAAACAAAAAATCACAAATTACAACAGTGGTATGCAGAAGAGCATCTCTGAACACAAAACACTTCAAAACTCTTAAGTGGATAGGCTACAACAGCAGAAGACCAATAAGTAAAACAAATAAGTTCAATAGATACCAAATACAGTGTTTAATGAGTGTATATATACACTCACTGAGGACTTTATTAGGAACACCTGTATACCTACAGAGCTGGTTGGTGCCTTGCATGGCAGCCAATTGCCATTGGTGTGTGTATGTATGAATGGGAGAATGAGAAGCATAAATTGTATAGCGCTTTAGATAAAGGCGCTATATAAATGTCAAATTACTATGTACCATTTACTAATCATGTGATTATCTAATCAGCCAATCGCTGAAGTTAATGTTCACATCAACCATCAGAATGGGGGAAAAAATGTATCTCAGTGATTTGGACTGTGGTATGATTGTTGGTGCCATATGGGCTGATTCAAGTATTTCTGTAACTTCTGATCTCCTGGGATTTTCACACACAACAGTATCTAGAGAATCTAAAAACAAAAACATCCAGTGCGTGGCAGTTCTGAAACAGACAGAAAGGCCTTGTTGATGCGAGTTGTCAATAGAGAATGGCCAGACTGGTTTGAGCGGACAGGAAGGCTAAGGTAACCAGATAACCATTCTGTACAATTGTGGTGAGCAGAAAAGCATCTCTCACAATGCACAACACTTCAAACCTCGAGGCGGATGGGCTACAACAGCAGAAGACCACGTCAGGTTCCATTTCTGTCAGCCAAGAACAGAAAGCTGAGTCTGCACTGGGGACAGGCTCACGAAAACTAGACAGTTGAAGACTGGAAAAACATAGCCTGGTTTGATAAATATCCATTTCCGATGAATCATACAAATGGTAGAGTCAGAATTTGGTGGCAACAGCATGAATTCATGGACCCAACCTGCCTTGTCAACAGTGGCATTGGTGTAATAGTATGGGGAATATTTTATTAGCACACTTTGGGCCTGTTAATACCAATCAATCATCGCTTGAATGCCACAGTGTATTTCAGTATTTTTCCTGACGATGTGCATCCCAACATGGCCACAATGTACCCATCTTTTAATAACCACTTCCAGCATAGGAATGCACCACGTCACAAAGCAAAAGTAATCTCAAACAGATTTCATGAACATGACAATAAGTTCAATGTTCTTCAGTGGCCTTCCCAATCACCTGATGTGAATCCAAGAGAACAACTTTGAGATTTCGTAGAACGGGAGATTTGCAGCTGACAAATCTGCAGAAATTGCGTTATGCAAGCTTTGAGTCTGCGTGTGAATTGTTTGATTACAAAAAGAGAAAATAAAATATTATATCATAAAAAAGCAAGGTGATTCCAAGCTTTATAGAACATACGCAAAATAAGCAGAAACCAGAAAAATTATGTTTTTCACCAGTAAAGACAAACTGTTGAATGCATTATTCAACTACACGCAGTGCCCTAACTGAGCTGTTATGATCATATTTGCCTATTTTGCATATACATCCATTCTCAAAATTGTGACTGGTGCTATTGAAATTCCCTTACATTGCTAGCCATGGTATAATTTACTGAACATGTTAAATCGTTATCTTCCAACTATGTATCAGCTATATTTATTTTCAATCATACCCCTTCAACAACCGTGGGAGTATGTACAATACCATGGTTTCCTAGAAAGTAGTCTAATAGCTAGGCACACGTGTAGAACGTAGCCTATATAGGATAGGCAAAAAACATTTTGCCTAAAACAATATAGCCTACGAAGAAAGATGGTAGACAACCATTCTTAAACTGCTTGGCTGGGTTTTACAGGAATTAACAAATTCCTAGTTATAGACGTAATATGTAGCCTAGATAAAAAAGACAATATTTTTGAGAAGCGTTATCGTCGCACCTTATTTTGCCTGGTGGAGGAGGAATGGGCGGGGTCGTGTGCTCAAAACAGAATGAATGACTCCATGAAGGGGTGGAGACCTAACGCTATTACTACGACTACATTGGCAATACCATTGCCTGGTCAGATTCATTTTAAATCACACCGCGCTCCGTATGCTACCAATTCGTTGTGGTTACGTTAGTGTATAATTACAGACGTAATTCGGGATTTTTTGAGTCAATAAAGAAATATGGCCAAAGGAGAAGGAGCAGAACAATTTTCCGCTACAAGTTTATTACAAAATAAACCAACGAGCCCAGATGGTGTCAGATTAGCGAAGGTAAGTTGGTATTTGCCTTTGATTAACATTAATTATTGTATCATGTTATGGATATTAGCCTAGCGGTTGTTTGTTCTTGACGAAACTAAACTATTGGCTACCATTACATAATATATGTTGTGGAATGCATCAACGGTAGAATCTTGTGCAAACGCGGCACGCGTGGATTATATTGTCTCTACTACCATTTTCGAAACATTTAATTTCAAATAATTTTATCCTGGAATGTTTTTTTAAACGCTGATAAACGTGGTGGGTTCACACAAACTCACCCAGGTGTATTATTGATAAACCGGTAGTTATGTACTACAAGTGGATGGAAATCCAAATTTTCCCGTTTTCCCCGATATAGGGTAATGTAGCCCATTGAACCCAGCGGCAGCGTGCATTTTTAGCATAGCAATGAATGCACCGACTTTAAACCTATACTTCTGAATTGCGGTCCAAAAATGACCTGTACAAAATGGTCTCCCTTTGGCATAGGCAGCATATTGCTATAGCTATCGGCGTTGCAATATTTCATTCAACTAAAAATGCTTCGTTCGTTACTTTTATTTCTTATTGCCTATTTGGAAAATGGGCTACAAGCTCCTCGTCTTTCCACGTTGAACAGCGCTACGTGTCATTCACATCATGAGGGTGGTTGCTTGCTTGGCCACTGGGAATTCTCGATTAAAAGCGCTTTTCAGTTCATACCCTGCGCTCGGAAACCACCGATCTAGAAAGTATTACTTGAAACCAATACGGGAAATATTCAATACAGTAGGCTGCCTACAAAGTTCATTATGCTATTGGATGTCCTTTTTCTTCTGGAAGTGGCTTATAGTCCCGCCAAATAAATTCACTCACATTTTTAAGAATCATTTTACGTCCCTGCACAAAGTTTAGGCTACTGCAGAACGTTTCATAAGATTTTGTACTTCGTATTACTTTTGAATAATTTAGTTAGGCATTATTCATCTGCTATCTACCTACATTTGCACATTGATTTCCTGCTTAGAATAAATGTATGTTGAAGATGAGACGCAATTGACCTTAAAACATCTAATTTGTAAATAATAAGTTTTCTTCTGCCACCCAATACATCACAAATCAAAGTCTGATGCCAACGAAGCCGTCAAACACACTACAAAGTTTGGAGGTTCCTGGTACCATATAGTTGCTTTAGCTCAGTTCATGTGACATTGTCATGCCAATTTTATAGCAATGAGAAAATAAAAAGTTTAAGATGCATGCATCCATAAAGTGGTTTAAGAATGAGTAGAAAGGTTAATTGCTGCGTTTGTGGTTCTGTGTATACTGTAGTTAACTGTGACTGTATCTTCCAGTTTGTACTGTATGTGTCTGTGTCTCTGGTCTCAGTGAAAGTTGTTAAAGACATGCAGAAATATGAGACCGTGTGGCTTTCCGTTCAAACTGCGTCAGTGCCAGCAGACCTTGTAGGATTGTAGGTTGGTTGGCAGGCACCACTCCAAAACAGTCAGTTGCTATGTAGTGAAAAAGCCACCCGCCTGTAAAGCAAACTATCCTGTTTTGTGTGTTCCTGTCTTAATATGTGAAAATACTCTTCTTTAGGGAACACGAGTTTCAGCCATGACAGGTTTGTGATAACCCTGAAACACAAGCTGGTTCATGTCTGTCACCCTGCAGTATTGTATAAATAATGGGTGTGCCACTGAAAGTACTATAAGATGCTGTCATCTGATGTCATCATTGTTAACACGGATGTCTGTAGTGGTAAATTTGTAGTCTTGTATACTTGCTTGAGTACTTTCTCCCAAATTAGAGTTTACTTTGTAATCTTGTCTCTCATAACACTCATGAAATTAAGTGGTCAGATGTTTCTTGAGGGAGGCACCAGGTAGAGGATTCTTCAGTTTGGCTGAGGTAGAGGGTGTTTGGGTGTTTTCGTGTGTATTATGTTCACATGTGCGTGTGTGCTGACTTTGTATTCCCTACCATCTGACTTTGGGCTAGGCTGGAATGTTGAACTGACTAACATCCCATTTTTCCGGCCAATCAGTGTCTTAGCTGGGAGGAGCATACAACACTCGGGAGATTAACAGTAACCTCATTCATTTGCATGCCATGTGGCTTGTAACAAGTCAAACTCCAATATCACAGTGGGTACTGTACAAACTGACATCTATTGGGTGAGGAATCTTATCTAGTATTCAGTTCCCCCAGTCTGGTGCACCAAGATGTACTGCTGTGCTGAAATACTCACTACGCGTGAAACTATGACCCAATTGTTGTCTAGCATAGGATAAAGAAAATTTGATTATGTCTTGAAACCTGGAGATGCACTTGAGGTAAACGTCATGCCCTTAGACACACTACCTTAGGTGAAATGCGGTTTTAGCATGTGGAAAAAACCCCCCAAAAACATGATCTTCAAATTGTAGCTGGCTGACTCAAGTAGCTGGCTGACTCAAGTATTGCCGTTTAAACATTCTCAATTGGTGGCTGTCAAGTGGTAAAAATGAATGAGTGTAAAAATGCACTTGAAATCAATTTTAAATGGGAAAAGTCCTATGAAGGTAATCGGTTGCACACCCCTCCCCAAGCTGTGTTTCCCCCAGTTTCTGGGATCTCATTGGATCATTTTATACTCTGTTCTTAACTTCTAACGATTTATTCTTCATTTGCAGCGTGAGAAGAAGGGCCGGTTGTCCGTGTGCAATAAGCTGTGCTACGCCATTGGAGGGGCCCCCTACCAGATCACTGGATGTGCGATCGGCTTCTTCCTGCAGATATACCTTCTGGATGTAGCTCAGGTGAGTCATCTCTGAAGCCCGCTGAGTTCTCACACCTCTCGCCGTGCAGACCGAGAACAGTGCACACGCTGTCAAAGGGGATAATGAGGCTAACTCCCTTCAGATGGAGTAGCGTATCACTGTCTGCCCCCTGTTACAGTCACGCCTTTGGGTGACCATCAGTGCGTGTTAACAATGGGGGCCTTATTATATGAATCCGGCTCAAGCCTATTGATGTTGAACTCACAGTGTGAGACTGTACAGTGTCATTAAAGGGCTATGAAAACTGGTCTAAAAGGAATAAAGCCAAGCCTAAGACTTGTTCTAATATCTTTTGACGTTTATCACAATGTCATGGACAAGAGGGTGTGCTGCCTTGGCCTCCCACAGTTTGATTTGTAGGAACTTGTGATTTCCTGTTTTAATGTCCAATATACTGCAGTAGGTAAAACATTCTCACTGTACAAGGGATTTTTTTTTTGCCCCTAACAAGAATGACAATGATCATGTCACTTTTTTAGGCTAATGAAATGCAATTTTGATATTATGTATCAGTCAATGCTTAAAGCTTTTAGACTACATGAACTTTGTGACCCTGGAGTTCTGGTTATTACCCCCCCCCCACCAGTGTTTCTGGTCAATCACTGTGAAATATACAATGTTCCAGTTTTCATTGTTTCATGTTTATCAACATTGTTTCTGAGAAGTACCAGACAGTTATAATGTTTTGTAACTTATTTTAACTGTATATGTTGGATGTGTTTAACCACTTTGCATTTGAGAGATTGCATTGTAATCATTAGAAGAAAGCAATGCCTAAGAACATCAAAATGAAAGGCATTTGCTTTCTGTATTTTTTAGCATTATAAACATAAACTGTTATTGTGCTATATCTGTTCTGAATCATTGAACGACAGCTGTCATAAATGTTCTGAAGTAGTGCTAGCTCTCTCTTCTTTAGATCAACCAAATATAATTATTCAGAATTTCCTTGATCAGTCTTGAACAATGAAAGCAATGTCAATATCATGAGTCATACCCAAAGTAGCATCCTGGTTGTCAAATCTACTTACTAGGCTCTCACTACTTTGACCATGAAAGTCATGTTACAGTACATTTGCTTGACTGTTCAACTCAACAGTCTCCAGTGTGTACACAGTAACACTTTCAACACAAGTTTTGAGCACCTTTTATTTGGGACAGCTGCCTTATTAGTGTTCTTTTCCTTTTTCTGCTAGTTGGACCCTTTCTATGCCTCCATAATCCTGTTCATAGGCCGAGCCTGGGATGCCGTGACGGATCCCACCGTCGGCTTCCTCGTCAGCCGCAGCCCATGGACCCGCTTCGGGAGGATGTTGCCCTGGTACGTGAACCTGGTCTAACCTGGTCTTCTGGACCTGTGTGATTTCAGTTCAGTTCTGAAGCTGTGAGCCGTCCAGTAGAGTAGGAATAGGTATTCTTCCGACAGCATTACTGACAGCCACTCATGTTCTTTCCTTCAAGAACTGGATGGTAGCCATTTCAGAATGACCGCTTTGGTACATTTTATTTTATTTTTGAGATTTTATTTTGGATGATTAACTGGCAAATGTATGAAACATTCTGTCTCCTCACCATTTGGGGTAGGCCTAATGCCTCCAGTAGGCTTTCTGTCCTGCGGGCAACCTGCCCAGATTCACTCTTTGTTGCTATTTTTGTAGCTGGGGGAAGTTGACCCCAGTTGGCTTGGTAATGACATGCATTTTTGGACAGGTTAGGTTCCGATGTTGTTGTGTAGGTTCAGTGGCATTTTCTGGGTGTTACAACAGTTTTTTTTGGCTAGAGGCATAGGGCAGTGCCAGTGTTGCCTGTGGTATGTTCGGGGATCTCTAGGTAGTTTTCATTTTCTGTTCCTGGTTTCTGTTACCATGTCTTTAGAGAAGTTGTCAAGTGGCTCTCAAGTTGCCTTTATTTAAACCCCACAGAGATTTAAGAGGCCTGGAGTTTCATTAACTGGTCTTGACTTGGACATGGCAAATGCCACCCCTTGCTGTTAAATGGTTAAATTGTAGGATGGCTTCTTGCGAATGGAACATGTTACTCTTTATTTTTGCCAGGGGCCTAGTTCTCAACCTTTGGCTGTTACTTTAGGAGATATAATTTGTAGTGACAATGTGGCCAGGGTGTCTGGGGATTTTGGAGACAGCATCACAAACTATACCGAGGAGCTGACTTCAGCCTGTTAATAATGGGACATTGGGTAGAGACAAAAGGGACGTCTGTTTCTGGTGCTGTTGTTTTTGGTTAAGGGCATTTATCCCTGAGATCATAAAGGATGTCACCTCCTTCCTTCTACCACACAAACTCTCACCCCCTCCAGTCCCCTGTCACACACAACCTATTTGACAGGCATTCTCTTTTCATTTTTAATGTCAAAGAAGTTGCATAAACTGACAATTATTCATCTGCGACTTACGCAATGATTGTGTTACAGGGGTGTATTTGACAGCTCGATACTGTATGTTGCTAAAGCAGTACTGCAGTTGGTGAGCAGAATTGGAAACGTATCCATTTGTACGTTTCAGTATCTATAGCTCATTGAACCCTCTATGACTTTCTGTTGATAGTACTGTAATTTATCTGTGGTGCCACTGTCTTAGTACAAGTACAGTAGACTGGGGGTCGTCAGGAAGCACTAAACATAATTCAAATGCAGAAATATGTGTTATAAATGGTATAACACAATTAAGAAAAAAATCAGCAGTTGTACAACCACAACAAAGAACCAATCACCTAGAACAATGATTGTTTGTGAATAACGAAATTGTCCAATGCAGCAACCCTTTAAGTTATATACAGTGGGGTAGTTATAGTTGGTAAACGTATGTGAGGTTTGCTGTAGAGAGAATAGAAACCGGACCAAAACAACTCTTTGTATATACAATAAACGTCTCAAAGAGCTTTCTTGATCTGACCCCATGTACCCTCCATTGTTTTCATTGTTTTGTCGGAATTGAGGGCAGCATATGTGAACATCTCCCCAAACAATCTCTGCTCCCTGTTGCCACTTGCTACAGTGTGCTAATTTTCAATGAATGCAGTGCTGTTTGGCATCCTTTTGATTCTTTTTTTTTTTTACATTTTTGAATCCTTTGTTGGTTGTATTTCGAAAGCCTGACTGGATGTCAGTGACACGTTTGGTAGAGGCACCCCCAAACCGCACCTAGCCATGTAACTCTTAAAATGACCTCCTCATTTAAATTCTTATATCATGGTCAGAATGGATGTATGGATGTAGGTTCAAATGGAATAAAGTACTTGCATATCAGTACCACATAAAAAAGAGCACCAAAAGGCGGTATGACAAGTATGTCTTAACTGGCACCGGAAAGGATATGAATCGGGGGGGAGGGGGGGGGGGAAGCATTTTGCCAAAGGCACTGGGAGGAGGTTTTCTCTAAGCCTGCATGCAGGGGGAGGGGTGGGGGAGGGCTTTGAATTCTGGTTGGTCCAGCCCACAACACACCACTGATTTTGACCAATCAAGCCAATGGGAAGCGAGTGTGCTCTTTCAGAAATGTCTGAGTGCTTGAGGAATCCATGGGGTTACTGCGGTTCAGATTTTGCAGGAGGACGTGTAGCTCCGTGTAGTGTCTGCAGTTCTAGACCAACTGCCACCCCATGGTAAACTTGCCACACACAGGACCCAAATGTGCTGCTGAAGGTTTTTTTTTTGTTTTCTTTTCTTTTTTTTTGGCTTTCCTGTTTCTGAGTAAATTCAGTAACAATGAGCAAACCGTTTGTGTGTGTGTGTTTTATTTTGGAACATTACATTATGGAATAAAATAAATTGCTGCGTAAAAACAGTTTGTAGCCATTTCAGCTAGAACTATTCAAATTGCTTGCTTCTCGATAAGCAGGTTTCAAAGAACTAAAATATAACCTGGGTTTGAAATGTGAGGCTGCTGTTCAGGCGTATAGTAAGGTAACTATAGAATCTAACAGCCCATTAAAGGGAATGGTAGAAGGGATGCAAGGTGTGGAGCCATTTTGGACAGATTCTAAATCTATGATTGGAGATGCTTTGATATAATTAGGCCTTCTTGAATATCATGTCCTCTGCCTATGCATTCATTTATGTCATCAGATAAGACGGGTGCTTAATTTACATTTACAGTAATTCTATATCCAAGTACTACTGGCAACACCACACCTACTGAACACCACACCTAACGATTGCCTGATATTCAGTGCTTAGACATGCAGAATGGGGGATCATTACTGTCTGAACCAAATGCCAAACACAACGGGAATAATAGACAGAATCAGAACTGGTTCAACCAAAACCCATGGGAACTGGCTGGTCAAAGTGCTTTTTAGCTTGGACCATTAGATGATATGCTTTGTCTTGATGACCACACTGCTACCACACCCAAGACGCCTAGCACCAAATCCTGTATGCTATGAAAAAAAAGAAACTTTCATCACAAAATAATCTTGACTGGCTCTACCGATAGTTTAAATGAATAGAAGTAGGCTGCTTGTGAAACACTGTACAATGCAATGTACACAGACTGTAAAAAATTTCCAGACCTTATTTGGATTATGTAGTAACATGTATGCCATTCTTGTTATTGTTGCTTTGGGCAACAAGAAATGCGTGCATGTTGAGTCATGAAGTGAAAATGCGTCCGTGTTTTGTATTGCTTAATCCTCTCGGGTGAGGAAGGAAACGTACCAGTCCGAGGAAGCAGGGGGAGACTTTCCTCAGTCGTCACCGCTTCCAGGTTAACATAACTCCACTGATGTCACAGTCAGCCGGAATGATCTCTTACTCTGCCCATATCTGTGCGTGGGTTTGTGTATATGGAAGATAAGGATGTGTTCCAATCTCAACTCCCTTTTGCTTTTTTTAATGCCGAAAACAAATTCTCAACATCAGTATTTAATATTTAATATTCTTTATTAGGAAATGGATTAACCAGAAGAGAGCGTGTCCTTTTCCTGCTCTTGATTTTTATTGCCAGTCGTCGCTTCTCTTGGGTCAGGAGTGCATTAAATACTGGATTGAAAAAAAAGCAATGGTGGAAACTCTGGTGACTCTGTGTCCCCTGGTGCCCTTTATTTCTTTGACTTGCCTCTCCTTTGTATGACTGCTTTGCTGTGTCCCTTACTGTGCAGGCCTGGTGCTGCAGCAAGGTTATTCCTGTGGTGCAAGATAAGCAGCATTGTGAGATACTGGATAAATATATTGCCCTCGTTGATTGTAAGCTGCTCTACCAGTTTATTTATTCTACAATGTTTAAATTGGGGTGTTTTTGAATTCATGTATTTGCATTGGTTCATGAATTGCCATAAGGTAATGTTATGTCTTTTCCACATTCTGCAGGATTGTGCTGTCGACCCCATTTGCGGTGATGTGCTACTTCTTGATCTGGTACGTCCCTCCATTTGAGCAAGGCAAGGTCATCTGGTATCTGGTCTTCTACTGCCTCTTCCAGACCCTGCAAACGGTACGTCCCTGCAGCTGTGAAGCAGCCAGCCACTCAAAGAATGTTTTCAAATTCTCATTAAATTACCTTGATAAAAGTACAAGTGATGCAGCAATGGCTGTTTCACTCTACTGTGGCGCTCACTTGCTTTGTGTGTGTGTGTGTGTCCTCGTTCAGTGTTTCCATGTACCCTACTCCGCCCTCACCATGTTCATCAGCTCCGAACAGGAAGAACGGGATTCGGCCACTGCCTATAGTAAGTGACGGGGGTTGATTCAGACTTGCTGGGAAACACTTGGATATGGGCTTTATTCCCAAGGACATGTGAATGAACTTGAAAAACCCAGAAGTAGACCCGACTGGATTATTTAAATGTCTGTTATAAGGCTCAAGGGAAATTTAAACCCCTCAGGGTAGAAGGCAGACTATTGCATGTTTTTCTGCTTTGTGTTGTCACCCTTCTTGTGTATCTCTTGGCTGTAAAAGTAGCTGACTGATTCCTCCTTCTCTCAGGAATGACAGTGGAGGTTCTGGGCACGGTCTTGGGCACAGCCATCCAGGGCCAGATTGTGGGCGGGGCCAATGCACCCTGTAACCCTGGAGATGTAGGCCTGAATGTGTCCAACACCTCAGTGCAGCAGATGGGAACTGATGTCAACATCACCCAGCCAATCATTTCTCTAGCTCAAACGGTACAGCTCTCTGGGTTTATATGGCTTCTACTAATGGTTTGGCTAAGAAAATATTAATCATATCATCATAGTACAGTATCAGTCACATTTATGAAATAAGAGAAATACTGTTGAGGCTTAACCTTTTATCTTAATTATTTCTGGTGCTAGCTTTGTTTTTGAATAAATGATGCTAAAGCTAAGTTGTGCCACAACACAATCGGCACTCTGGGAAACAGAGTTTCCTGGCTCCCATGTTTCTTGTGGTGACCGGGTTTTCGGTTACACTGCCATTGTTGTTGGCTAATGGTTTCCTATGTGCTTGTTTCCTGGCAGAGAGAAGCTTACTTGATTGCGTCAGGTGTCATCTGCATCATCTACATCCTGTGCGCGATTATCCTGTTCTGTGGAGTGAGGGAACAGAAAGGTGAGGAACTGACTGGATTGTGTTTAAGAATTCTGCCATACAGGGCCTGTAGTGGTTTGCATAATAGATCAGTATTAAGTCACAAGCTCAGCCATCAATTATAATTCAGCAAAAAAGTCAAAATTAAGTGCCGTTTTGATTTGAGGGGGAGGCATTTTGGCAGACAGAAAATACCATGGGACAAAATGACCAAATCTCCACTGACAGAGGGTGGAGAGGGGTGTGAAGAGGCAACGCGGCTATGATTGGTTCAAACTGCCGTCCAGATGGACACCCCCTCCGCCCCATTGGCCACCCTGAGTTTCCAGATTTAAGAAGGTGCCCAGGACTGCAACAGGCCTGGCTCTGTGGACTTTGAGAAACCATTGATTGCCTAAGGGAAGGGAAAAGGGGGGGAAACACTCATCACAGCACATTTCGTCTACAGTGAGAGCTCTCTGTCAGAACCGTCTGCAGAACAGCTGCAGGAGACGCTAATAAGCCCTGTGTGTTGAAGAGAGCGCTCCACCCTATCCGACCATATGGTCCTCATGCCTCATTTCCAGTTATCAGCATTGTGCAAATGCAGTTACATGGCCGATGTGAGTCACATCTATCATATCCTCCAGCATGTGGCTAAATTGCAATGGCAATTGTATTATATCTGTTGAAATTGTGTAATGGAAATGGGCCTTTATCAGCCCAGACGCCTGGTCATCTGGGGCCAGAGTTTCATCACAACGCTGAATGTCGCGGGCACACCATAAGCGATTCTGACCCTGCGCTCCACTTTCTTTTCCTTCAGATGCCAGCCGCCCGATTCAGAAGAAAGAGCAGCCCATGTCCTTCTTCCAGGGCATGCGGCTGGTCATGGGCCACAAGCCGTACGCCAAGCTGGTGATGGGATTCCTCTTCACCTCGCTGGCTTTCATGGTGGGTTCACCGCAGGCTTTCCGGTTCCTTCCGGTGCATAAACTGTTAGTTTTGTGTGGCGTCCCGTCCAGCTTCTGGCATCGGTGCAGCTGTAGCCTTGTGGAAGCTGGCATGTGTTCTGTTTTTAGAGGTTGCTTATTGGCTTTCCTGCTTCCCCACAGCTGCTGGAAGGGAATTTTGCGCTGTTCTGCAGTTACACCTTGGGCTTCAGAAATGACTTTCAGAACATCCTCCTGGTCATTATGGTAAGTTGTTCTACGTGAAATATGCATTGTCTTTATTGTGTGCTGATTTGCAGATTAATAAAATGGAAAAAGGCCACACAAACATTCACTGTACTTTCAGGTCACTTATTCACACAGAGCTTTCTGTACACATGAAGGTCCTATGATACTTTATTACTTTATGGCTATTGCAATTTATCCTTGAATAACACAAGAAGTTGTCAGATTACTGAAAAAAGAGGATTAATTTACCAAATCCAAGAAAGAATTTCATATTTAGGACAGCCCTCGGGCAAGACTTCTAAAGGTTTCTCATAACCTCAAGGCCTCCTTGCCCTATGTAAAAAGTCATGTAAATCCCAAAAGAATGACTCAACTTTCTCCGCCCATTCCCCCACTTCCTCAATGCTGTGGGTTTGGACAAAAAAGGAACCTGTACAACCCACCACTTTATCATTATCATAACTGTGTGAATTGTTCCGTAAGGATCCCTTTTTGGAGTTAAACTGGCCGCAGCAGTTGGCAGTGCATGGTTACCACCCGCAAGATGCATAGCAACCGATTATCAACAGATGTCTGTTCAGGTGCCCAGATGCCGGACGATGCATAGTTTTAATCTTGTTGTTTTGGTATGTCGGTCTGATGAGTCCGATTTCGGGGGGAAAATGATCATTTTCGTTGTGCGTTCCTGGTCTCGGCCCCCAGGCGAGCCCGCCTGCAGTCCAGCGATATTTTCAGGGTGAGAGGACGCTCTATTGAGGAAACAGAGCCAGCTTTGTGGGCGAGCCATCCATCACTCTTCCTGGCCTTTTCTTTTCCACACCCCTCTCTTCTTTTGTTTTTCCAGATTTCTGAGCTGTGAGGTTGTGCATTGGCGTTGAAATGACTGACTATAAAAGTTGGGTTTCAGAGTTTCGCAACCTGGCTCGATGAAGGCCAGGCGAGGAAATAAAACATTTGCAGCTCTCATTCAGTGCTGCTGAATTTGAACTTTTTTTATGCTGATCTTGCACTAAAACGGTTATCATTTACCAGAAGTGATACGAAGGGTGGTATTTTTCCCATTGTGAAGAAAAATCTTAGGTTAGTAGTAGTAAAATGAGTAGATGTGTGTGATTGCATAGCCATGCCGCGGCTGTGTGCTCTGCTGAGACTAAGAGTGGATCGCGTCTCGCGCCTGTTAATTCACAAGAGAGGTCATCTGATCTGACCGCACTGGATTATGCAATCTCTGTCTCTGCTGATTCTGCTGGCCCATACTGGCTCTCACATCTGCCTCAAGCATATTGTCTCATGAGCTCTCTGGGGCCCGTGCCACTGCAGTGTTTCAGGGTATTTGTCCGTCCCCTCTTTGTGCCGTGGGGACTCGTTGGAGTTTGACGACTGCTGGAATTTGGGAGGGGTCCTCAGTTTAATCACCACCCGCTGCTGAATCCAGATTTCTGTGCAGATCCAGCTGCTCTGCCACACCCCACAATTGATGGAAGTCAGTCTGAGGTTCTGACACCAGCCATCTCCCAGAATGCATCTCCCAACATGAATCCTATACAATGGCTGTTTGAGAAGGGAGGCAGTGTACATTTGTCCCAGGCACCCAATGTTCTCAATGAACCCTACTTCTGCTGTGAAACTCCAGTGGTTTTTCCTCATTCTTATCAAACTGGCTCTGTGCAGTTCTGCATTTAGTTCATTTGTCTCAGTCTGAAAGTGCCTTTTTTCCCCTTTTTTCTCCAGCTTTCTGCCACACTCACCATTCCATTTTGGCAGTGGTTCCTGACCAAGTTTGGGAAGAAGACTGCCGTTTACTGTGGAATCTCTGTAAGTGCCTCGAAATGATTTGTTTTGTCTGTGTTCTGAGTGTTAGGTGTGTCTCATACCAGGCCTCTGAATCATTTAAAAAAAACAAAAACTTTTTTATAGTCAGGCTTGGCTACATTTTTGTTTTAGAAGACAGACCTGAATTGATTATCATGAGGAAGTTGCTCTTATGATCTTAAGATCTGGTAAGTAAGAATGTGGAACAACAGCACCACCTGCTGGATTACTGTTGAAACCGTGGACTCTGAGCTGGTGTTCCTTCTCATGATGCCCTGGGCACACTTTGAAATGGCTAATTTACAAAGCAGTTAAATTGCCTGTTGCTTAGCTGTCTTAATGTAACATTGGCAAAGTGTCAAAGTAAATTATGTTCTTCCAGCTTTTTCATCATGTGAAGAAAAGCCAATATTTGCTAATGTCTGCTAATATTTGTAAATATATGCTAATTTAAACTTAAACACCCTTTGGGGAGCCAGGTTTATGTACTGGGTGGGCCCCATTTTGAACTCTCAGGGAAAGGTATTTAAGGACAACTGCCGATGTATGCTCTGTCCTTTGAGCAAATAAGTAATGCACATCATTTTCTCCCCACAGTCAGTCATTCCTTTCATGATTTTGATCGTCTGCATCAAGAGCAACCTGATCGTGACCTACATCGTGTCCTTTGCCGCGGGGGTCAGTGTGGCCGCAGCTTTCCTCCTGCCCTGGTGAGCAAGGCAGCCTCCTGGGCCTGCTGGCCTAAGCCTGATGCCCTCATATAGCACAATGCTTCCCTTATAGTCCTTCTGCAGGTTATCTTTTTTTTAATAGTTTGACAAATAAGACCAGTGTTTGTTTGACCTCCTATTTGGATGAGATGTTTTTTTGTCAGAAAATGCTTCCCATCTGAAAGGTTATTTGAAAGGCTTACATGGCCTCTATGAATTTTGGTACACCCAACCAGACACAGTTTGCAGTTCTTAGAAGCACCCTAGGGGCTTGTTGGGGGTACTGGCCATCCCTGATGGAGTCTGTGTGCCTCTCTCTTGGCAGGTCCATGCTCCCGGATGTAGTGGATGATTTCAAGGTGAAGAACCCAGACTCCTGTGGGCACGAGGCCATCTTTTACTCCTTCTACGTTTTCTTCACCAAGTTCGCCTCTGGCGTGTCCCTGGGCGTCTCCACCCTGAGCCTTGAGTGAGTATAGAATTCAGTCAGTCACTCTGCGCCCACGCACAGCCACACACACACACACACACACACACACACTCCCCTTCTGACTGTACAGTGCAAAATTAAATGTTTGTGGGTACATGTGTAGCACGTGAGAAAATCCAGACTTTGATGTCAGATTTAGAGCTGAAGTGTTAGATGGCCTCATTGCCCGTGATATAATGGCTTAAGAACATTATACCTCACTGCTTTTTGGCCTGCTTTGACTTTTCTGCTGGAATTGGATATGTAAGAAGATTTAGTCCAATAAGCTTATAACGCATGATTTAAACGTATGATTTAAAGGTACTTTTAGGTCACTGGGCACTGGGTCTTTGTGTGACGCTTTTTAGCTTTATTTAACTGACCGATAATTCGGTTAGTGGACACAATGTCCGTTGCATTCCCTTGCCTAAACTTCCTCTCTGTAAAACAGCTTTGCAGGGTATGTCACAAGAGGCTGCTCGCAGCCTCCAGCGGTGGACTTAACCCTGAAAATGCTGGTCTCCCCGGCTCCCATTGTGCTGATCATCCTTGGCCTGATAATATTCAAGACCTACCCCATCGACGAGGTGACACGGCAGGGTAACCGCAAACTGCTACAGGAGCTGAGGTGAGGACCTGCCTGGCACTGAACTGTATGTAGTGGCCACTTGTGCATTCCTTTGAGGCCACATTGGCCCTTGTGATGCTGATTCTCACTGTGTTGTAGTCAAGTATAAGGTGGAGAATGTGAATAATTGCACTTGTAACATTGATGATCCCTGGTGTTATTAGGCCCCGGCTCACTGAGTGCATTTGGCTTTCTACTTTCTTTTGAAAGCTGCAGTAAGCTTCTAATAATTCTACAGTGTCTACCGAGCACTTGTTAGGCTTCCTGTACGTCTACCAAGCGTTGCCCGGCTGCTAAAATAACCCTTTGACTACGGCCTTTGGTCCTAATGCTGGTGCTGCGCTGTCTTCCTGCAGGGACAGTGAGCAGGACTCTGAGTCGGACTCCACCGAGCTGGGCAGCATGGTGTAGGAGCCGTGCAGGGGGACAGGAGCCTTCGATTTTTTTGCACTGGCCAATCAAGAGCAGGGGCGGGCTGTGGAGGAGCCGAGCCGATTGTCTGCAAACCACATCACTGCTGTTGAGCAAGCCCACGGGTCTTTGTGGGAGATATCTTCCTGACCCGTCATGCCTGGGAGCTCTTGGACCATTTCTGGTTGAAGCCACGGGAGGCTCAGCCTATATTTTTTGGTTTCGTTGCACAAACTTTGAAATGTGATGTTTCGTATTGTTTTTTTTTGTGTGTGTTTTCGGTCACCAATCTTGGTGGTAAAGTATTTGAAGTCTATTGGACCCCTGGGCACCCAAACCAAGAATTGGGTAAACTTGAAATGTGACACTGAGGTTCTAGGTTTGCGTTGGTGTTGAGTCTATCAAGCACAATAAGAGAACTTCATTTTGCACACTAATGCTAATTTGACAAACGTCCGGATGTACTGAAAGGTACCAAGTGGTATTTAAAGGCATTGTTGAATTGAGGACCATTCTACCGGAAACCATGGTTAATACTATACATGCCAATATGAACAGAAAAGCACCACACCCAGCACAAGCCTGTTACTGAATAGGTGGCTCTGTAAATAAACAGTGGATGTTTCTGTTGTTGGTGTAAGCAAAAAAAGGTGTTCGCTCAGGTCAAAACTGGTCTATTAATGAAATGAACGGATTGGTGAATGATTCTTAAGAATTGTCCATTCTTGCCATTGAGGTTGACAAATCGAACATAAAGACCAACACTGTAAAGCATTCTCTCTTTTGCACTATCGAATCCACACAGGCTTTATTTTATGGGACATAAAAGAAACTATCAGCAGTTGCACCTAACCCTTTGGCTGACCAATTCTGTATTTAAATATTTATTTAAAATAAGTATTTTGTTTTACTAATGGAGATGATTACATTCAAATGTAGAATTGTACAGCTCTTGTAATTGTTGGAATTTCCTATTTATTTTGTGCATTTGGTGCAGTGTTCTCCAGCAGAAATGTCAAATTAGGGAGTGTGCATTTTTGGGATAAAACTGCTTGGATACAGATGGAGTTTTGCTTAATTAGCATGAAATATTTGCGTGCCTAAGAGGGTGTCCAAGATCTTTAAATATTATTATCAAAGAAGGAAGGGTTTCTTTTTGTATACGTGTATATATATATATATATATATACATGTACATCAAATTGTTTATTTTAGTACGTGCATTTACACAGCCACCTCTCGTCTCAGTGGAGCAGTGATTCGTGAGGAAAAGCACAATTGTCAAAGCATAATGAGTAAAAGTTGGAGAACTTGATGTACCACACAGTCTCCCATTTTGGGGAGGAATTCCTATATTGGAGAATGTCACACACTTAAGTGACATTTCAATATTTTGTATCCTACAATAACCATAGTGCATTATAATATTTCAGTTCTTGAACACTATAATATTTCAGTTCCAGAACTACATACAGCTGAATCTTTATACTGTGACTATAAATGACAAATACATTAATATTGTCAATTGCATTAATAACTCCAAAAATGAAAAACACTTTTTGGATTAAAGCCTTTTGCTTTAATAAATGCGGTTAAACTCTTTTGCTTTGATGTGGAGATTGTTTGCCAAATGTGTCATGTATCTGGTGCTTAACAAATGGGAATCTGCTAGAATTAGCAATGATTCATGGTGTTGTGTATATTTACTGTAAATATTGTAAGAAACATGTAAATATGTCACTTTTTCAAAGATGTGCTGTGACTAATTGGTATGTACATTTGTGATTTAATTTATGATGTCAAAAGGTTAATAAATACTAATTGATATAAATGTGTTTCTGTGACTTAAATGTAATGTATGGATATCTGAAAACGTAAAAGATATAGTTTACACTTCACTCACTTGGGGGTGGACACTTTAGTAGTACAGACTTATCCTCCAAAGATCAGAGGACTCCAAAAAAGTTATTGCATGCCGTAAATCCTCAAATTGTGTCCGGGGTATTTTATTTACTTAGGCTGCACAAAGCACAGGCCTTTATTTGGGGCAGGCTTGTATTCGAGGCAGGCCTTTATTTATTATTAGGCTTGTGTTGTAGAATTTTATTCTTAGAAATGAAGTAAAAGGCTACACTTAAAGTGGGCCAACACTGTTCAACATTTCCTGTAACCGTTCAGAAATCAATTAGTGTAGGCTAATCAGGAAACACCGTTTGGTAAGTCATAGTGTCAGTCTTAACAGACTTAGTTTATTGCAAATATTCTCAAACACAATAAATCACATACGAGTCCAGAATCCATAAAATAACAACTTCCCAGACACGCCTTCATGAACAATAACAAATTAGCGTAGATAACAGCAAGTTAAGAATCTTTTTTTCCTAAAGTGCGTTTTATTGTGAGACATGCATTTCGTTTGGAGCAGCATACCGGTAGGCTATCAAAAGATTTTCGCTTTGGTTTGGGATTTAATTTACTTTTGGACTGTTTGATTCTATTGCTAAATGTTGGGACTGATGGGCACTGAAATCTTGGGGGTATTTGATGGTTCACTGTTAAGTTTTATGTAGTTGAAAGAGTGTCGGGATTTCCACGCGTCTGTTTATTGCGAGCCAAGGAAGCCGCATTCATTCATTCATTGAACGTGCGCTGTGCTGTAAATACATGGAAACCTTATTGCGTAGCCAAGTAGCCTAAATTGATTTACTTTTTATTAAATTCGTAGGCTGGAATGCCTTGCGGCAACAATTGTGTTTGAACGTATACTGCGTCAGCCTTTGGCAAGCTACTTAGAAGCGGGCGGCAAGCGACTGGTAGCTTGAGAGCAACGTGTTGGAGACCCATGGTGTAGGACAACGACTTTTCATTGGCAACAGTATTAAACCAACCAACAATATAAAATATTAAGAAGAGCTCTTTTATTTAATTGAGTTAAATCGAAACAATGTCTTCTAGTGCTCATGGACTGATAGCCCTACTTGTAGGCAATATTACCCCATCTGGATCTCTCCATTTCCCTCGGGGATACCACACTCACGCCGTCACCCAGTGCAAGGAACCTCGGCGTGGTGATGGACAGCAGACTGTCCCTTTCCGAGAACATTGCGGCGGTGACCCGGTCTTGCAGGTTCTTCCTATACAACATACGGAGAATCCGCCCCTTTCTCACCCCCTACTCGACCCAGCTCCTGGTCCAAGCGATGGTTCTGTCCCGCCTGGACTACTGCAATTCCCTCTTGGCTGGCCTCCCAGCGTCTGCCATCAGACCCCTCCAACTCATCCAGAATGCAGCAGCTCGTCTGGTCTTCAACCTTCCCAAATACTCACACGTCACCCCCCTGCTTACTTCCCTCCACTGGCTGCCTGTCATGGCTCGCATCAAATTCAAAACATTGGTGCTAGCCTTCCAAGCAGTTAAAGGGTCTTCCCCAGCTTATCTGCAAAAAATCATCAGACCCTACACCCCTGCCAGACCTCTTCGTTCAGCCTCCACAGGCCGCTTGGCACCTCCCCCTCTCAGAACCTCCACCTCACGCTCACGACTACTGTCTGTTCTGGCTCCACGGTGGTGGAACGAACTCCCCGTTGAGGTCAGAACTATAGAATCCCTCCCCACCTTCAAGCGCAAGCTGAAGACACACCTCTTCAAACAGCACCTCTCCCCATCCCTCCCTACCTCCCTGTGAACCTTAATTGTTGTCTCTCTGACTTGTGTATCAGTATTTTAGTTGGCTAGGTAAGCAGTGTTTGGATAGTTAACTTTGGTGACTTTTGCTCTGTTTGTTTGTTTGTTCAAAAAAAAAAAAAAAAAAAAAAAAAAAAAAAATTGGCCCTTGTCCTTATCTTTGTTGTACAGGTAGCAGTTGAAATTGTACTTACCTCTAGGGTCTTTCAGCGAACTTATCCCTGGTTATGGGTATGCACTTTGTTGTACGTCGCTCTGGATAAGAGCGTCTGCCAAATGCCAATAATGTAATGTAATGTACCCTGGCTTGTATTTGGGGGGCGGCCTTTATTTGTCGGAATCGGCCACGCCCCCGGCTATTATCAGAGGCCCGGCTTCAAACAGAATCCCGGACACAATTTGAGGATTTACTGTATGCGGGTCGGTAGGGGGTGGGGGGAGGGGGCAATCGAATTCGCTATTACTAGCCATTAATGTATGATGAATTTAGATGGATTGTACATTGGCAGATGTGAATAACCCACTGCACTCAGTATTTTGATGGGAGATGGGTACTTTCAGGACCAAAGCATTGCTTATGTTTAAAGCAATATTTAGTTAAAGTCAAGAATAAAAAAACAACTAATTTTTTTGATGAAGTGTGTAGTTACCAATGGTGTTGAAATAAGCATAAACATAGATATAATTCATCCATTGCAATATTTCTCACACTTGAGGACTTATCTGGAGCAATGGAATACATATACTACCATCTAGTGGTTGTCATGGGACACAGCAAAGGCATTATCTCATTACACCTTCATGACTAGTACAAATAAAAAATTGCTGAAGGCGACATTTATATTTTAATAAAGCCTCCAAAAAAACAAAAACAAATAAATGCTAAATACTTCTTATATAAGCATACATAATGTTAATGCAGTGCCCTCTAAAATTATTTGTACCCATGTTAAAGATGAGCAAGCTTCTCAGATGTGTCCATCTTTATGCCCTTTATGCCCTTTATGCCCCAGACACCCAGTGAATGTTTCTATTATTTTTATTTTATTTATCCAAAATGATTTGCACCAAAAATACTGATTAAGGGTTTGATTAATTTATACTTTGTTTAATAATAATAAAATAAAATAAAAATAATAGAAACATTCACTGGGTGTCTGGGGCATAAATATTTTTCAATCTATGTGCCATTCATAACCGTGATGAAAGGCAAAGAACTTGAAACAAAACATAACCATCTTTTGGTAGAGGACACACATGCATTTGCCCCCTCATAGGGTAGATGGTTTAAAGAGTTGGAGATCTACAAAACCTGGTTACACGAAAAAAAACGCAATTGATGACAATCAACAAAATAAGCAAATCTTGTTAACTTTTTTCCCATTCATACCACTGGTGTTTTTGGCACTGACCGTAGAGTCCAGTGGACTAAAATCAAAACAAAAAAACTGATCAATCTTCTGGTGTTCGATAGCTTTCCCTTTCAGTCTGTGTAGTCGAACATAGATACTTGCACATCGCTGATGCAATACATTGGCCCAGTGGCACGTTGAAGTCGGCTTTCTGTTTTAAGAAGGCTTCACCAGCGATCCAAGTGTATGTATTTTCTGCTGTATAGGCACTTGAATACTAACATTCACGCATATAGGGAGATAGTAGGTATTTAGCTAGATATGTGTCTTATCATTATCTAACTTCATGTGATTTAGCTAGCTAGTTGGCTATCTAGCCGGTTCGCTAAGATTAGCTAGCTAGCTAGATAGGTCCATTCAAACTACCAAGCGGTATAAGTGTTAAGCGACTGGAACTCAATGATTTTATTGATTGTGGGGAAATAACGATAATCGGATTTTTTACCGAGCTGATCAAGCTTTCTGTTCTGATTCACATTGCCTAAATGTTAACTAAATTACAATGCATGGACCTAGCATTACGTCAGCTAAAGATGAATCATGCTGTTTCTGACTGACGGAACTCGGGTTGTTGAATGATGTTTCGGGTGATATGACCCATTTGAAGTATTACGTGTTTGTTAAAACGTTTATCTTATAAACCCATAATTAACGAAAACAAGCATGATTGAATAATCGTCATAGATGCATACGATTCATTAAATTAAAAGTTATCGTAACATTTCGGTCTGTAGCATTACAGAACGCAAAGGTATAGCAATCGTGAACCATATTGCATTAGTAACAGCAGGTTCTTCCTCAGTTTCTACTGCTCCTAGACGGGAAAGCAGCCATGGGGGATCACTTGAGTCCAGAGGAGAAGTTTCATCTCATCACCAGGAATTTGCAGGTGCTAAGCATTTATCCCCCAGATGGGTTTTGGTTAATAATGCACCATTGAACTAGGGTGAAGATAAGCCCTGTAGGAACATAAAGACCTATGCATGTGATGCAGCTTATGTCTCAAATGTAATATTTACATTTATTTATTGTCATGTAGACCAGTGTGAATATGTATCAATTGGGTGGGTGTTCCACATAAGTCTGCTCATTAGTTAAGTAAATTGGGAAGAGCAGAAGGTAGCAAGGTCAGAATCGGCTAGGAATTTGTGAGTTGTATTTGGTGGGAATAACTGAATTTGTGGTTGGTGCCATGAAGTACAGTCTTTCAGGAGCAGATCCTCAATCCTCTGCTGTCGGTGTTAGACTTTAAAGCATTTTTTGTTTGTTTGTTTACTACTTAATTCTGTCTCCAGGAGGTTCTGGGTGAGGACAAGCTGAAAACCACCTTGCAGGAGAGAGAGCTGAAAGTGTACTGGGGCACTGCCACCACAGGGAAACCCCATGTGGCCTACTTCGTGCCCATGTCCAAAATCGCTGACTTCCTGAAGGCAGGCTGTGAGGTGAGTGCCCTCTTGTGGAGATCTCTCCCTGGACCGACTTGGTCTGACTCTTTCCTGTTCAGAAGCAAGATTGACCAGTAAGGTCATATGATACGGGGCAGACATATTCCTCTTTAAACAAATAAAAAAGTGCTGAACTGTTGCTGTTTTGTCGTTGAAGTTATGAATGAATGGCTGTCATATGAGCAAAAAGCCCAGTATCATTGTGAGCAGTGCTAAACAAATGTGGGTTTGATGTTCATGCAGTTTGCTGCAGGCTTTTTTGGTCAGGTTTCTTTGCCCAGGTGCTGTAGTTGTATCTTGCATCAGAGCTTTTGTGCGCTCCCTGCAGGTGACCATTCTGTTTGCTGACCTGCATGCCTTTCTGGACAACATGAAGGCTCCCTGGGAGCTGCTGGAGCTGAGAACACAGTACTATGAGCAGGTGATCAAAGCTATGCTGGAGAGTATCGGCGTGCCCCTAGATAAGCTGAAATTTGTCAAGGGGACAGACTACCAGCTGAGCAGGTGAGGACGCCTTGGCTCCTGGGGTCACTGTCTTAAAATTTTGCTACGTTCTTAAATTTATTATTTCTTGTTGCAAGAAATTTTCTTTCTGTTATTTGCTGTTGAAAAATTAGATTTTATGTTGGAAGGCAGAGGATGCAGTTCATTCTGTAAAACTACTTGTGTGAAGTGAAAGTAACTTAACTGTCAATTCCGCTCAATGCATCTATTATATCCTGTTCCCGCCCACAGAGAATACACCCTGGATGTGTACAGACTCTCCTCCATGGTCACAGAGCATGATGCCAAGAAAGCTGGGGCAGAGGTGGTGAAGCAAGTGGAGCACCCCCTGCTGAGTGGGCTTCTGTATCCTGGCCTGCAGGTACTGACATATCCCTGAAGTCAAACTGAAGTCAGCACACCGCAGGGGTCCCATTCAGTCATTTAAGGCACCAATGTGAGGCTCACAATTAAAACGCCATACAATGACACTACCTTAAGTACGTTTCCTGGTTCAGTCACATGATTTGTTTGAACAGTCACAAGATGGTTGCATTCCTATTGGAAAAGGGTTTCACCCCCCCACACACACATTTCTGGGCATAATATTCCGCAAAAATGGCTTCACTGGTGTTTCTAATTAGTCAGGCATGTTCAATCACTTCCTTAGTGCAGGTATAAGTGAGCTTTCAGAATCTAGTCTTGATGCTAGGCTTTTGATTGCCTTTGGAGTCATTGGCATTTGTCAAAATGTGGACAAAAATCACAGAAGCCATTATGAGGCTGAGAAATAAGAAAGAGCAGTCAGAGAAATAGGGCATGCAATAGTGATATATACAGTGATATTCCAAAATAAACTATTTGGAACATCAATGTATATGTTTTTGCAGGAAGTGACACACTTATTACATTTATAAGTACAAACCTGGGTATTTGTGATAATGGCTATGCTTTCTGAATTAATGACCTCTCCCTAGGCTCTGGATGAGGAGTACCTGAAAGTGGATGCCCAGTTTGGGGGTGTAGACCAGAGGAAGATCTTCACGCTGGCAGAGAAGGTACCCTATCTTTTGGTTTCTCCGTGAAGTAAACACTGTTGGAGCAGCATTACTAATGACTAGTTGTTTGAATGATATTTACTTGAGCCATACTTTCTTTTATAGTATCACTGCCTAATTTGAGCATTGAAATTGACACAAAATTATGTGTTTTGTGTCCCATGTGTAGTATCTTCCCTCATTGGGCTATGCCAAGAGGATCCATATGATGAACCCCATGGTCCCGGGACTCACAGGGGGAAAGATGAGCTCTTCGGAAGAGGTGAGTCCGAGACCATCAAGATGTCTGACTGCAAGGTCATTGAAATGTGATTTTAGGCCATTCATCACAAAAACAACATAATCCAAGCACCATACCCAATTCCTTGTTTGTCTCTGATCTAATATTATGCCATATAACTGATAAAATGCTTGTCCCATACAGAACATTCTTTACGCTGTTGAGGCTGTTTCCTTTTCCTGTGTGATTAGGTCAGACACTGTGATGGGAATTCTCTCTAACCTTCTCTCTGTGTGTGACACGGCCTCCAGGAGTCAAAGATTGACCTCCTGGACAGGAAAGAGGACGTGAAGAAGAAGTTGAAGAAGGCCTTTTGCGAACCGGGCAATGTGCAGAGCAACGGAGTCCTGTCTTTCGTCAAACACGTCCTCTTCCCCCTTCATGCAGGTGAGCTTTCTGCTTGCTGGACATTCTCCTGTGGCAGCCATTGCAGTCTGTCGAGTAGACTTGGCTTGGTGTTATATTATTGTGTCACCAAACGCCATAGCCAGTCATAACTTCCAACTGTGGCACCTTTTTTTTCCTCCCTTGCAGAGTTTGTCATCAAGAGGGATGAGAAGTGGGGGGGAGACCAAACCTATACAGTTTACGAGGAAGTGGAGAAGGACTTTGCAGCGGAGGTACTGTGTATATAACTTAGGGCCACTTTTAATGGTGGCATATCTATTTCCAAATTTGCACCACTCAGCTTTGAACTCTCTTGTCCTGCCATGCAGGTCATTCACCCAGGTGACCTTAAGGCCTCTGTGGAGGTGGCCCTGAACAAGCTGCTGGATCCCATCAGGAAGAAGTTTGAGAGCCCAGAATTGAGGAAACTGACTAATGCTGCCTACTCTGACCCCTCCAAAAAAAGTGAGTGAAGGGCTATCCTTTGACCCATCCAGTGCTGTGTAAAAGCTTGCACAGGCTATGTTTTAAATGGAAACTACTATGGATTGTGTATTTTATTGTATTTTCATCTGTGTCCAACAGAGGGAGCAGCAAAAGGAAACCCTAAAAACACAGAGGAGGACGACGTCGTTCCCTCACGACTGGATATCCGAGTGGGAAAAGTGGTCAGTGTGGAAAAGGTGAGAGAAAACAACATGGGTCTTATTCCTGGACAGGGGGTCTATTTACTCTTGTCATTTTGTATCTCGTAAGCAACTCCTACCACGCCCTCCTCTCTTCTTATTGGCCACCTTTTTGTGCTTGCTCTCTCCCCTCCTCTGATTGGCCACATTTTTCCCGCAGCACCCGGATGCTGACTCGCTGTACTTGGAGAAGATTGACGTGGGGGAGGCGGAGCCTAGGACAGTGGTGAGCGGGCTGGTGGCCTACATTTCCCAGGAGCAGCTGCAGGATCGGCTGGTGGTGCTGCTGTGCAACCTCAAACCGCAGAAGATGAGGGGCGTGGAGTCCCAGGCCATGCTGCTGTGTGCCTCTGTGTGAGTCTCTGCCCCCAACCCTCTGTCTTTATGCATGTACTTGTATACCTGTACTTACCTCCTCAGCAAAGACTTTACTTTCTATTTATTCTATTCCTCTGCTTAAGCTGACATATCACCTCATCAACCAATTCCACTAACCAACTCCATTAAGCAACCAATGCTTTTTCCCCGTAAATGTTTTCTACATGTTGTGTTGGGAACTGAATCCTCCTCTCCCTCTCTGATTGGTTCATTTGGGGTTCAGCGAGGGGGAGCCTAGGAGGGTGGAGCCGCTGGACCCCCCAGAGGGCTCATCGCCAGGGGAACGTGTTTTCGTGGAGGGCTACGAGGCGGGCAAGGCAGACGATGAACTGAAGCCAAAGAAGAAGGTGTTTGAGAAGTTACAGGTATGCCTGCACAGTGTGTCAAAGTGAAATGAGATGAGAAGGGGAGTGGTTATCCCTATTAGGGTCCCCAACCTGTATTGTCCAATACAGATTTTCTATCTGTTATTCTTTTATGAAGTCGTAATGCATGTTTTGGTATGTCCCATGAAACTGGCCAGCCGAGGATAGATAAGGTAATCTTTGTTGTACACAAATCTGACCGTGCACTTGTAACTAACATATTTAAAAAAAGAAATTAAAAGCTGCATGTTGATAATTTGCTGATGATACGGAGCCTTGTCATTTTGCGGTTGCAGAACGATTTAATGCTTCATGTGTTTATATGAAGTGGTTGCACCTGCCGTCTGTGATGAAATGCACTAGCATAACATTTCAGCGGGACATCCGCTTTACCTCCCCATTGAGGGAAATTCATAAGGGCACATGCTAATGAATACTCACAAATCAAATCTTATGAAATTGTTATAGATTCATAATATAATTACCTATATAAATGCCAACCATTAATGGAATTATTGACTGAAGACTTAAAAGATAACAGTCGTTATATAGTGATTAGGGACAAAACGATAGTCGATCCTATTGTGAATTAGCGATTGATTACATCTGTCCTCGATCCATATCTAGTTGGCGATTGCCATGGCAACAGTGGTGGCTGCTGGCCAGAATTTATGGTGAACCAAACCATGTTGGTGTAATGCTTTTCCTGTTGCTAGGCCGTTTTGATAAACATTGACTACATCACACAGCCAGATTTGGACAGATGTAGGCATTATGGGAGTTTTAACCGATCTAAAAACTGAAAAAAGAAAAGTGAAATTCCAACATCAGTATATAGCTATGTATTTCAATCATGAAATACAGACCTCAAAGCTACGTAGTTTCTTTCCCTGCTCTATATCAGTATACCGGAAGTGTCATTCCAAAAACATCCGCTTTACCTACCTATTGTTTTTGGTGGGTTGTTTTAATATGTTTTCTTGTGATTGTTGATCATGCATATTTGACCCACTATGTGGTTCGGACCCTGTATGGTTCTTCTTCTGTTCTGACCCAGTTCATCTAATTCTGCCCTCAGGTGGATTTGAAAATCTCAGGTGAGTGTGTTGCTCAGTGGAGAGAGAAGGACCTCATGACCAAACTCGGACAGGTCACCTGCAAAACTTTGAAAGGCGGGAACATCAGCTAGACCCCCCCATACCAGCCTACATGGATTCTTCCAGTCTCCATGACAACTGGACTTGCACAGGCAGGAAGGAACATTCATAAAAGGTGGAGGATTGAGGAGGAGGGGGAATTAATGAGAGAACCTCTAATTAATGTGTACAGTTCCACAGGATTTCCTGTGCTGTTAAATGGCTTTACGCCTCATTTCTGTTCTTGAGGTTTATCATGGTATTACCTTCCCTCTCATTATTTACTATCAAAATATAAAACAAAACAGTTTCCGCAGATTATGTACACTTCAATACCATTGTACATAACGATCTTGTGTACATTCAGGGCTTATGTGACTGGCATGTTTATTGTTATTATATTTTAATTGACGGCAGTTGTAATCCATCTCTATTCCAATGGCTTGTGGAGCACTTCATACAAGCCAGGAGTTATTTTCATAATATTCAGTAATATTTATACAGTCCATGTACCATCTCTCTCCCACAAAAGGTGTGTCCCACAAAAATGATTGTGTCCTGAAACATTCCAGTAAAACTGGAAACATTTGGGTGATAAGCATGCGACTGGTCTAACTGTAAGGTTTGGTATGTCTTCATTTCAACTCAACTCCCAAGATCCTGTATTCAGCCATCGGATTGTCCAGTTATCTGGAATTGTAGGTAGTGATGGACCGGTTGCACTGGAAGTCAGAATTCAGTTTTAAAATACAAATTCATTAGCCTATAACTTGTGATGGATATATTATTGTTGTGTAACCAACTGCAGGGCTTCATTGTAACAATCACTGGCACCACTCCCACATAACATGATTTGTACATTAAATCGCTATATTACTGTTTGTTTGTTTCTCTGTTTTATTGAATATATAGGAAATTCTCATGCAGTTAAGACTTTAGTGCTTTAAAGAATGCTAAATTGCTAAAAAGCTTTATTAAATGTGTTATCTCTAAAAATAGGCTTTGGGATTTATGCTTTAAACCTAACATCAAAGCTATGATTGGCCCAGTGGTCACATGGGCAACAAGACCAATCGTTGGAGAGTGTATTGTGGCCAGAGGAAAATAAAAAGTTTTTACCTGAAGGAGCATGGATCTCTCAAAACACCACTTCACAACAAGACTACAAGACATGAGTTCTAAAGAATTTATTTATACTCTCTTTTTCTTAACAAAGACATAGCAACTGTACATTATTATTGTATATTTTTCAATATTAAATTTGTATTTCCAAGGCAGAAGGTATTGCAATTTTGGCCTTGGAAAATAAGATTGAAGATAACATGTTCTCATTTAAGTGATTTTACCAGGACAGTTGTGCAATATTGCATCAAAGAAAGAAAGATCTCCAGTGGATATACAGTAGAAAAGAGACTGAATTTAATACTTGTTGCAAGGAGTAAACCCGGGCAAACGGTTCCCTGCATACATCACCCTTTTGTGAATGCCCCTTTCTACAATGTTCTGCCCCTTTTTTCTCCGGCAGTGAATGAAATGATGGGTTTATGACACCACAATATAACATTAAAGAAAAAATATGGGGTGCTAATGTTGTGCATGGGGCCTGTTAGGAACAGGTTATCCCAGGGGGTGTGGCATTCCAGATCATTAACAGCTGGGAGTCTCTGGTCCTCATGGGTTTATTGGGGTGGGCTTCTTCTGCACCACATGTTTGTGACTAATAATAATCTATTGCTCATTGATTGAAACCTACTAAACCTGCATATATTTGGTCTTAGGAAATAGAATGGAGTGGACTTGTTCATCTATGGCTTATGCAACAGTTCATGCAAGCCAGGGGCTAGTCTCCTCAAAAACACTTGGTGAAACATCCCTTCCACCAAACTAGAAGATTTGACAGAGATGTGCCCAGAACATGAGGATGAGTGCCCTTGGATGGTCTATTCCTGGGCTACTGTTACCAGAAGGATGATTAGGGCACTGGCTTTTTAAAACTGCAGTGGGAAGGCCCAAGTTCATCCACATGAGCTGTTGGAACAGACGTGCCACAGACAGACTGCACCACTGCTGTAACCCAGTCCAAACATCCATTCAAATGAGTGCAGTCATGGACAGCTGAAGTCCCATAATGCATTGATACTTTGGAAGCAAACAGAATGATTTAAAATGACTGCTTGAACAGTAAAACAAACAAAAGAGCCATATAAAAGTACAAAGCATGTACAAGTGCACATAAACACACAGGTATGTTATAAAAGTATGCATACTACTCCGAAGAGAAAATTACTGCATGCATTTACGTGTGGTCAGAGTTACCTGATTACCTAAGAGGCAGACCTTTTACAGTTCTAGCTACACGTCCATCCCAGACCAAGTACTGTCTTTTAAAGCCAGCATGCACAAACAGCGGTGAAGACCTGCTACAGGAATGGAGTTAAGAAACACTGAATCAAAATAATATATCAAGCACATTGCCTGATAGACATACTGAAAAAGTAGTCTCTCCTTAATTACAAGGACAAAATACACAAAATATAATATAGAAAAAATTAAATGAGAAAGTCATAAAATGTATGAACATCCCAATCACTGTAATTTAGGGTGTCAGTGGTAACAGTGTTAAAATGCTTTGCACACTCCTGCCCTGGAGTTAAACTATGAAGCAGCTAATTCAACTTTACTATTAGTCTCGGAACCATACTATTATCTCAATTGAAACACTGCCATGCCGATTCCAGCAAACGTGGGGCAGCTTATTTACCTTACAAAGTGCTTATTTTGATTGACAGCTCTAATATTTGATTTTCTTCTTCCAAAAAATATGCATTATCCCTTTTTGTTAAGCCATAAAAGAGTTATATTAAAAATGTGTAATCTATTACTACTTATTGTACTACAAGTTAAATCATAAGCTACAAGTATTTTGTAATTTCAGTAACTATACCATAAGTAAGAAATAAATTATGCATGTGGAATGGATAATATACTGGTACATAATATACTATACTTGCTTCTCAAGGTAGATAACAGAAAATAAACTACAGAAATGGATGTGATGATCATTATTTCAGCTACACTCCAAAAAGGAATAGTGCATGTTTTTCAGGTGATATTTTATTTAGGAAAAAATACAGTTTCAGGTATATACAAGAGTGTAATGACCAACCACGCAGACCACGCAGACTTAACCCTCCCTCTTTCTGAACTTGGCAGAAGTGGTTACCTCCCATTACAACCACAAGATGGCGACCTAATCTTGCAGTCAAATGTGGAATGGGGAATTTACAAAATCCAACTGGAATGCACCTACTCAAGCGCATACTTCTTGCAATGTTGCCAGAGCAGAAAGACTATACATTTTAGAAAAATACTCCAAAATAAAGCTATAATATTAAAGAATTTAAAGACCAACACCATTTGTTGTATAAATATGAAGGCCATTTTAAGGCTAAGGCTTTTAATAAGACTTCTCCCATTGAGTGCTCTCAGTTGCCTACTTAATAGGTGTGTCTCTTCATCTCTCTCTCTCTCTGTGCATTTTTGAGTCCTTTTGGGTTTTCCTGATTTTTTGATTGGTCACTGAGTCAGTAGCCAAGTGTCACTGTATCTTGATGACCTGTAGAGGGTAAATGGGAAAAGTATTAAACTTAGTTGCTAGTGTTTTGTCCAATTCCCCAATGGGACCCTGTGGTTGTACTCATAATTTGCTTAACTTCAAATTATATAACATTGCTGGAAAACATAGCTGTTTGAGCAGGGGCTAAACAAAAAACAACAAAAAAAACTAACCAAAGATTGAATTGGATAACATAAAACTGGAATTCTTACTTGCTGTGTTTTGGCCCTCCTCTGGTTGTGCGTGCTGGCCAGCAGGTTGCACTCCTTCAGTTTGTCCATTGGCTTCAGACCCCATAGGAGAGGAATTGCTCAGCTCACACTGGGAGTACCCCATGTTTTCAGTGGAGTGCACTAGTTTGTCAGAAAGGTTCGGTCCATGTGCCGGCTTCTTGGCGACAGGCGGAGGCACTTTTCCCAGCTTCTTTATCTGGGTGCTGGGCTTACCATTGGTGGACAGTAATTTGGTTTGGTCGGATACCTGCATGAGCTCAGCCACAAGGCTCTGTTTGAGGTTAGACTGAGCCTCAGGGGATGAGGGTGTCTCAATGACCACCTTCTTTGTACTCCTGGAGAAGATAAAGCTGGCAGTAGAGGCTGGGGATTTCTGTAGGTCTTCTTGTAACCTTGGAGAGCGCACCCCTATCTCCCCGCTACTGGTTGAAGATACGGAGGAACGTAGGTTGAGCCTGGCTGGGAGCCCATCTCTGGAAGACATAGCTGCTGTCTTCATACGGATGGCCTCCTGCAGACGCATTGAAGGGGAGGTGGCAGTGCCAGTTGGGGACTTCACCGACAGAGACTTACGGATGGGCTTCTGGGGCACACTCTGGCTGAAAGTCTGGCCCTGGTTTTGTTCCAGACTGAGGCTGGTTCCATCACCAGGTTTACCATCCTCACATGGGGCTAAAACCTGATCATCACCGACATTGACAGAACGCAGGCGAACCATCTGGAGAAGGGAAGGTGTGACCAGGGGAATGTTAGCATCCTCCTTGGGCATGGGTACACCTTTGGTCCGCGACAGCTGGTCTTTGCTTGTTCGGTTTGCAAGACTTGGCTGTCTTCTAAAGCTCACAGGAGTCTGGTTTTCTACAGGCAAAGGCGGTGCACATGGGACATTTATAGATGGTAACGGAGGAAGAGTAATGGAGGGTTCAAGGGATGAATTTGCAGGAGAAGCAGACAAGGTTACAACAGGTACCATAGGTGGTAGAGGAGGAGCTTCCTGTGGAGGGGGTGGGATGTACTCTGGCACATGTGAGGCTTCTGTGTGTGTGGGAACAAGCTTTTCTTGCAGATTATGTACTTCCTTCGGTGGAGAGACATCATTTTGCATAAGAAGGTCTTCCTGTGATGAACAGTCATTATTCTCATAAGGTTGAGCTGGAGTAGGACATAGTTGAACGTGTATAGAAGTATCTGACTGGGATGAATTGATCATTGTTGACTCGCTAGTATCTCCGGAGGTTGAGTCTTCTGTTTTAGTAGGTCCTTCAGAGGTCACAGAGAATTCATGAAACTCAGTAATTACAGGACAGCTCTCCACTCTATCCAGCAGAGGGTCTTGCAATATCGGGGGTGGGGGTGGGGGTGGGGGAAAGTCTAGTTCATCCTGCTCCTCAAAGACTAGTCCAGATGCCTCCACCATTGGAGGAGGGGGAGGAGGCCAAGAGCTATCTGCTGCTGGGGTTTCCATGTTGTCCTCATGCACGGAGTTGGACACTGAAGTGGTAGTGGTCTGTTTTGAGGGAGGTGGTGGAGGATGGTGGGCAGGGGGTGGGGAAGGAGGTGGAGAAACTCCACTTATTTTGGGAGCATCTACTGAAAGAGTCTGCATGGATGATTGAGGACTAGTTGTCTGCACTGTAATGGGACTGTTACCTATATCATTAGGGGTGGTTTCATCCTTCTGTGTGGCAACAATCTCCTCCTTAGGGGGAATGTGGATCTTCACCTCTATGGCAGTGTCTGTCGACTGCACTAACAGACTTTCCATAACCTTCTCGGGTTCCTTTTTATGTACCACTGGAATCGTTTTTCTCATGACAGGAGGAGGTTCCTTCTTCAGTACTACTGGGCTTTCTTTTTCCTTCTGCTGGGTGACTGGACCTTCGTCCTCCTGTCTCTGCATCATTAAACTTGCTTTTTCCTTCTTTTCAACCACAGGACTTTCATCCTCTTTCACTTGGACTTCCAGACTTGCCTCAGTCCTTACTGACATTGACTCACTGGCACATTCCAATGAATGGTCCGGTTTCTGTGCTGACATAGGCTCGTCTTTGCTTAGCAACATGCACTCCTCCTTTCCAGCCGTCTCATCCTGCTTTTGGGGTTGTGTACTGACTAAGCTAAGCTCTTTAATCTGTGTTTGGGGAGCCTCTGGTTTTTGTACCTGGAGAGGTTCCTTTCTCTGCTGTTGGTTTTGCAGTGCAGCAATCCTGGCAGAAAAGGCATTTGCACCATATAACAAGTCACATGTGTGTTTGTTCTGCATCCATGTCTCAGGGGGTGGGGGAGAAGGTGCTTTGACTTTCGGGGGTGGTGGAATGTCAAACATATCCCTGAGCATGACTGCTGCAGGTGTGGGGGTTACTTTGGTGCTCATCCCAACAGTAGGAGGGGAAGGCTTTGGAAGCTTGCCAGGCTGGTGGTTAGCTGGGGCCTCCTGGTGAGTGGGATCAGATGCACCAGAAGATAGGGATGTTAAAGAGGATGAGATGGATACAGCTGGGGATGACCGGGTGCCTGTTCTCTCTGGTTTTACAGGCTGAGACTTCTTTTTCTCTGGGGAGGGAGGGCAGATCTCTTTGGCAGAGAGTGTAGGGGTGCCACTCTGGCTGGAGTAGCCACTGGAGGGTGACATGGTCCTTTCAAACCTGTTTGCTGGGGAGGGCAGTTTGTGGGGGGATGAGTCAACGGAGACCGTATGTGCAGCTGGTATACCTTCACTGTTGGCTGCCTGGTCAGCACTCAGTGGACTGCTGGCTGCAGAAGACCTGGAGTTCTCCAAAGAGCTGGAGTCTGCAGAGTAGGCAGGGCTTCCAGCACTACTAGAAGTTACTGGTGAGAGAGCTTCCTCCACTGCATTGCTCCTCTTCCCTCCCTTAGCTCGGGTCATATTCCCATCAGCCCCCTTGGAATCAGAAATGCCCTTGGTAACAGTCAACTCACGGGAGCGCCGCTTGATCTTTTCGTGATGCAGGGAGTATGTCCTCCTGGGGGGTGCTGGTGGCATTTTGGTCTTTACTATGGACAGGCTACGCACAAACAATCTGTCATTCTGGAGATTCTCTGCATCATCTGCCTCCCTCGAGCTGGGCGCCCCTGCCTCCGCCCTCTGCTTGGCTGTGCTGTCTGAGCTGACCCAGCTGATTGAGCTGCTGATGCTCACCTGGTCTGTGGCGGTCTGCTGAGAGGGCTCCCTGGCCTCCTCGGTGTCGGTAGGGGCACGGGGGGTGGAGGCACTGCTCTTGGAGGAGATAGTGGAGGAGTTGGAGATGATGGTCTCAGAAGACTGTGAGTGGCTCCAGTTGGAGCTAGCAGAAGAGAGGCCCTTCGGGGCGCTGGAGCGTGAAGAGACTGGACTGGCTGTCACCAGGCTGCTCTTGCTCACCGTGCGCACACTGCTCCGACTGCGACTACGGCTGATCTCGATCACATCTACAGCCGCTGGCATGACAGCATTGGGAATGATCTTGGACAGGTAGGTGGCCTGGGGTGAAATGGACATGACGGGGCCCTGAGGCTCCTGTAGGAAGTTGCTGGTGGTCATGCCTGGCACAGCCAGTGACTTGGGCCTCTGTATGGGTGACATGCCGGGGTTCTCCTTGCGATTGAACACCAGGTCGTCCCTGTAAACCGCCTGGATGTGACGCTTCAGGAGTTCCTCCTCTTTGGAAGACTGCAGAGCCTCAAGGTCTTGGAGGTGCACTCGTGCCCCTTCGTGATTAGGCACTGGGACCTCTCCATCAATTGTTGGGATGACTACAATACTAGGGGCACCTTCACTGCCATTCCTTAGGTGTCCATCTGCATTTTGTCGAAACAATTGTGCTCTTTCCAGCCCTGTGATGTAAAAAGATTAATTAATATGAAAGTGCCATTTTCATTGAAATATGCAATGACAAACCACATTAGATATTACACTTTCAGACTTCTACCAGAATAATTTGTTGACCATCATAACTTTTCATGTTTAACTTAGCTGTTTCATGTCTAAGCAGTTGGTTCAGTAAGAAAATAATAATACCCAGTTCATTTCATGAAGGACTAAGTCGAGGACATACCAAGCTCTTTCTGAACGTGGTGTGGTATACCCATTATAGTGGTCCTTCTGCTCCGCTTCCTGCTTTTCTCCAGCCTCTTAACTGGGTTGAGTGGCTTGAATGTGGAACCTGTCCAGAAAGTCAATATATGGAGAGAAATGAAGGGAAACAGTCAGTTTCAGTGCTGCCCCTCAGCAGTGATTTTTCAACCCTGGAATGGCATGTCTGCAGAAATATGCAGCAATAAAACTGCAGCTGTCTGTTATTACAAATATCTGTCTTTCATTACATCTGACCCCCACAGAAAATGAAAGACTTTACTTTGAGTTGAGTGCAATGTACACGGGATTCATTTTAGACAAAAAATAACAATAAGAACGACTGGGAAAGATCTAATACCAAGGCTAAACAAAGCAATGTGCAGTATCATATTCCACATCTCATACTGTGAATGGTATTTCACAGCCTTTTTTGAAAAATGCAAGGCTTTACATCCGCTATTTTCTCTCTTAGAGCTGCTGTTTTAAGAATTTAGAAGCTTTATTTGCTCAATCATAAGCTGCCTCATCATAGAGTGGAGAAGGAGAGAAGGTTTTTGTACAGCAGTTCCTGCAGTGTGATCAGGGGCTGCACTAGTGGAATACTACAGACCTACACCTCACTGGGATTTAGCCAGATAGGATTCAGCATGTAGGCTCGGTTCACCTTGGCGAATCAGCGCTGACCGTGAAGACCCAGTCAATCCAGGTGATACTGTCTCAGCAGTAGTGCTACCCAACTCCAGGGATCCTTTTCTCTCTTCGGCCTCGGCTGCCTCCTCTGGCTGCAGGCGTGCCACAACCGACTGTAAAATGCAGGCTTGCATTAACAACATACTCCAGCAAACTGCAGTAATTTGAAGAAGGACCTTGTGGGCATGCACTTTTCAGTCAAAAACTCACGTACATTGATACTTTGGTCATCTCCGTAATCTGTCCCATTATCGTGTCCTGTAGACAGAGGAAGGAATATGGAAAAACTTTGTTTCAAATCAATGACATGGTTAAACAAGGCACAGTCCTTTAAAAAAACTGATTTTAAATGTTTAAGTGTACAAGGCATGACCGATGGAAGGCCGAACTGAACATGTTCACAGAGGTGGTGAGGGAGGGTGTGATTCTTGCTCACCCTCCTGCTGCAGGATCTTCAGACCCTCCTGGGCCTCAGTGTGCAGGTCCTCCAGGTACTGCGGCCGGCTCCCCTCGATGAACACGTTCTCCTGGTAGTGCTGGGAGGCCTTGTAATGGACTGTGAGCTTCCTCTCATCCTCCTGCTTCGATACAGCTGCAGGGCGACAAGAAAGAGTTGCACTGTGAACACAAGCTCCAATCACTGCCAGGTGTACGAGAGACCATGGTCATTAAATGAAATGCATACGAGCAGTGGGTAGAGAGGTTAACAAGGGACTTTATGACTCGCTGAAACATCTATAAAAGATGAGGGAAGTCAGAAATAGGTTTTCCCAAATAAGACCTGCAGCTTGTGAGACATTTGTGTTATCCTCCAGCAAGACACTTAACCTAAACATCTACAGTAAATGCATTCCCATCTAAAAGGAGAGTGGAAAATTCAAACTATGCAAGTGTCTTTTGAAACAGGTGTCTCCTTTTGAAAAGACATAATGAGATGTTATGATGCATTATATATAATTAAACTAAATGTGCTCTACAGTAACAGCTATTCAGTTAAAATTCATTTCCATCTCAAAACGGGTAAACGGGCTATAAAACTAATGACGCTATACAGACATTGTGGAGAGATATGAGAGGACTGTGATTTGGAGTCCTGGAATGTGTAGTTGATTTTAGTAGGAGAGAACAGACAGTAAGGGCATATTGTACAGGGTCACCACACACTGTGAGTCCCTCATGTCAGAGAGGTAAGTCCAGATCTATTGGAACAGGGACAGGACGTTGCTCTGAAGCACCGTTTCGGCTTTCCCGTAAATGAAAGGGAATATTATACTCCTCTGATGTGTGATGTGGAATGTCTATGGCAGAGAGAAGCTGAATAAATTAAAGAGAGATTAAAGGGAAGCAGCAGTGAAGCAGAAGGCTGATGGCCCTTTGGAGCGGATCTGGCTGCACCACAGCACAACAGTTCTCAGTCACGCTGTTCCAGCAATTCAGTTCGGGAAGGGAATCACTATCTCAGAGGAAACACACACATGCACACACACGCAAACACGCACACACATTACAGTAAATCAACTGTTTTTATGTGAAATGTATAACCAAATGCTTTTACAATGCTATGTAAATTGTACTGCAAGAGAAAAACAAATACAATAAGCTTTCAAATTAACGGCCATAGTCAACCCAACCACCTCCTGCATAAGAATATATCTGTGTTCAAACCATATTCATGCAGGTTACTCCAAGTCTGTAAAATAAAAATCTTCAATAGTTACTTTAATAGAGAAAATAGTAAAAAGATCCACATTTACCCCATGCCAAAGGGCATCATTATTAAGAGCATTACTCAGAGGAGATTAGAGAGATTCACAGAGTCACATAAAGACAGGAGGAGAGACTGAACCCTTGGGATTCCTCTAGTTACACAAACAGTATAGTCACAATTCCCAAAAGGTGCCTCATAACAGTATAAAAGGTTTTCTGCTGTGAAATATTGTAAGGACATACAGCATGTAAGCACAAGACTCCCCTATACTATACCACCGTTTCTGTAAAAAGATTAATCCTGCTTAGAGCTGGAAACAGAAAGAGCTGGCAGCATACTGTATGTATCAGTGCTGCCTCCCTGCAGAGCCCGTGAACGGTGCTGATGGCATGCGATTCTGAACCTCTCCCACAAGGACAGGAACAGATGCATCAGCAGCTCACGGTTCGATGGAGATTGCTGAAGCATGCATGGGCACCAAAGGTCTCTTACGATTACTCGCTCAGTGCGGGTGAAAATGGGTCACAAGTTCCATATTCCAATTCACAAATTTTGACAGAATCAATAAAGTTGCCAACTAGAAATGTTGCTGTTTCATTTTGTTATTTGTACATCTCTGGCACCTGTGGTTCACATTATCAGGTGTGCAGCTTGTTTTTCCGTATATGCAATAATGATTTCTGCACCAATTCATTATTAGTTTGGATTTCTATTTTTGGGTAGTGCAGTTCATTTCATTCCAAGTTTACCGTAAGTAAAAATAAAAGCACATTTTAAAGACACCAGCTCTGTGCTGACCTGAATAAATAATATTTCAACAAGAAATTAACTTAGTAATGTTCATATATGGCACAATTCTAACTTGTATCGCTGATGATGAAAGGCTTGGCCTCATTTCTTTCACCCACAAATTTCAGTCTCAGCAAGAGAATTAAACTTCTGTTGGTTATCATGACCAACAGAAACTAAAAAGTATCTCCCTTTCAATCATTATTTTGATTGTTTATATTTGTTGTAAGGTTGAATGGCTGCCACAACTAGACTGTGGATAAAGGATGTTCAATACAGCATTACAGTACTGTAAACACAGACATGTCCTTTTCCACAGGGTGCTAGCCACTTGAGCCCCCTGGGTAATCTCTGCACTTAATCTTAATGGCAACAAATTCCTGACCTATAACCCCCCCAGATTGGGCTTCTGTCCCCCTGGCCTCACCCTCAGTGAGCATTAGGTTGGTCCATGGGTGACACAGCTCCATTTGTCTCTAGATTTTTTTTTAAACAAACACTACTTTTCTGCTGGAGTGTGTGTGTGCATGTGTGTGTGTGTGTGTTTGTCGGGGGTAAACTGAGGAGATGCACCCCCCCCCCCTGTTCCCATATTATCTGGTGACTAGTGGCATGTGGCACAACTCATCACATGCCCACCTCCTACTGTGTGTGCACCTGCAGGCCATGCAGTAACCACGGTAACTGCATGGCCAAAGAGCTTTGTTCCTGTGAGGGACATGACGTGGCACACATCCCCAATCCCAGTACAGCTGGCCGGCCAGAGAGCACACCATGGCATATGTGCTGAGGTAACACCAGGCCCTTTAATGTGCCCCCCCACCACCACAATGACAGTATTTAACACCCCCCCCCCCACACCCCCCACACACACAAAACATGAGGAGATTAGCAGGATTGGCTCATTGATAAAGGCCTTGGATCAACATGTTAAACGGTAAAAGCTTTCTTTTTCTCCAGCAGCAAAATCCAGTTCTATGTAGTATTTCTGGGGTAAAAGGATAAGCTTGATATATCACTTATTGCCTTTATCAGACTGGATCCATACATTAGTCCATTTCCCAGATTTAAGAGGCAACTGAATTGTGGACTGTGTGGGATTGATTGAACTAAGTGAACTGAAAGGAAACATAAGACTTGAGTCACCTTCAGCTGACCAATAGCCTGCCCGAACAGTGCAGACACTCTATTACCCCGACCCCTCTGTAAACAGTGAAACCTCATCCACCACGTCCCTAACGTCTCGCACAATGACACAGCCAACTGAAAGGATAAAAGGTTTCAGTACAAAAAGGAAACCAAGTACACCATTAGCAAAGCTTTCCTTCGCCATCAACTTTTAACCTATGGGATTAAATCACTCCCTTTGGGGGCATTAAATAACATGGAGGTACTGTAATTATAGGGCCAGCAATGCACAATCGAGCTCATTTGGAGGGGTGGAGAATTCAAATCACAAGAAAATGTATGTCAGTCAGAGAGAGTCTGAGTAAGAAGGAAAAGGTTCCTATTAAAAGGCAGATTCTGATTTTATAGTATCACTGGTTATGAAAGAGAGATATTATTTACAGTACAAACGACAACATATGTGTATGTAAGTCTTTCTGATATACATATACAGAAAGACCTTGAGATCGGCATAGTCTGGACCCGCAGGAGTAGGGAGATATCCTTCAAAAATCAACTTTTAACTGTAAATCTTGACAATGAAATGAAAACAAAATCTGGGCTAATCTGAGATGCAAATGCATAGTACTTAAAATTAGTTTAAATCTGCCATTTAGACAGTCTGTATCAATTCTTGCACTGAAACAAACCAACCAGGCCATCAATTATATTAGCACTGTTGCCTGGTACGCATTTGATGTAAAGGTTTATAACTTTTCCCTTGCACGTGAAAATATTTACATTGCTGGGTAAATTACCTCGAGAACAAACAGAGAAAGCATGCTGCATTTAGACTCCCTATTTCCTACTGTAATGAATCCATCAGATCAGAGATAGAGAATGAGAGAGAGGGAGAGACAGAGATAGAGAGAGAGAGATAGAGAGAGAGAGAGAGAGAGAGAGAGAGAGAGAGAGAGAGTATGGTTTAGAATCCTAAACACGGCTCCATAAAGCATGCACATGTCACACAGACCTGCCTCAATTCCCCCTTGACGGAAGATTTGTGTGCACTGAAGAGTTCAATCCAATCCACTCACTCAGAGAGTGGCTGTCACAGAGAGCTCTGAGCTCCTCAATCACCCTCACACTCAGTGATACACATGTAAAAGGCTGGGACTGGGGTCTTAGCCCTGCAGTGTCTTTTTCTTAATGAGCAGAACGCTGGCATCAGTACGTCGCCTGCCTGGTTTGGAATCACAAGTATGCAAGAGTGGAAAAAACGGGATTGGAGCAGGTGCATATGAGACATCCCTCTCTACTTCTCCAGTACAGGGAAGGCTCCTACCTATGGCATGGCAAAAACAGATTTACGGTTTAAATCTAAATCTAAATCTATTTTGCTTATTTAAGTTTTCTTTTTTGCTTGAAATTAAAATTCTTACCCCATTGCCAAACTTGAAATTTGTTAAATTCTCATCTCAATTGGGCTCTTTCCATCTTATTTAGCAAAAAAGTAACAGAAATAAGATTTAAGACTCAATAAAAGACACTTGATGGAGTTACTTTTTGGATTTTGTAGCAGGGATAGTGTATATCCTGAAGTCATTCAGTATCAGGTATTGGAATTCATGGCCGTGACTATCAGGCTGAATTTACACAACATGCCACTTTGAAACAAGGATATCCTGTCACTCTTGATCAAATAAAGATGTTTTCCAGGTAGTTGCATTTCTGTCATTAACAGACAATGCTGGCTCAAACCTACATGAGCTATTTGGCATAATCTCTTGAATCAGATTATGCAGTCAGTCTGAATGGCATTTTTGGATCAATGAACTTATCTACGCCGGAAAGTTTCAAGCAATACACATAAATGACACTTTCATTCTTTCTTGATGCACATACAAGTAAACTGTGAAACTTAGAAAACTGTGCAACCTCTAGTTTGCACAGCAACCTGTCTGCAACATTCACTGTGATCTCGATGAAAGGTTTTCCTAATTCATAGAAAACACCTGCAGCTGTGCCTATTCTACCACAGCCCACAGAAACCTGAGGGTCAATGCAAACAGGAGTTGAGTATAAAAGCAGAGAGGAAACGGCTGTGGACTCACCCCTCTTCTTGAAGACGTTCAGTAGAGAGCGAATGTTTTTACTCAAGAAGACCACCATGTCTGTCCCGGGCCAGAGGCTGAGACCATGGCAGGAGTAAAGCCAGCGACGAAAACGTGTGGGAAGCAGCGGAAGAAGATAAAGAAAAAAGAACGAGGTTCTCCAAACAAACGGCGAGAAGCCGAGGTGAAGGGGTGGCTGTGCTGTGCTGCCGTCTCCCGGCAGACTTCTCCCGGATAAGCAGCTGGACACAATGCGATCCTCTGTGCACCGCTAATCCAAACTGCCCGGACCCCACCGCCTCCCTCCCCCTTCACCGCTACCCCGCCTCCCTATTGTCCGCCTGTCCCCGTCCAGTCCCCCCCGTGTTCCCGTCCCAAATCTGGGATTCACAGGTCAGAGCGCAGTGTACACACACTCCTCTCCTCTACAGTCCCCCTCAAGATGGGACTGAGAGAAACCATGCCAGCTCGGGAAGATGGCATCTGTGCCAACTCGCACACGACCTGCAGGTTCTCCTCATGTTTCTTTTGCTATTCTCTCTCTCCGTTTCTCCCACATACCATCACTCACTTCCTCTCTCCTCTCCAAACAGACAACACTTCAGAACTAACTCTAATTCATTTTCTGATGATATTGAAATTAGGTCCACATTTGTCCTCAGCTCCCCCAACCTGTTTTTCCCTCATATCCCTGTTACTATAAAGATACTTCATCGTAAGTTACTGTTCAGTCCAGCTTTGGGGGGCAGGGGTAAAACACAAGAGCACAGTCTGCACTTGCGAACACTGAAAGACTAAATTCAATACAAGTGGCTAATCCCCTATTTGCCCCTGGGTCGGCCCTTTTCCACACGGGCCACAAGCACAGCATGGGGGGGCCCTGAGAGTCACCCCGGCCCCCAAACGACGCCCCAGCGCCCCCGTCACCAGTCCGTCAAGAAAAAGAGCGTACCCGCGAATAGCGCTGCCCCTGCACTCCCCGCTGTGATCAAACACGCACGCTCCCGCAGTGCAGCCAGGCGTCTCACACCCATTCACCACAGAGGCGCTGCGCGTGAGCGAGACACGCCGTCCTCATCGCTCTCCTGAGAGACACGCCGTCCTCATCACTCTCCCGAGAGACCTGCGTGTCCACTGGCCTCAGCTCACATGCCGACACAGGACATTTTAATAAATCCCTACTGAAAAAAACTTCTCCAGCAAGGTTTTGAAACAGCTGGTAGCTGGTTGACCAGTTCAGACCAGCTCCATGCTCAACATGGTTTGACCAGCTCAAGCTTTGTTTTGAAACAGCTGGTAGCTGGTTGACTAGTTCAGACCAGCTCAAGCTGTGTTTTGAAACAGCTGGTAGCTGGTTGACTAGTTCAGACCAGACCTCCAGGGGAGGATTGTCTCCTGCTTAGTCTAAATCAACTGTAAGTCGCTTTGGATAAAAGCGTCAGCCAAATTACATGCATGGTAATGTAATGTAATGAAACAGCTGGTAGCTGGTCTAGCTGGGTGTCATCATTCAGCAGACTCAGACTCATTCTTTAGCCACCAATGCGGCCCAGGTTCATATATAAACCTTTGTCAAAAGCGGCCATGTTTTTTTAATTTACCTACCCAGACAGCCACACAGACTAGCAAGCGGGCGGAATTTTACCCAGGAGGTTGTGGGCACTAGCCCCATGTGGAATGCAGCTGCTGGGCCCTAGAGCAAGCAACTTAACCCAAACTATGTTAAGTACAGAGAGGCGGACAGCTTCAAAACTAACTGCTGTAAATGTCAGCTATGTTGTGCTGAATGAGAGCGTCTTCTACGATAAATAACGCCGTGTGAACTGCTGCATTAGGCGCTGAACAATAGGAGGAAACCTGAGAGACACAGAGATGAGACTGAATGCATCCCCTCCTCCTGTCAGCAGATGAGTTCCCAGGGGGCTGGAAGCTGGGGTTATAAATAGTGTCTGTCCATCAGCCCTCTGCCCTCCTCCCTCCTCCCTCTCACAGTATCTCTCACTATGTCTGTCTCCACATTAGGCTGCTCAGTGCACGTCTCTGTGCATAGTGCAACGGACAGCTCCTACTGTGAGTCTGTACACTGCTGAAGTCTGTGTACATATGTGTGTGTGTGTCAGTGTGAGAAAGAGGGAGAGTGAGAGAGAGGCAGAGACAGAGAGAGAGAGAGAAAATGTGCCTGTGAAGTGGTCACAGCTGTTAATACAACGATAATATCCAGATACAGGTGCATTAGTTTGTAAAAGAAATGGGAGACAAAAATGCATTTGATGCAACATTACGCTGATAGGGTTCTTCTGTTCATCTGTCAAGCCAGGAACCCCAAAATATCCCCCAACCAAGGAGAGGATGCTGTGCCAGGATAAAGGCCCCCTGAGAATCCTGTAATTCCTGACACTTACAGTATACAGCTGGGTTTGACACTGCCCCAGCTTGACTGTGTTTATCCGAGACTAAATGGGGTGAGGTGCAGCTGCACCCAGCTGGGGAGACACGCTCCTGAACCCCCTGGCCCCCACACTGGTTGTGTCCGAGCCAGAGCGGGAGGCTGGCAGCCGGACGTAGCGGAGAACCAGGAGGATCTGGCCATGACTGAAAGAGCCCAGGCAGTGGAGGCATTGTGGAAAGAGTGGGGGCCCTGCTCCAAAAACCAGGGGATTAATCCTCTGGCCTCCTCTATGTCTCTCTTTCTGATTTCATTAAGAAAACTCTCCAGCTGCAGGGTCGCATTAGTGCCCAGTGCTCGCCGCAAACACAGACACCATACTGTCAGAATGCTCTGTGCCGACGCAGTGTACGTCTCTCTCTCTCTCTCTCTCTCTCTCTCTCACACACACACACACACACACACACACACAAGCAACGGATGCCACAGGGCAGGGTCCCCTTCATGGAAACATCCAACTGCACCCTGCTGTAGAAGTCTGTGTGCCGCTGCATAATGAATGCAAGGAAAGGCTGTGGAAATGGAGTGGGCATTTAGATGTGCTCTCCAGCCACTGAACCCTGACTTTGAAACCCTTTGTGCCGAACATAAAGACAAAAGCTCCCTGCCAGAATCAATGGGTACTTACCGGGGCAATGTGCAGTGACCTTTAACATTACAGGAAAAAAGGACCAATCAGCCCTTTTTATTGAATCAACCAATTTTATTGTCCCTATTGGCTGAGAAACAACCGGTTTGTCACAGATATGATGTAACTTTATAGACCCCAAAGAGGTTTCCTTATTACAGACATTTCAGAGGAAAATGACATGGGAGTTCATTCCATGGGAAGGTCTCAGATGCAGAAATGCGTTAGCTACAGAGACGCATCAGACTCAAGACAACTGCACTGCCCTCCCTATGCTATGACACAAGCAGCTACTCAAACACAAAAACACAAAACTTAATCAGAAGACCTCATCTCCTGGACAACGGTGAGGGGGATTCCCGAAATGGGCCGTGGGCCCCCTGTTGTCCCCACTTGTGACACGCATGAATATTCAGCAGCAGGTCAGAAAAGGAGCCATCTGGCACACGCGAGAGCCGGGCATCGGGGTGTAGAGGGGTGAGGGGCAGGGGCACCGCCACAGGAGTCCAGACCCAGCGCTGCCTCTCACACCCTGAAGACGCAAGCTCAAACAGAAAACACGCAGAGCCCTGCTCATTCTTCCCTGGAAATTATAACTACTGCAGGGATTCCCCTAATGTTCAGCCAGCTTTTGCAAATTATTCCTACAAGGGTTGGGAAAAAACTGAAGCTTCCATGGTAGAAGAGCTGCTCTTTGAACAATAAGACAAATAGATCTGTGAATGAAAGACACAAAGATGCTTAGAATCTCTGACCCTTTCTAATAATGTTCTAATAATGTTCTCATTTTTGTAGACTGAAGATAAGTCAGTCTTGGAAAAGGTCAAGCCTCCAATCACACAGCAATCAGAGCTGAGTCAGAGTTCATCCTCCAATAAATTCCCTCTCACAAAGGGTTAAAGGACCTCCGGACTTCCTTAAAAGATGAAAGGTCATGGTCTGACAATTGCAAGCTTCTTTTCTTTTGCAATGTTTATTTAATGTAAAATTCTGTCTGGGTTAAAACAGAATGCCTCCAAGGCAACAAACAAGATCCATGATTTTTTTTTAAGTATTAATAATAATAAAAAATCTGACCTAAAACCAAACATTTCAGTGACCCTTATTAACTAGTTTATTGATTTAATACGGTGGCTCTAATGGGCCATAAAGAATGCCTGAAGCAGTGGACATTTTGAGGTTCTGGCTAAAGTTATGAGGCACCAAAGGTGATTTATCTTATAGGTTCAATAAACAGAAGGAGGATGTCTGTGATATGGATGGCTTCAATTACTGTAGCTTTAGCGTTCCTACTGATATAAACTGCACTTCAAAGCACAATGTTAGCAAGGGCAGTGCACTCTACAGAGTGATAGCTTCCTCCAGAAACAGACCACTCTTCAGCTCTAGGCATTTTAAGGACAGTAATGATCTTGATGTCACAAACAGCACAAGAGTGCAATATTACTGAACATGTTCTGTTGGCAGGTTGTAAGGTTCATTCTGTGGAGTGGCCACCTGGGGTTGCCAGTTCACTCTTCACACAAATGCCTGTTGGAATGAAAGTAAACTAAATTAAAACATTGACTAAACACTGACACTGACTGGAGTGAAGAGCTTGGAGCCATTTCACAGAACTGCAAGTCAGTAAGTTCTTGTACACACATGCACACACATATCCTCACGTACACACACACACACACACACACACGCAGAAGCACAAGCCTGAAGATTCCCTGTGTTGAGATCTGCCTCATCATATCAAACAAATAAATACCTTAGAGGACAGAAATGCTAGAGGAATAAACAGAAGTTAGTTGCAGAATTATTCAGGAGCTGACAGTTTATCTTATTGTCTAGATAGTGAACCTGGGATAGCTGAGAATGTGCAATAAAAACAGCCACTCCCGGCCAACCTACACAGCAACCGCAAACCCTTCCCCCACCACTACCGTAACTCAATGCAAGCAGCTCCTCCCCACCAGTAAAATGACCACAAGACCACCCTCTACGGGACCATGCTATGTTCTCCGTGTTCTAACTAGTCAACAGTGTGCAGGTCAAGAGGGTTTCGCTATCCTAAAATTCCATCACACACTGCATCACAGGGCACGGGATGAAGTGGTTGAGAAGGTTGTTATGGAAACGGAGGAAAAACATAGACAATGATTTTTACAGCTGTCACCCAGTGGACTGAAACATGTTGCACAACCCTGTGTACTCTAATTCCTTGTCTGTGCCGTGGATGATGTATCACTGGGAGGAGGGCTGTACTGAGACATGATGTCATTTAGGAAATCCCTGCAACCCCACCCCCCCCACCCCCCCATGTGGACAACAAGGGGAAAAACTTTATTTAGTTACATGTACATATTTCTTTTTTAGCCAATCAGCAGAAGCAAAATAGCAACATAACCTCCATTAACATAAACTTAAAGGTGCGGTAATATAATCATATACTGTATATACACATTGAATGATACAGTTTCTTGAAATACATAATCTGATATTTCATCAGTTATTTCACCAGTTCACTGCTGTTCAACAATAATTTGAGCACTGCCAGTATCTCTAAGCTAAAACTGTAAGCACTACTCGCCTGATGCACATATGAGTGGAATTAATAATGTGATGTGAGGGTGGGTGATTTGAGTGTCACAAAACAAGCACAACAGCCTGTCCTATCCTATAGTACACTAATCTCCCAGAACCCTGTACTCTCCTACAGTACACTAATCTCCCAGAACCCTGTACTCTCCTACAGTACACTAATCTCCCAGAACCCTTTGCTCTCCTACAGTACACTAATCTCCCAGAACCCTTTGCTCTCCTACAGTACACTAATCTCCCAGAACCCTTTGGTCCCCTATAGTACACTAATCTCCCAGAACCCTGTACTCTCCTACAGTACACTAATCTCCCAGAACCCTTTGCTCTCCTACAGTACACTAATCTCCCAGAACCCTTTGCTCCCCTATAGTACACTAATCTCCCAGAACCCTGTACTCTCCTATAGTACACAAAATCTCCCAGAACCCTTTGCTCCCCTATAGTACACTAAATCTTCCAGAACCCTGTGCTCCCCTTAAGTGTACCGACCTCCCAGAACCATGTACTCTCATACAGTACACTAATTTCCCAGAACCCTGGGAGAAGCCCATATTGACAGCAATCCTTACCCATAATCCCACATTTACAGCCCCAATATCATTAAATCAACGCACATACAGCATGCACATGGGCAGAGCAGCCCACGCCCTGAGAGACCACACATTCCTCAGCTAAGTGTGTCCTCCAGGCTTGACGCACTTGGCCGTCGGCATGCAGTCTGTAGGACGGCAAATTAACATTGCGTAATAAAATAATGGATTAACAGAATCCCCCACCCCCTGCCTTAGCTTCCTATAAAAAGGGTCACCACTCTTACTCAACACAGTAATTGGAAAATATAAAACCATGAGCACATAATTCTGTTCAGGCCAACAGCATGATCTCACCTTCCCATAGCCAAGCAGAACAGATACAGATCATGTGTCGCAGTGAGAGGTGAGACACGCCCAGGTTTATCTCCCACAAGTGAGCCACAGCAGCTCAGTACTATTGTTGCTGGATGCCTCGGATTTTATCCCCCGAACATACATTATAGTCCCCAATCTTCTATGAACTCCAATTTTAATTGCAACTTGCAATTTTGCCTCCCATAAATTCTAACTGAAATGTCCTCTATTGATTTTCCAGTAAACCCATGCAGTCTAGGAGCCCTGAAAAGCAGTGCTGGCATAAGCATGGATCAATGTTTTGACTATGCTATTTCAGGGTTTCATTTGCCTCCTGTGCACTTACTGTAGAACATATCTTCCTCACTATTCACAATTAGAAATGACCGTTAGAAAATATCTGAAACACAGAAAACACACATTAGTAATTTATTAATTAGTGTGCCACTAATTTATCATACTTTAAAAGGATACTAACATTGCAATATGTCAGTCTACCCACAATACCTTGCCTCTCAGTCCTGAAGTCTTGGGGGCCACTGCCACTGCATTTGTATATTCTCTGTTTGTAATAAAAATGTATGAAATTAATGTACCATAGCCGTTTATTTATTTTCCAGGACATCAATACTATAACCTCCCAACACTATAACCCAAGGAATTCCAGCCTTCCCATAATTCCCTGAAAATTATGGCGGTAATTAAAGTTACAGTATATCTGCAACAGAAAACGGCAGGAACTAGCAAGCCATGAAAGGATCCAGGTCATTCTCTTCCCCATGACATGCCTGACAGATCAAAACTGTAACCAGAGATACTCCAGAGATACGATACGGTGAACTGAATAGGAGCAGGAGGTCAGGACCATTTGGCAGGACTAGGAAAGCACATCTACTAGTGTTGTGACATGTTAAGGATTTATATCCCAGCAGTCATATCTCATTTACAACTTGCTGTTGTTACTCCTGCTGCTGTTATTGGTGCGCACGACGATGATGCTCATGAACGTGAATGTCTGTGTATTTGGATCGCCCAATAGGAAAATGAGAAGTGTTCTCTGATATACAACACACCATGAAGCATGCTGCCGTGAAACATGAAATGAAGTAAATCTAATCTATTTAATCTAATTATCACATAATTAGAATTTCATTTTGTAAAGCACCATTTGCGATGAGACACACAGCATTTGTTGAGTTTACTGTGAAAAATACCATGAACAGATAAACTAAAATACACTGGATGCAGAGTTGAAGAAATGAAAACTCAGCAAAAAGAAAAAAATACAAATACCTTTCATGGGAAACACTAAAGAGGGTGTATCGCCAAGTGTTAATCAATTCCATATTCATATAACAAAAGGGCACGGCTTCCTTAATAATATAAAGATGAAAGATAAATATGGAAGAAAATATCTCCAGTGGATCCTTACAGTCTTTTTTTAGAGTGGGGCTTACAGTGATAGAGTTACGCCCAGCATCTGAAACTATTTCCTCCCAGCATCCTCTTTGAGCCAAAGACCATAAAATAGATGAAGGATGAACTGAATCTCATTAAACATAGCTGCCAGTATAACATAGCGCAGCGACAGTCTGGAAGATCACACTATTAATATTCCAACACTGCTGAAGCGGAAGTGTCTCGCTCGTAAACTCGTCCTATAAAGATCAATGGCCTGAGATTCCTCACCAAGCTGTTCTAGGAAGCAGAAGGATATTTGAATTCACGTGCACTATTCATTTGCTTAGCCAGCAGCCTTATCCGGGACAACTGGGAGCATTTTAGCATTTTATACATTATCTACTTACACGGATGGCCAGTTACTGAAACTGAATGGGCTACCTAGTGCATTAGGAGCAGTGTAGTAGTACTCAAGCATATTTAAAATACTGATGCCATCAAGTCAACTCTAACATCTGCACAACAGTGTCCTTGGATTTATAAGTCACCCCTTAATCATCTTATGGTGAAACTTTGGATTTGGGAGCTTTTTAGAGATTTCTAAAGTATACAACTGAATGACAATGAGTATCAAAGTGTGTTCTTATTCTATTTAGAGCATCCAGTAACCAAGACGTCTTTGAAACTGGACATGATCGCTGCGTTGAATGAGCTTCAGACCTGTGGCACTTTCACACCTCCCCTGGGGTACTGGGGTGAGGTCAGGGGTCATGTAACTCGGCTGATGGTCTGCTGCACAAACCACTTACACTTCCTGTTTGCAGACCACAAGCAGAATACCAATGAGAAGCTTGGAGGCTGGAGTGGAGAGCTTGTAAAAAGCCAACAGTCACTCCATATTCATTCAGGACTCAGACCCTCCAGGGGTGCACTGTAAAATTAAGCAATGTTAATTAAATTGCTCCTGAAGGTGAAGCAATGTGAACGGGTCATGGTACAATGATTTTCCCTGAACAAGAGCAAGAGTGCATCATATACTCAGTGAGCACATTATTGGGTATTTATTAGACTTTCCTATAATTTAATAATTATTTTTTAGACTTATTAAGTATTTTGCTGCTGTAGCCTATCTTCTTGGAGTTTTGATGCATTGTGTGTTCAGAGATGCTCTTCTGCATAACACTGCTGTAATGTGTGGTTATTTGCAATACTGTCACCTTCCTGTCAGCTTTGACCAGACTGACCCTTCTCCACTGACCTTTCTCGTTAACAAGGCGTTACTGCCCACAGAACTGCTGATCACTTGATGTTTTTTCTCACCATTCTCTGCAAACTCTAGAGACTGTTGTCAGGAGTATATAAACTCAGGAGATCAGCAGTTTCTGAGATACTCAAACCACTCTGTCTGACACCGACTATCATTCCATGATCAAAGTCACTTAGATCACGTTTTTCCCCATTCGGATGGTTGACATGAGCATTAACTAAAGCTCCTGACTTGCACTGCTGCCACACGATTGGCTGATTAGATAATCGCATGAATGTGTGTACTGTACCTAATAATGCTCAGTGAATGTATATTTAAATTCAGTGCCATACATTATGAGCAAGATTCATTACCAGTTCCATTTCACAGCGAGCGACACATCATAATGCCGCTTTAGAAATCACCATCCCGAAATAGCTTAATTTATGACTTGTATTTGTCCATTCAACTCATGAGCCAAAATGGACGGTTTTCCTCCATGGGAAAGCCACTGAGGTCAGATATTGTCCTGAAAAATGTATTTCATGAAACAAAGTGCACTTAGTGCTGGTGCATATTCATGTGTTCAACACACTTGTGTGGAGTCCTGTAACATTATTGGCAGTGCTTTCACTCACTCACCTGGGAGTGGTGTAATTCACTGTTTCAGTAAGGATTTACTGTGAAGGATAACCTCATGTATGTAGGAGTTTGGGCTGACCGTGTCCTAATTTGAACTCTCAGACATGCAACACACTGACAGTGTGTACTGCCCTTCATATGCATACAATCTTTACCCACCAGCTGCCCAAGGAGTGAAATACCTCCAGAGATAACACCATCACCCTCAGCTGTGACCTCAACCATGACCTCAGCCAATACTTCTACAGACTCCTCTCACGCCAACCATCAATTAATGCTACCTGACAACAGCTACTTATTCAACTGCGATGGCTACAGTGTGTCGGAGTTCAGCCACATCAATACGCTCCATTATTCTGCAGTTAAGGTTGGGTTCAATTATGTTCAAGTCTATTCACAAAATTAACTGGAACTCAGTCTCAATTCATCACGTTTTCAGAGCATTATAGGTCGTTTTCAATTAATTAAATTTAGATTAATCTGGTGAGTTGACTTGAACGCAGCATTGACCGTGATAGCTTGGATTACGTATGGTTCCTATAGAGCTCAGCAGAATCTCTAATGTAAGTGATATGGATGGAAATCATCCAGAGGAGTCTGTTTTTATTTCCCCCTGTAGAGCTATCTTCCACCCCTCTGCCTCACACAAAAGCAAGCAAGGGAATGCAAGGGTTCATGATTTACTCTACCCCAGTAATAAGATCTTACAGAGTAATGCAAATTGTCTACTGTGGACCCCTGAAATATAGAGCTATTGGGAATCTAGAAATCTGAGATATCCATGCAGATAGAATTTCAAAAAAGAAATCCCATAAATATGATAATTTTATATATATATTTATATGTACATTTAGTTTTTGGTCCCCCACACACAAAAAGGCATAGCTAATCAAAATGTGTAGTGTAGCTAATCAAATCTTAGATGAAAGCAAGAATTCACATCCATGAGACTAACCTCAATACTGTCAGAGACAGGGCTGAGCTATAGTATTACCTTGAGGCATGCTTACATCTCCCTGGCACGGCCAACCTAATATGGTGTAGACTGAAGACCACTGGTATTTAAAAGCTTACCACCAAATATTTTGAGGGGCTAGACTTCCCTATTGGCTCAGTCTCATTCATGAACGCTCACTGGCAGATAGAGCAAAACCAGCCTGCTTCCTGACTGCATCACAAACAAGGTAGAGAAACAGAAACAACCAGATGGCTGTTCTTAAGAGATTGAAACATAGCTCTTCAGCATGAGTAGCAATTGGCTGATTGACTGGGGGAAGGGGGTGACAGCCCTGACCGGGCTTAGTTTACTGTATAATGCAGGTCTAGAGATGGCATAATCTTTGGATTTCCACACTGAGCAAGGAACTATTGCAGAACATAATCCTGTTTATTCTTCCTCGTTGACTTGTGTCAAGCTGCTTTTTACTATTGCAGGCATGTTGTAGAATGACTGGTGAGAAAGGAATCACCATCAGGTCTTTTAAATTATGAAAATGTCTTTAAATGAAAGAAAATGATTAATCTGAATACACGTATGTATGCAAGCACATGTGCACCTACACACACACACGCGCGCGCGCAGACACACAGATGTGAATTATGTGTCATAAAGGAAGTAGACAGTGATTGGGCTGCATAGTCCATTGCAGCTGTTTAAATGATATACAACTACACGCATGGAGACCAGATCACTGCATGCATATGCCCAGGCTGAATATCGTAGTGTGTATAAAACATCATGCCACACTTCCAAACATAAGGAATAAAAGATTACTTCCTCTCATGTAATCAACATCACACCAGTGAATGAAAAAATAAAGTCAATATTTTGACACAATGAATATACATTTTTTAATGCAAGAAGGCCCATTATGTATGAATCACACAAATCACCTTTCATTCAATATAAACACCAGAGAAAACAGGCTGTCCATATGTGATTAGATGGATGATAGATGATAAAAGCAGTAATTTGATCACCATTCACCGAACATGGAAAATTAGAAAAGGTCATTTCTATAAAGATTTGAGGACCTCTTCATAAACACAGTATAACACAGCCAAGTAGTACTTTATCAGAATCACTTTCAATACCAGGTTAAAAACACCAATTTATACAGTGTTAAGAGTTGCCAAAAAACGAATTGTTATAATTCCTTTACTTCAGTTGCTCTTAAGTTGGAAAAAACTAAAAGTTAGAATCTTAAAATAAGCTGAAATGAGTCATATCCCTCTGTGGGATCCAAGGGGCACAGAAGAATGGGAGGAATGTGGAGCTGAGGTGGCACACAGAGCCTTTACAGACAGTGTACAGTCAACCTCAGAGTGGAGGTTTAGGAGTTTGCATCTCTGATCTTACAGCACACTTTTTAAAGGTAGAAGATCAAAACACGAACACACAGTCTTCTTTTGTGCGGTGTATTACAACATTCAACAACAAAGTGCAATGATCTGAGACGCTATGGAATAGTGTGAATCATAAGGCCTGCACTAAAGTTTACGTAAGTGTGGGAAGTTTCAGATAGAGATCAATGCAGAGATGTGTTACTTCAGTACACAGCAGGACAAAGAGGGGTTTCAGAGCAAACCCAAACAAGCAGGGCGAAGTACTGTTTCAAACCTCAGCTTCCTTTGTTTTTTTAGAGCAGAGGTTCCCAACCTCGGTCCTGGGGACCCCCTGTGCTTATTGGGTTTTGTTCCAACCAGAGTTGTAATCCCAGAATTTTAACAAGCTGTTCATTTTTCTTAATTAGCTGCTTTTCATGCTATTTATCCCCTTAAGCTTTTACCCCTCTTATTATGTCAGAAATAGCTATGCAATAAAAACCATATGTTCACAAATATAACATTCTGTGAATCAATAGGATTTAATTAGGTTGTCCAAGGCGTGTGTTTCAGTTCAGTTTTCAGTTCATTCAATACACTTGTAAACACAATGCAAGTTTGGCTCATTATCATTTGCTGTCTTTGAATTATTCATTATCTACCAAATTGTTAGTTGCCACATGTTCACACTTTCCCCAATTAAGAGCCTCAGTCTTCACCTCAGTCTTTATTTTGATCGATTTAATACTTTTTCTACCTCTTTTTATGACACTGTTTTGCAATATACTGCAGCATAATAAGCGCAACACAAACAGCAGACTGTTATTCTTCATGGAATGCTTAGCTTTTTCTGACATACTGTAGCTTAAGAGGGCAAATAATCACCTACTTAAGAAAAAACAGCAGCTTGTCAAATTTCTTGGACTGCAACTCTGGTTGGAAGGAAAACCAGCATACATAGGGGGTCCCCAGGATCGAGGCTGGGAACCACTACTTCAGAGCATGGGCAAACCAAAACATAAAACCTTCATAAGTACCACATACAGTAAGTGTTCATTGCCAAATGACATGTCATGAAGCGTGCTATGTTAACATCCATGTATAAAATGACATTAACATGACATAATAACAGAACATTGGCTCAGAATCTCAAAGTGGACCACAATTTAATTAGGCCTACCTCCTACGACAGCACAGAATCAAATTCAGTGAGTGCAGTGAACTCTACAGGGGACCTGAGGTAGTCACATCCACGTGGAACATCGACAGAGGGGACAGACATAATGACCTCAGCTAAATCAAAGCTTATGTTACATTTATCACCATTATAGTGACTGGCCTATGGGAGTTCAGGTACAGCTGAAAACAATGAATTAGCAGCAACTGCATACTGGCTCAAATCACCAAGCATCAAGTTTGTTTGGCACTGAAGCCCTCTCTTTAGACAATAGTACAGGGAAAGATATGTGACTTCACTAAATTATGACTTATACTGTAAAACCTGAAAACAGATTTGTGGGTTTTTAGTATCTGGTTATTTTTGGGGTTCAGGGTTCGATTGGGAGAAAGAATGCACAGTATGTGTGGTGGGACAGTATGGTAAAGGCTGGACATGCCCCTTCAAATATATTCCAGTAATAACACAGTTGCATCGAGTCAAGATGAGGTCACTGTAGATGCAAAGTACATTAACTGTAGCAAATGTGTGCATGAACCACAAATCCCACAAATCAGTGCTGGTGGGTAGGGGTGCTTTGCAGTTCATAGCTGTACACTTATCTGGGCTTTTCAGAGAATTGCAGCTCACTCAGCTCATGGTCACTGATGCTAAAAGCTCGTTTAAAAGTGAAATTACCTCTACATGAGTGCATGCGATTCGACTATTGTGTGTTTAGACCGTAGGAGATGGTAGATTGATTACATAAACAGTTTTGATTATATTTACTTGAATCGAAATGTTCCTTCCATGAAATGTTATGTTATGTAAAATGGAAAATATTATTTTATGGATATATTTTCTCAGAAAGACTATGGCTTCAGGGGTATATTGCACACTCCCAAATGCAAGGACAAAAAAAGACAAATGCCAACTATGCTAAATATGGACAAGAACATTTATTTAAAAAACAAGCACATGTACAATGTGGATTTTATATACAATAAGCCACAGGCATAAAGCACCAAAATTAGCAGGTCCAAAATAATTGTGTTTAATGAGTCACATTTTGGTTCTAGCCTCCAGGACTTGCACTGGCTAAAGATTAAAGCAAATTCCTGAATTTCAGATGTGGTTTCTGCTTGTTAGAAAAATGCTGGGCAATTGTTCCTTCAACTAATTATAGTCTCATCACTGAATCTTGCCAAAGTCTGTTACTGCCTCCACTTCAGCACCAGAGCCGCCCTCGGCCGCCCTCCTACAGCATAATTACAACACACAGATAGCAACAAACGGGCAGCTGCAGTCTAGGGGGATTATTATAATGCACAATGTTTTCCGCTGAATATGAATCATATTGGGTTACTTCTGGTAGATCGCATCTAAATTTGATCTACTTTTCTCCATTGTTTATATTTCTCAGCACATACTTGGTGATTTGAAGGTAGTTATTATAAGCCCAGCCCCGAGAGGCACTGTAGTTCTGGATCATGGTTTTGACCATTGTTACCTCCCTGAAGCGAATTCCAGAGGATACCCCCATGCCTCAGCATTCAGTCCCACACAATCCGCTCTTGTTGAAATATTTTGCAAAACACCACTGGATGTTCCACATCTCATGTGACACATCAACGTGGCTGGGACTGATCCATAACAAATTATCTGAGCAGACAAAGGTCTTTTACTTTCTGCAGGGAGAGAATCACAGGTTACTTCATAATTACCCCCTTTTAAAATCTGGCACAGCATAAGGCCACTGGGAACGGGACCTCCTCTATGACCTTCCAGGGTGGCTAGCATGCAATTTTAAATTTTTACCGTAACCTGACAGAAACAGGCTTACTGATACCTAGCCCAAGAGAAAAAAATATGCCAGGGAAGTTAATGTTACCAAAGCAACAGATCAATCCTCAATCCAGGATTTGAACGCATATCCCTCTACTCCAGACTGCAATAACCTCCTGCTACAGCCTCGAGAGAAATGAAATGTGACCTGTTGTTTTAAAACATACGTAACTTCTTGGCAGCATGCGGCACAGAATGAAAATATATTACGCCTTTTGCTTTAAGATGACCCTATTTCATCAACTCAGGACCAGCTCCACAACGTACCCCCACAGGAAATCTACTCCGCTGAACCCAGACACCTTCACAACATGATGAACCACCATCGGTTCAGAGAAGATCAGAGAGTAATAAAGACTAAACAGAAGCTTGATATGATCACATAATTCATACTTCACTGGTCTTAACACCTGGCAGGTTAATTCAACAGGATGTATGTGTGGTCCCACAGTCCTTTTTATGAAATTGGGTTGGGGCTCATGCAGTTTGTTGGCATGACAGGCTGATTGCACATTTCTGAAGACATTAAGTTATTTGGATGAAGTCAACAAACTCATCGAGAACATCCAGTCCAGATTCATGCTCCAGGGATTGAACCCAATGACTGAGTTAAGATTATTCCAATGATTGAGTAATCCTATCATTTTCGGTCTCTGAACTAGTCAGGAATTAGCCACCAATGTACTGGAAAAAAACTGGAAGCTTTAGGAACAGACAGGGTAAGGATGCCTTTGAAAATGAGAAAAACAAACTGTCCTTTCTTGGTCACTGTGACGTCGGAGGCAGCCCATCACTACTCCAATCGCAACTAAGAAAAGATCTCTTGTCATCTTGTTAACACATCTGTGTTGTTCAGAACAATGACTTTCAGAAAGAGACAGAAGGGGAAAGGGCAACTGGCTGATGATCAACACGGTAAAGGTTTCCTGGAGATAACAGCCCCACTGTCTTGATAAGCCATGAGATTAAGTCTATAAATGTATTAAGTGTGGATGTTTGGGGGCTTGAAGTGAAGATTGCTGCTCTCTGAATGACAGGAGTTCAGTGTGCTCACAGTTTTACACAGTGAACATTTCAGAAAACCTAATCACATCATTACCGCTGATACATCACAAGTTCCTAATTACCTGACAGTCACACTACAGACTCCAGAATCTAGCTCTAGCAGACACACAGACCAATCCTTTCATACTGTTTCCACTGGCGATATGTACAGTGTCTGAGGATGCCACTTTTTGTTGTTGTGCTAAATGTCAAGGAAACTAGCTAAATAAACACTACCAACAGCCATAGAAATGAGCTTTGATAGAACTTTAATTAAAATATCAGATTCAGTTTAGAATATCACAAGGAATACGTTGTCCCAAGGATTCCTGCATGGTATATCCTGTCAAGGCATTACTGTAGACACTCACCATAGTCAAGGGTTAATTCCTGACCATACCAGACCCTATGGAGAGAAATTGGACCTCCATGCATACACGCTGTCCCAAGCTGACTAAGCATGTGGTTGAAATGTAAACCTAGCCACGAGCAGCAAAATCCAGGGCCTGAGCACAAGGGAGTCATCAACATTAATATTAAAAAATCTGACTGTAGGAAGTTTAGGAACACTTTACTTCACAGAAGAGGACCTCATAGGCCTACGGGTGGCTCTCGCTGTTAAGATGGTCATTCTGAAAGCAATATGTGAGTCCTGCAACTGGGTGTTTGAATTCCGGCCACGCTATTGCTGACATCCCTGGCTGACGTGGAAGGCAGCAATTGGCCCAGCCTTGCTAGAGAATGCTAATCCTCCATAATGCTTTATACAGGAAATATGGAAATAGGAGGTCACCGATGGTGTAGGGGCGAGTACACCAGCTGACTTTGTAGCTCATCGCTCTCTAGCGGTCACTCCTGGTCAGGCCCGGATGCATGGGCCGAGAACATGCTAACCCCACAATCCTCCAACGACATGGGCAGAATGGAATGGGTGGTGCATGTGCTTTGCGGAAGATGCGAGATGTCATCATGTGAATGGGAGGAGTCTCCTCCTGAAGCTGGAAGGAAGGATTGGTGGGAGATCAAGTTCAGCTCAGTTCAGGCTGGGGGAAAAAATGGGAAGGGGGCTAAAAATATGAAAGAAAAAAGAGAATAATATCAAAAGAGAAAGACATGACAAAAGAGGAAACAAGGCACTGACAAAGCAACACCCCTCATCTAGGAACTGGATCTGTTCCCTTCAAAGAGAGGTAACATTTAAACAGCACACTGCATTTTGCCCGTAAAAAGGCATTGCCAGATTTCTCATATCTAGCATTTTACAGAAATTACAGTGAGTCAGTCTAATCCCTTAAATACTTGTTGGTCAATTCATTGTAATTCTAGAGCACCATAACTACAGCTTGAATTTGAGAAGACCTTGAAGTTCATTCAAAGGTTTAAAAAAAGTAATGGTATTAAGGTACTGTTCAGCCCTCCCAAGACACACATAAACAATGCATAGCTGACGCTATGTCTGGTGTGTAAACAATCTCTTTGTAAGTGTGTATTAATACTTTCAGTGGGGAGTATGTGTAGGGGGGCTTTCACTTTAAACATTGCAGTTTCCTGTAGTACAGCAACAAGGGGAAAGGGGTGGATGTTGTTAAGACTAGTAAAGGTCAAGGTTGGTATATTACATTAAATTACATTAATGGCATTTGGCAGACAGCATTGTAAGGTAAAAAAGATGGCAACGAGGCAAGTGACCTGATAGCCAACATTTTGCTAAATGAAAAAACTTGGCCATGGTGGCAAGATTACAATGTGTTAGGTTTGTTGCTATTAATACAGTATGTGTACAACAAGAGGCCTTTGTACAATATCCAGACTCTAATGGTGTAATTCAATTTCTCCTAATGCAGGATATTGGTTGCATTGAGGAGAATTAGTATAAGACACTAGCACTCTCCATTGGTTTCCATAGGATTGTTATCAATGGGGAGCAGCTTGGGGATCCAGTTCAATTGAAACGTGTGGAAACATGTATAGTCCTTAAACCAAAAATAAAGCATTGCATCAAAAAATTAGGAGGAAAGCAAATTTGTTCATCAACCAAGGACAAAAGGCATAGTGATTAATGATAGCTTGAGTACACAAAAAGATTAATAATATGTTAGAAATGCCGACTGATGCAAGGAAGATTTTTGTCACTAAAGTATGTATAATTCCCAACAAGCTGACACAATCAGACCAAAATTACGGAGTTTGAATGTGAATGTGTGAGCTATGGAAGCTTCTGAATATACTGCATATAATGCGGCATGAACATTGAAATATGCAATATTCCTGGGAAAGCTGCTCTGCAGCCGTATACACTCCATCCGAAACGCTTTATAATTATGAAATAAAAATTAAGGGAGCCAAAAATGAACTCGGTTGACTACAAACCATAAAAATCTCCCATAAATCATATATTTCCTCGATGCAAATGAAAGAGGCAAATAAGCTCTATCATCCAAATATAGTGTATTGTCAAAATCTTTATATTTTGTATGGTAAAAAATGTAAGCGAAGCTACATGTATCTTCCCAAAACAAGAGCTGGTGTGCTGTTATGAATAAAGACAGATATCAGACATTCCTGAGCACAACAGCACATCTCTCAGTATCAAAAACATGCAGGGTAATGTGAGCCACCTGTCCTGCACAGACAAGATTTACAGGGAAATATGGGGGCTTTCAATCTGCAGGTATGAAGAACATCTGTCTGCTCAGAACAGCATGTCCTGCTAACAAACGGGAAAGAGGAGCGGATGATCTTTCAGGGGAAAATCAATGCGCTTTTTTACCAAGGAGACCTCCAGGGCTCAAGGTCAGGTGAAACCACAGCACTGGACGAGCACACAGAATGACACAAAACCCTTTCTCCATTTACTCCTCTCAGCATTCACCTTGCTGGATGGTCCATCATCTACCCCAGCATTCTCTGTCTCTCTCCTCTGTCCTAAGCCTCACCGAGAGAGAGAGAGAGAGAGAGAGAGAGACTGTCCGTAGCTTGTGTTTCATGAAACATTTAAAAAGGGCACGGGATTTATGAACTCTTCAGCTATTCGCAAACAAGTCAGGAAGATCATAAAATAAGTGGCTTTAATTGAGCCCGTCTCTAAGAAACAAGCTATAAAAAAGACTGCTTGTTTTTCTCCAGGAACCCGAGGAGCCGCACCCTATTGGCTAAAGCAGATTACATTATCACAGGTATCTCTGTGTTTTCTGGGTTTTTTGTGATCAGCAAAGCAGGGCGACATGAAAGTAGATAAATCCCCAAAGATAGGTATCTTATTGATGCCTGGCGTCCACTCTTCCAATGTGTTTAGTCAGGTGGTACACACATACTTGACAGTTAAGAAAGAAACCTGGTTGGACACACAATATCGGTCAAACTGTGTATAAATGCAGTAATCGGGCAGTAAGCATACAGGGGAATGTCTGTATTTATTTTAGAGGGGTGATACACATTAAAAATAAAAAACAATTAAATACAATGGCAATAACTCATGCAGTGTTTGGATGTCTCAATCATCTGAGGATTCCACTTCCATGGAACCCCACTCCAACTGTTCTCTCCCCCACATTCTCCATCCTTCCTGTCAGAATCATATGGCCCTCTGACTCCACCCCTCCTGAATCCTCCAATCCCTGCCCTCCATGCCCCAGTGTCATTTCAAGTTCTGGTGAAAACAGAGGATTGTGTGTCAGGCGTAGTTCTACTGAGTATGAGTCAGTGAGAGAGTAATAGTGAGACACAGAGAGAGAGAGAGAGAGAGAGAGAGAGAGGGAGAAAGGGAGAGAGAGAAAGAGAGCAGGATTATTTGCCCATTCCTTCTTTGTAGGCGCCTATGAAAAGACGGGAGAGGGAAAACACACAATAATAGCACCCTTATGGGAACGTGAGCCGATGAGATTAGATCCATTCAAACGATCATCAATTTCATGGCCTATTACCCAGCATGCTTTGATTTAAAGTTGAAAAGTGCCAGGCAGTTAATATGAGCAGAGCTGTGTTCATTCCTGCTGGGTGACCATTTGTGTTTCTCACAGCTCCAAAATCAATGTTGGGCTGATTGTACAATAATCCCCAACCCTCCCCATCACCCAAAATGGTGCCTCGTCAGGGAATGCCACAGTAACGATGGAGCTGAGGAAATTAGCTTTCAGAATAAACAGCTTCCCAACCTTCCACTGTATAATTCTTAGCTCTCATTGTTCCAGAACTAGCACACCTGCAATACCTTTTGAAGTTGACATTATACTATGTGTGCTCCACTTTCCAATTCCTTAGCTCCATGGCAACTCCCCAGCTGAACGAGGAAGAGTGGGTAGTGGCTCATTATTAAGCCTTAGACACAACACTAGCACACAAACTGCACAACACTGGCACACAAACTGCACCACGCTAGCACTCAAACTGTACAACACTAGCACTCAAACTGCACAACACTAGGACACAAACTAAACAACACTGACATACAAACTGTACAACACTAGGACACAAATTAAACAACACTAGCACACAAACTGCACATCACGGTAGACTTTTCTCTACTTCTCTTTTTTCTCTACAGAAACTTCCAGATAACACAAAGCTGCTCCATTATCTGAAGTGCCTGCTGCTACATTATTGTGGAACATTAAATGGCCGCCGCCCTGGTACAAATTGGAGGGTACAGTCAAACAATGCTCCCCTGTTCCTGAAATAAAAGTTGGAAAAAGCTATTAATCTTGCTTTAACAGTGACTAGTCAGACTCTGGATGGGACCTGTGTGGAACAGCCATGATTCCAGTGAATACACTGGGGCTGATTTGAAAGGAGGATGCCCTAGGACTGTTAGTTACTGGTCTGATTTCCTGCTATAAATAAATATACCATTTATGAACGAATTAGTCTGCAGTAAAAAGGTCAGGCTGAATCTTATGATAGCAACACAGTATACTGTTGTACTGCTGAGCACGTCATCATGTGAAAGTCATGCAAATGTTGTTGCAACTGCATCAGGATCAAAAGTCATTACTGCAATCCACAGCCATATCGTTCCTGTCCAAAACTAAAAGCTAAGGTGAAGCCTTTACATTACAGAAAGGACATGGCCCCTCTAAGCAGATTGCTGTCCTGTCAGAGGGAAATTGCTCTTTGCCACAGTATCACCCGCTAAATTTGGATATTCAATGCGTGCCCGAGATTGAATTAGAGCACAGAGCTCTGGGCCCATCGGAAAAGGGGCGCTTTTCCCGGATCCAGCTGCCTCTGGAACAGACTGGATAACGAGTCCCCTCTCCCATCCATTACAGCCTGGCTGCAGCTTTTACTCATCGTAAACACAGGTCTGCTCCCGACACCACCCTTCCACCGAGCGCTCTGCTTCAGAAACACCGCCTTTCCCCCACCAGCACGTGGTGCGAAGCAGCGCAGGCAGCTTCTCAAAACTGTCATTTTCCCAGACTAACATGATCCTCCATGATTTAACACCAGAGAGAGCAGGAACCAGCAGCATCACTCTGTCACCATCACTCTGTCACCACCCAGAAGCCCCTGTGGTCAGACGGCACTGTTAAAAGCTCTCATGCCCTTTCCACAAGCACTCCAAGTGCACCTCCTGTTATGACTCATTTGTGATCTATTACAATCGGCTGAGACACATACAATATGTACCTGGACATCTCTTAAAAAACAGTCTTCCCTGTAAATGTGGAAACTTGAATTTGAAATAAACGTTGACGTAAAATGTTCATGAAGCTATCTCTCAAAGAAAAACACAAAAAATGTAATCCCTATTTTTGCTCTTTGTTGTGGGAAAACTGGTTGTGTAAAGGTTGGTGAGTGAAAAAGGACTAGTATGCATGCGCCTGTTTGAATCTGCTCAAAAATGTGAAACTTTACCCTGCACTGGCGAAAAGCATTTTTAAAACAGTTTCTTGAAAGTATAGAATGAAGTGTCACAGCAATGGAAGAGCTAGTGTCCGTGTTGATTGGAAAAAAAATATTCCAGAATATCGCAAAAGTGAAAAATCGCTATGAGAAGAAACCAGGGTTGTGATACTGTCTGACCATTCCATGCATATACTGTAGTGTCTGAGAGTACAGTGATGCCCTTCATTAGTGGTGAATTATAATGCGTAATGCAAGTGCTTCATGGCAATACTCTCACCAGCAAGACTCATCGATCACAAACCATGTTATCTCCAGCCTCCCTGTGACAGTTGTGATGGACCTGCCTCTCCCTGCCTTGCTGAATACAGTCAGAAGAGGACATGCTGTGTCCTACACCATTAATTGTGAGAGACGTGACCAGGAGACACACAGAAGAGCACAACACCTGTGGGTATTTCAAAGTCAAACACCTAAAGAAAATTCATGGGTTTGGTTATGTACATAACAGGCACAAGCTTTAGATTAAAAAGTGTGTGACTATATTGTACTATTTTGTAAGGGAGAGTGTAAAGTGCTAATGTGACTGGTGCACAGCATACTGCACCACACTGAGAATCGCACGCGATAATTACGTCCAAACAAGACAGGACAAGCTAGCAGTGAAAATGGCCGATTCTTCCACAAGGGACTACTTGAGGTGATACGACAGGCTCCAGGGCATGACATCACCATCTATAATAGACACATTTCCTCAGCTCGACTACACTGGCTCCAGTGAAAGCCTCATCTCCGATAACCCAAGCCATTATCCTCACGCCTTGGCATAGCCTCAACTTTAGCTTCTTCCTGCACACAATCATATAGAACATGGCTGCAGGTACATTCTTTGTGTTCCTATGGCCACCCCTTACTGCAACATACCATAGGTTTCACTGCAGGGTACAGAGGGTGATGGATCCTGAGTAGTGGGGTTTACATAGTGTTTTTTCAATGGGAACCTGAGGGTTAGTCATTTGTTTGTAATGGAAACAAACAAAGCACCACACTCAGGGCGAGGAGCTCAGTCAACGTAAAAGTTTGGCCATCGGAGAACGGCTCTGGGACCAGGACTGGTGTAAACACGCCCCTGTTTGACACCGCCGGGGCAGCCCCTGTTGTCCCAAGCGTTCACTCATGCGTGACGGGATGGGCTGGAACGACGGGAATTCCTTCAATTCAGGATTTCTGAATAAACCTCCGCCGTGAATGGCTGAAACTATGCGCTGAGGGTGACCCCTGCAAACAAGTGCACAAATACTCAAATACTCCAATTCTAAACAAACATGTACAATAAAAAGCACCCCGAGAATGCTCCAACCACTCCCTGCCCCTATGACCCAACCCTGGCTTTGCCTGCAGTGGTGGTGGGTCTGGTTTTCTCTCTGTATCTCTCTGTTCTCTCTCTGTATCTGTCTTTATTATTCTAAAGATCCACACTGCTTGACAAAATGTGGTACAGGACGTCTGGCCTGGTACTTCCTGCAAAGCATTAGTTGGGGCATATCACTAGTGAGTCTCACAAGATGCCGAAGGGGACTGTTCATTCTTCAAAGCCCCACTCCCTTGCAATAATCACGGCTAAGAACACCTGTGGTCCTTAAACAACACACGTAATGGAGGGGGCAGTTTAAGACATGGAGGGTCATTGCGTTGACTCGTTTTGGTTCTACCTCAGCACTTGAGTGCTTACCTGAAGTTCCTGACATCAGAGAGAAGCTAATCACCTGGTACTGATGTCAATCAGCCAAGCTGTTTACTGGAGTTACCTGTGAGCATCAGTTTACAAATTTATGTAGCAAGCCTTCCTCTGTTATTAAAATCGAATCATTTGTTTGGGCAGCCCTGTAAAAAAAAAATTCCCTTTGGGGGGTTCCCAGTGGGGGTTCCCTTCATGGTGATTGACCAGTGAGCTGTAAAACCTATATTTTAATTAGCAATTACAATTGTCCATAAGCATTAGCTCCCATTAGCAGCTAATTCATCTTGATGTTACTTCTCATAAAACAATCAAACACAACACAATTTTAAGTTACAGCTGATGGCTGGCCCCTTTCTACAGAAATCATGTACTACGTACTACCTACAGTATAATATGTTTGTGTAACAGAACTGATAGCATATGTAAGGTGGCACTTCAACAGACCATGATACAAGAGAATAGAAAGGACCAGCTCCTACAGAGCAATCCATACTATGCCTGATAAGCTTGTATTAAAACAGGATCAGGAAGATAATCAGTTTAATGATCCATGGCCTATGTTTATGATATCACTGCCCATCACTGATTGGTGATAAATGGATTATGGAAAAGCTTCTGTAAATCACATCATGCAAAGTGAGCTGGCCAGGTACATGATAAACAAAGGACTACTGGAAATTACGCAAACTCTAGTGTGACGTGCGGTTCGCAGAAAGTGAAACAGTCTCAGAAACTGGTCGGTCTACTTTCACACGCCTCAGGGGGACAGCATGAAGTGACCTTAACCTTAACCTTAACGTGATTTTCTCCAAACCAGCTCCCCTTGCAGATAAATGCTGCACCTGGAGCACAGAAACACTGGCTGTCCCTCAGAGGCATACCTGTGCTATCAGGTAATCTATGACCGTGAAAGCACTGAGGAGTTTACTTCCCGTACGGTCTCGTACCCAGTCAACACACCGTTAATTTCTCCCTGGCCTCTTATAACTGTTGGGTGACCCCCTGTTGGTCAGATAGCACGTCCCAGTTCACTCTCTCATTCCCACAGCACATGCTTTTAGCCGATGGAGCCTCCGCCCTGGGTCCTACCTGCTTTGCACTTGTCCGCCCGCCCAAAGTGCCAAAGGCTCCTGGCTTTCCCCTGGCCAGGGTTCGCCTGTCCTTTCTTCTTCCTCGGGATGGCATTACCCATGATGCTGCTGGCCCCAGGGGCTTAGAGTCCCATGCCCAGCTCGTCCCCCCAGCGCGGGGGCTGCCTGCATCAGTCAGCGCTGGCTCCTGGGCTGCAGCTGCGAGGGACGGTGGTGTCCGCTCACACTGAGAGAGACTGTGCACGCCTGAGTGTGTGTGTGTGTGTCTGCGTGTGCGCGTGGGTGTCCCTCCCTCTCTCTCTCTCTCTCTATTTCTCCATTTCTCCCAGGCTGAGATCAGTCACAGCTCGCCCTGACCAGTAGGAATGCGAGGAAGGAGGGACTTCAGCTCCCAATAGCCCTCCTTGGACACATAAACACAAACACACCCACACAAATGCATGCATATATGCACGCACACACGCGCACACACACACATACACACACAAATGCATGCATATATTCACGCACACACATGCACACACACACAAACACACATACACACTTCAATAGTGCCCAAATACATTTTAATTTATTAATTATTAAGTTAAAATATGATGATGATGATGATTATTATTATTATTATTATTATTATTATTATTATTATTTAGGAATTTCTTATCCAGAACAGCTTGATTATTTCCTAATGTTTCCTAACACTAATGATTATTTCCTTCCTGAGCTGTGTGGTTGTGCAGGAAACTCAGAATGCACTGACATTTCAGATACAGAGCTTCTAATTACATTTACTGAGGAGTGCCTGCTACTCATCAAAGTAACCAAGAACTTCAAACAGCCAAAGGTGATTCCAGATATAAGCAGACACCACAGTACAAAACGCAATGTGTTGGCAATATTTTGCTATTGCGTTTAAAGAAAACAGGCTCAATCTGAAAATGTCATTTTTGTTTGGAACAGTCCACTGCAAAATTACATATTCACTCTTAGATTCTTGTATTTTTGTAGACAAATTATGGGCTGGAATCTCATTCCAGGCCACAGAAACAAAGATGGGTCATTTCTCTTTGGCCCAACATGAATGGCTTGAGCAGTTCACAACTTTCCGATGGAACCTCTGCTATTGTTGCTTCAAAGGAGGTTTGGCAGGAAAGTGAAAAATTTGGAGAAAAATGTCCCGTATACTATAACAGCCCTGTCCACAGAGCTGGTGTGACACATGCCAACCCGGGTTCCCTACAAGTGGTGCGGTTCATCTCACGGTCAGGTCCTTCTTCCAGTTTCCTTCGCAGAGAGGGGCGATCACCAAGACCTGAGTCAGAGGCACTGGAGTGCAGGTGGAGCGTATAGTTCCCTCAGAAGGGGAGAAATATGTCTGAATGTGGGGGGGGGGGGGGAGCCAGGACAGAGAAGCACCACTTGCAGGCTTCATAAATTCCCCCGATTAAAAACAGGATTTCTGAGCAGTGAAAACAGGCGTGGTGTCAGGAGTGATATGGCCCAGAGACATGGGCTTCAGGTAATCCCGGGGAAATATATGACTGCTGCAGGAGGGAGTCTGAATTGAGGAATCTCACGCCTCATAATTCCAGTTCAATATTAGCCTACCTGATCCACAGAGTACACTGTTTTTCTTTCCAAAACATCTGTTCCTCAAAATGAAACACTGGCCACTGAGAACAAAAGAGGTTTGAAGGCGAATGAATGAAACATTTCAGCCCAATAAAAACAATCACTTAGTTGGCCTAAAAATACGCGCAGAGATATAAAATGGCTGAAGGTTTGGACCGTGACCAATGTAACATTTCAACTGCAAGTGAAAAGAATGTGGATTTTTCCAATCACTATCTCCAGCAAATGAATAGCTGCCCCAGACAGAGGTCTTTTATTCCATCTCTCCAGCACCACCCGTATCAGAGGCTGCTGGCCTGCGCCACTCCCTTTTGGAAGAGAACAACAACTGCAAGTCATCACCCGGCCACTCCCCCCAGAGCATCACTACTGTTCTGATGAGTCAGGAAACAGGGCCGATCCGATCGGCAACAGAGTTTCAGTAACTCTGCTGATTGGCTGTCAATGGTGAGCCATCGGATCAGGTGAACAAGGGGAGGGGGGTAACCATACGAGCACACCATTTTGACTGGAATCCGCTGAATGGAAATGTGATATCGCTGACTAAAACTCCCTGACTGCAGACTGTAATATCCGTGAGCAATCCCCGATGAGAAATTGAAGCAACGAGTTTCTGCGAATCAATGGCATGCCAGAATCACTGCATTTAGCCGTACATTTCTGGATGGATAACGCTTCATACACTTGTACATACTGTAAAGGTAACATGTCAGAGATATAAGCTAAGCTATCTAGAGAGAAGACCTTCGCTAACTATAGGACAGCAAAGCCCCTCTCCTTTCCCTTTCATAAGGTGGTGGATACCAATAGGTTTCAGATAAATGGAAAGAAATGAGACAGACAGGGGTCTTTCTTTGGTATTGGAAAGTCATACAGTATGTGGGATGGCAGACTGCTGCCCCCCTCATAAAACTGCTAATGCTAATCTGTCTGTGGACTGGAGCATCATCTTAAACTAACCAAACCCTGCTGAACCAATCAAATGTCGCCATGACAATGTTAATCTGGGAAAGGGGCCACAGTGCCCTCTCTTGTTGTGTTCTGGCAGCGCATTGAAAAGACACCCAATCCGCGTCAATTAAAAACCGGAAAAAGAAGCAAAAGCTAAATTCCTTAATTATTGCGTGAGGATGGCCAAGGTTTCAATGCTTTAAAATGTGCCAGAGACACAAAATAATAACTAAAATGATCCAAATAAAATTAGACACAATTAGACACAATCTAGACAAAGACTGATACATGCAGTCCCGGCCAGTCTGGCCCTTCTCCTCTGACCTGTGTCATTAAGGTTTAAGTTGACAGAAGGTGACAGTAACGTAAATAACCACACATTGCAACTGTGGAACAATGCAGAAGAGCATCTCTGAACACACCTAGAACCTTGAAGTGATAGGCTAAAGCAGCAGAAGACCAATACGTTTTAAAAATAAGTCTAATAAATACCTAATAAAGTGCTCACTGAGTGCATATGTCAACTCATAAACACCGTTTACAGATGGCCAATAACAACAATTTAAGGGATGCATGAACCCAAAATTCTCTGATGTATGCCCTGCTCCTCAGCAATCTCCTGTGTGTGTGTATATGTGTCTGTGTGAGCGTATGTGTGCGTGTGTGGGTGTGCGGGTGTGTGTGCGTGTGTATGTATGCGTGCGTGCACGAGTGTGCATGTGTGTGTAAGGAGGAAGGGTGGACATACATAAATCCACGCTAACAGGTATCAACAATTTCCGAAATGCGAAAGGAAAGTTTCCTGTTCATTCTCGGTAGTCTCAGAACTTCCGCATGACCCATACAGACTGGGTTGGCAGGCTTAGTTACCTGGGGAACAGGAACAGAGTATAAAATCTGCCTCAAAGACCTGCTTAAACTCTCACCCGGGCCTCGCCCCTCAGCCTTCTGGGAATGTGGTTGTCAGGACGATCGTCCGTCGCCCCGTGGGGAGATAGATTAAGCTTTCTTCCAGAGTGAGATGCAGTGTGGGGGAGCTTCAACAGGGCCCCATGACTGCACCTTTTCCAAGCCGTTGCTGTGGAGAATCTCAGGTGGCCGATTTACCCTGACGACTGAGCTGTCAATCCCCCACAGTGGAAAAAGTCCAATTAAAATGTCTGGTCTTGTTAATGCAGAGGTTTAAAAAAATCAGTTGGCTCAGCAATGTTCATACAACAATACACAATGGATGTACAGTGTAAACAGTGCATGCAAAGTGTTGTATGTAACACAGCAACATGAAAGAACGTTACATAATTGTGATAATAATCTCGTGGGTCTTACAGTAGGTCTCTAAGCAGAACTCAAGCAGAATTTGATTTTACATTTAATGACATTACATAATTACATTCAGCCAGAGCAACTTACAAGGTAAGTCTACGGTATGTTTGACTTAACAACCATAATACCCAACCATACTTGCTGCTGTTGTGTACTAACTCAAACAAAGGCTTGAGGGGAGTGAAGATACAGTATGAACAGAAACATATTCCCAATGAGAAAAATGAATTCCAGTGTTTTTATCATTCATGATGGGCTTATGCCATACAATACCCTCTAGTGGTCAGAACAAGCCAGTGCAAAAGATGGGGATACACGCCTCCCCCTCTGTACAGTAAATCATACTGCAGCACATGTATTTACAATGTGAAATTGCTGTAGTAACAACAGTAACTACAACAGTAAATTGGGGGGGGCGATTCTTTATGGAAGAAATGCACCACTCTGTCTCAGTGTGTGGCTGAAATTATTTTGAGCATGGTCATTCTGCATACAGTGTGGCTGTCGGGTGTGGCCAGTCCAGTATCAACATTTCCATGCCCAAAACGAAGAGGCCAGTGCGGGATCCAGATGGCCCCACGAGCTCCATCCGCTCACACTCTCCCCCCGCATCACCCACAGTGGAAAGCCTGTTTTTGATTGTAGAGAAATTCTGTACATTCTGCCACAGCAGTATGACACAGAGCGGTGATTTATACTGGAAGTCAGCTTACTGGCAGTCTGAGTCCAGGAATGAAGCATGTAATTTAGGGACTGAACCCCTCCTGAAAAACAAAGGCCGATAGGAAGTGCGTATAAAGCTCTTCCACTTCCCCGCTGGAAAGGTGTGGTGCCCCTCCCATGACCCCTATGTTTCCTACCAAACTGCCAAATGGATCAAATGGAAGTTGTACACAAAACGCTACAACTAGCAGTTGCATATGGTACTCGCAGACCCTATTTGACAGATTCCACACTATTAGAATGCCACATAAATGAAGTAATGAGTCTCTCCTCCCCTCTGCCGGCTCCTACCGAAGCCTTCCAAGCCGCGCTGTCATTAGGAGAGCGAAGCGCTATTACAGGCCAGGAGCTCGGATCCGTCTCATGACACGGTCCTTTCACATCTGAGGGGTGCATCTGCCGAACTCTGCCCCATCTGTCCCTCCCACTGTGAAGTTTCCGCTTTCAAGAGAAGGAGAAGTGGGGGGAGAGCACGATGAGCCGTGGAGAAGAGCAGCGTTTATATACAGCTGTGACAGCCTTCTTCCCAACTGCGGCGGGCTCTACGCAGTCCGTAAACGAACGGCACCGAGTCGTTTAACGCTCAAACGGCAGCAAACGGCACCGAATCTCTTAGCATAGACGGTCGCTACTAAGTGAAAGCACGATAGCAGCCAAAAATAGCAGCTGTTTGATCACAGTGTAGCTCATCCCCGCAGGCTCTACCCCAGCCCCTCACAAACCAGTCCAGTGCATAGAATGGGGCCCTTATATTCCGGGGTTCGGTGTATAAACAGTGGCCCTCAGCCAGCGGAGAAATGTGAAGTGTCCGACAGGGACAAGATTAGACACAGCTGTGCAAATGAGTGCACACTAGCATCCAGTGGTCCAGTCACAGCTCGACACATCAGTCTAAGAGCTAAATAAAAGTCCCGAGAAAAAGACAGGTCAGTTCTGACACAACTGTGAAAAATATGGTTTGCACACATTTGGTTAATCTTTCCAAACCAAGGTTTAATGCAGAGGGAAGTCTGCGTACATACAGTAGTAAGGCTAAAATGCTTTCCATAAGATGAGAAAACCGATGACCAATCAGGGTGATCCCTAGTCACCGAGTCATCTGTGTTTTTTGGAACCGTAGGTTTGTACGCATCGCTGCTTCTCTCGAAAGAATCAATGGAGACCTTTAAAACACAGCAGAACTACATGGGAAGCCGATATGTCATAACCAAATACGGAAGCATTTAGTTTAACTACAAAAGGAACCATTAGAGAAAAAGTGATGTGCAACAGCTAGCCCAACTTCTCTGATGAGTCAGTGCGCAGGTATTCAAGAATGAAAAACATGGTATCGTTCATTTCATGTAAAAGGAATTTCATTTTTATTTCCAGAATGTGTTTGACTGAAATGAGTTATGGTATAACTTGGTTGCAACTCAGTTATAAGAATGCACTTTCTATAAAAAGAACTCATTCCTCTTTGATCTTGGCTTTGAGGTCATGAATGCAGGACAAGGTAGTTATTATAAGACACTTTCTAGTTTTTAAGACTGGATTTTCTACTGATGGTATCTGTGAAATGACGCAGGAGACTGAACAATATTGTAGGAGGTAGGTTTCAAAACACAAAGGCAGCAAAATTGACCATTGTGTCCTCACCTCATGTGTATTCCACAATACCTTAACAGACAAATGTGCCTTTAGTCTCGTTATTATCACATTTGTTGCAATTTCTTTTAAAATAGGCTGCTGAATTGATAATCCATCAAGCTTTCTCTCAACCGAAGCCATTTCTACTACATCCTAAACTCACCCATATCAAACCCATTAACTACTAACTACTAACTACAAATGTTATTCTGGCTCTAGTATGATAGTAGTTCAGTATTACTTAAAATATGTCATTTGTGGGTACAACTGTAATATGAGACTGACTGGAACCCATAACCCTGTGTAGGCCGGAGTGCAGAATGAGTCCGTCACACTATCACATAATTTCACTGAGGTAATAGGCGAACAGCATGAGCTCCAAAATCCAACTGCTGGGGTCCACCGCTTACCAGCATACTGCTACTGTATCACCTGCAGCAATGTACTCAGACACACAGCTTCTGGAACATTCCGAAAGACTCAACCCTTTGTTCTCTCGCAAATCAGAGCTGTCTGTGGAATGCAGGAATTCTGTCTTTCGGAACTGGGACTGAAACCCAACCAGCGTTAAGTCAAATTCCATCTACTTCATTGGATTAATGGCACAGCGGAGCACACGGCATGTCCAGCAGTTCTCCGCTGATGAAACAGGATACCTGAGTTTTTAGATGCCACCTTCACCAGGAGCCAACTGGAGACGCATCGTTTCTCTCAGTCTGAGAGAGCGGGGCACTGTTCTACAGAAACCGAAAGGGCTTTCGTGACATGGCCGCCTGCATTCATCAAGATCTGCCTCAGTGGGCTATTAAGAGCCGGCAAGGGAAGCATGAACACGGCATGAACGCCCCGGGCAGCATTTGGGCTCCGTTCTCGAACACACACTTTCCACATCGCTCTGCAGGGCTTCATTCCTGGCGTAGTTGTGTGTGCCGCTAACCTGCGCCTCAGACATGCTTGCTCATTAACCTTTCAGGGTGAACAGGAGAGAACGGTCATGTGACACCTCTGAAGTGACTGCCACGCTGAATCACTGCAATGCGAGAAGAGAGGTGACATCGATAAACACGGGTGCAGAAACTTTGGGTTCAGGAGGTGAACACTGTGGACATGCCCTCTGAACTGTCAAAAGACCAGAGAAAAGGTCAAGCCCTCATCTTTCTGACCTATTAGCTCTCTGTTCTCTGGAGAACTTTCAATTAAGAACACTCCTCTCCCCAAACCTTCTTATGAGTTGGAGAACATTGTATAGAAGTTTGTTTGCTCAAGAAATAAACAAATAAATAGCATTTAAACCCAGGGATCCACATTTTGTGAAACTGCAACCATGAGATCTACTCTATGAGTTCAGTTGGTGCATATGAGCAAAGGACAATGGTACCTAAGTCTGGGATAACTGTATTTTTTCCATACCCATTGTTTAAATGGTTTCTTCTGCACGATGCCTACAACCTGCATGTGATGATTATGTACCGGTTTAAGGACATGTGCTGACCACTAGATACTGCTTGTAGCCTTGAATAAGATGCTTCACTCTCTGCTGTGTCTTTCTGCACAATGTGTTTGTATGTGTTTGAGTGTGCCTGCACGTGCGTGTGTGTGTGTGTGTGTGTGTGTGTGTGTGGATGTGCCTCAGTGTCATTTATAAAAGTGCTTCCATAGCACTCAGTTAGTGTGCAGAAACAGCCCCTCAGTGTTATGACCATCCCAAAACATCAGGGTCACAGCCAATTTGAAGCTAAAGCCCAACCCTCCCTAGGGAAATGAGAGTTTACAGCTGAATCTTTTCACAAGGACAGATGGAGCAGAATATAGTTTAGACTAGAGAGCCAATCGTTATGAGTAAAGCGACTGAGCGAGAAGGAAAAGGGTTGCTCTTAAAAATGTAAAATCCACAGGAATGGTTTTTACATTTACATGACCCTTATGGTTAGGACAAGGATCAGTGGGGTTGGGGTCATGGGGTCAAATCCATGGACACAAAATGTCTTCAGGGAGATGGTGAATACATTTGTACATGCTATGCATCTGCATCTGCACTGGAGAAAGAGCCTCTGCCAGTTGAATGAATAATGCTCTACACTGCACCCTGAGTTGGACAGACCTGCGGGTTTGTGGCTGGACTGCCATGGCAACGGGAGGTTTGCTGTTTCTGTTATGATTTAGTGTAGTCCTGTTATCTCTGCGTGAGACAGGGGATGTGGGACTCCGCCCTGAGTTCTGGGACAGCCGGTCACATGGGCAGCCGTGGCAGAGAGCTGCACTCACCGCAAGGAACTCCAGCAGACTGCCCACATGAAAGACAGGACAAATGAAGAACAAAATGTCTCTGTCTTCCGTCCCATTACTTTAATTCTTATTTCAAAAGAGTTGTTGATGACAAACAGGCTTTAGAATTTCATACTCTGCCCTAAGCATTACTGAAAACAGGATTAACTATGTTACTTTTATGTAGAGTGCCATAGATATCCCTGTATGGTATCCTGCTTCATCGCTTTGTGAGGGCATGAAATATTCAAGCCGGTCATTTTGTCAGTCACCTGACAGGTCACATGACATGGAAAAGTGAGGGGTGAAAAAGGTTTTTATGTCAATAGGTGTATCCATTACACAAATTTTACAATACAGCACATACTCACACTCACACCCTCACACACACACACACACACACACACACACACACAGAAATATGATGCGCTTTTTGATAACAAAACAACCCTTAAATAATAAAATCAACTTAAGCTACAGTTACTACCCTGGACAGCTACATTGTATGACTGAAATATGTGAACCATGCTAAACTTAGAACAAAAGATGATGTGGCAAATGCCCCTAATGAACAACATAGCATCACCATCAGTAACTGCATCTGCATGCCTGACTGCCAAAAAAATCAAAGGAAGATTTCTCTTAAAGAAGCTCAAATATGTCCGAACGAAGTCTGGTAAAGACGTCGGCGCAGCTTAAGAACCTCCAGCCGTGAGTCTGTTTCCACTTAACAGTGCAGGTGTGCTCCTTAACTCAGCTCAGCTTGCAGAGTTAAGTGCAGGCTGTGGAAAGATAGGGCTGAGGGTGCACACAGTGTTCTCCCTCCCACAGACGAGCTCTCATCCCACTCCGTCTAACATGGGCTAAATTACTCATTCAAATACCACATTCAAAGAGTCAAAAGATCCGATTCTCAAACCCTGGAGTATATGCTTTTGCCATCATTCCATGTTTCTGGAGCAAAAGCGATGCTTTTTTCATTGACTCCCATACAGAGTGGGTCTAATGAAATTTAAATCGTATGTAGTGCTCCAATGACACAGCTACTTCCTGAAACTTGTGTCCTTCACGTCAGGAACTCATACTGTTAACTCAAGGTCCTTTGCTGATGTGACGCAAAAACACCCAAGGATACCATGTGTCAGTCACAATATGAATATCACTCAGGTGACTCAATCCTCCAGGTTTTTCAAACATTGTGCGTCATTTGTCCCTTGGATCCAAGAACTCAGAACAGAAGAGCTGTCGGTGAATGTGCCTTGCTCCCTCTCTCCGAAGCAAGGGTGTTTTTTAACAATTCAAACATCCCAGTTAGCACCGTCAGACTTGAGACAGGCGTTGTCGACCGCAACCACGTCAGAGAACAACCAAATGTAAACTAACACGGCCGTGTATGTCAACAAGCGTATCAGTTTCATGTACTGCATGCAAAGATGCAAGCTTATTTTAGTCTCACAGTGCTGTCGTTGTATTCGGCTGGTGAATCTGCTCTCTCCTCTCCCAGCCACGGGAACATGCATGCGCAGACCCTTGTGTAAACAGTCAGACTGAGCGTTTGTTTTTAAGTACAGAAACAATTTGCTGTTGCGCAACCAGCAGAAGAGCGCTGGATCCGTCCAAAAACCACCTCACTCTAAACACAGCTACAATGACTTCCAGGTCCGGATCCCCCATCCCCTCTTGCCCCACACGTCTGTCTCCACACGTTCCCACACCCAATTACGACGCACCGTAGGCAGGAACCGGACTGCACCAGCTGTGGACTGGACACCCCGCCAACTCCAGTGCGCTCAAAGACGTGGGCGGCCTCTTTCCCGTCCCCCGCGAAGTGCTGGAGGCTTCTCCACTGTGCCTCTCCCTCCTTCCCCAAAGCTGCGTGGGGGTCACCCAGCTGCAGGAACATGGAACGAGGGGGGAGATGGAGAAGTCGCGATTCGCACCCCGGTCGCATAACGACCTATCGCAGCCAAATCCCCTGGACGCAAGGTCGCTCAACAAGGCCCCCAGCACAAAGGTGACGCAATCTTTTAGTGCAAGCTGGCCGCTGCGGTAAGCCCGAAATGTGCCCGTGTAGGCCTGATTCACAATCGCATGGTGTCCCTCAACTCAACTGGAAGTGCGATTGTACCAGCGATTGCATCAGCTAAGAGCTGATGTCAGGCCGCGCGTACGCACCCCTATCCCCCACCGCTATCGCCCCCGTTCCCTCGTCCGTCCAACCGAGCGCCTGCTGACTCTGCAAATCTCTCTCCTCCAGTAATACCTCTCCGCCGTTCTCCCACCCATGGCATGTGCTGCACAGTCTTTGTCTGGCTGACACCACCACCCAGATCTCCCAGATACAGTACCAAAGTGTGACGACATCAGTTCTGTCCCCGAAGGGAAGATTATTGAATCATTATTGAACTGGTCATGACCCAAAAAGGCTGTGGGTTCAATCCACAGCTGTAGCAGGGGTGTTACCCGCTTAAGCAATACACTGCTGCAGCCAATATCCAGCTGCATAAACAAATTATATACTGGATAAGTAAAACTAAAGCTATGTGATTCACCTTGGGTGAAAGTGTCTGCTGAGTTAACAACAGTGATGTAATAGGTGATAATAAATGTGTCTCTGTACCACATGAGTGAAATCTGTCACAAGAGAAACCTGGGAGGCAACAGGAAATCAAACACAAGAAGTAAGGAGTAGGAACCAACAGACTTAAATGTCTCTCAATTAGCAATTATCAACATTTTTAATTCCCCACAACTGAAATATAAACTATGATATGAAGAAATACAAAGAAATATACATTTCTTATTTATACTGTCCCTAAGCAATGTCCCTACACTGAGGGGCAAGGTTTGGACTGTACAGACACAAATGAAGGCACACACAGTCTATGATTCAGGCATTTTAAACAATCATTGCCTTATGGCGGGTTCTTATCCAAACAGCTCAGCGAGACGGCAACAGCTATAATCAGCAGGCAACTTCGCAAAATCTGCAGATCTGCGAGGTCTGTCAGAGCAGGGAGGCAGAGTGCAGTCGGTAAAGAAGCCGTTCTAATTAAAAAAGCATTTGAAAAGAGTTGGCAGCCATCGCGCTGGCTCAATAAAGCATTGTGTCTCTGTAATCTTCTCCCTGGATCGCAGGGCCCCAAGTGTGGTGCTCATAGTTCTGATACACTGAGCACCTCTACCCAAAGAACCCGAAGCCTGAGCTTTCAGGACAGACAAACCCAAAAAAAGATTCACTACAAACTCCAAGATGAAGAAAAAGCAATGGACTGTATCCAAGAGAGCAGAAAAGATAGTCTCTCTCTCTCTCTTTCTCTCACTCCCTCTCTCTCTCTTTCTTTCTCTCTCTTGACCTTGTGATATGGCCTCCAGCGCACAGGCAAAATCACACACTCCTTTGTGAGAGGAGACCGCACACGGGGCGGGGCCAGGAGCAAAAAGCCTAGTCCAGTCAGCTACTTCTGAAGGCTATATTTGTGAGCTTCCTTGGGCCAGCAAGAAAGTGACCCAGCGAGTTTTTAAGAATGTGCGGCAGGAACTCCTGGTTCCCTTCAGCACTCAGTCATTAGACTGAAGTGAATGTCTCTCTTGTACTTTCACATTGTCTCAGGAAAAACCAAAAGGAACATTTTCCCATGCACACAAATGACAGGGTGAGTGTTCTTAATTAGGGAAATGAAAGCACAATGGAGAATGCACACCACATTTTGTGATTTCATCCACATAGTGGACAATATCCTTCTTCACATATAGTAATATTTCAAGTGGGTAAAATACTAAGTAACTTCGACCAGCACAGACAATGTCATATAGAGGTCAGAGGTTAAATTTTAATACCTATGCTTGAGTCACCTGCAGAGCTGACAGCTCTCTCTGGTGTAAACATGTTTACGACCAGGGTGTTTCAAGATTATGTACAGCATTCTACACACCAACATATATGAATAGAGGCCTCCATGTGATACGGAATGCAGTTGCATAATTTGTTTGTTTTGTTTTGTGGTGTGATGTGGTGGCGAAGTTCTCTAGTAGTACAAAACGGGTACTTGACAAATTATCTTTTCACTATTATGACCCTCTCCCCATCTGAATAAACTAGTGAGGTACTCACAGATGTGTGCCACATATATAAATATCCTAAAGTACCATTTCCTTTCCAGACCCAACAGCTGGAAGAATTCCCTTCAAAAGTTTCAGAATAAAAGACACTTTGTCTCTGAAGTTCTGTTGGTCTGTACAGGATGTTAAGAGGGGGACCCGTCTTGTTTCAATGGACAGACCCCCCACAGAGGAATGAACTGCACCCCCCTCCCAATCCCCCACCCTGCCCCCCAGCCCACAAGCCTCACCCTACCACAAGAAGCATGGCGGGGTGCTGAGCTGGGCCATTCAGAAAGCACACCTCATTCTGGTGACAACACTGCAAACCCCCCACACTACCAGTGCAGAAACAGGCATACTAAATACACCAGTCAGCACATCAGAGGTGCAAAGAGGCTGAGCCACACACATGGTGGCTTAAAACTCCCACCTCCCTCCCAGGGCCACTGCCGGGTTCAGCCATGACCTCACCTACACAAGGGCCTCAGGCTTTACCACAAGGGAGACTTCTCTGTCCTTTAAACTGGGGCCCTGGGCTGGAACTGAATGGCAATATACCAAACATTCAAAGTAATGTATCCATGCACTCAACATGACAATAGACATATAATAGAATATGGCAGTAGAGTTCAGCACTGGAGGGATCTTTACTGGACTGAAAAATACGAGCTATTATCGAATCATACGGTCAAATATATTCTCAGTATAAAAAGTATATTTGTGGTAAACAAAAGCTTAGCTGTACAAGACCATACCTGCTCAGTCCATAGTCTGTAGATGATAGTAATTTTAGACTAAGGAAAGGAGAAAAAAAGAAAAAGAGTGCTCTGTTTCTATTGAATTGTACTGTATGTCTTCATACTGAACATCAAGGTCATCACAAATCACCTAGGCTTTTCTTTTAAAAATGATTGCCAACTCACCCAACTTTATACTTGAACTATCAGTTTAAAAAAATACTGTGGTGTCCTGTTATAGCATTTAGTACAGTCTTAAAGTTGTTTTTCACAGGGTTGGCACATCAGACCAGAAACTTTCTGTGTGTTCGCTTTCTGAGAAAATCCCTTGAGTGAGTTTTTGATATAATAGACTTATTTTTTTTACTTAATGGTCTACTGCTGCTGTAGCCTATCCACTTAGAAGTGTCATGTGTTGTGTGTTCAGAGATGTCTTCTGCATACCACTGTTGTAATGTGCGATTATTGAGGTGTACTGTCACCTTCCTGTCAGTTTTGACCAGTCTGGTCCTTCTCCTCTGACCTCTCTCATTAAAGTTTGTGGCGTTTTTGCCTGCAAAACTGCTGCTCACTGGATGTTTTTTGTTTTTCGTACCATTCTCTGCAAACACTAGAGACTGTTGAACATGAAAATCACAGGAGATCAGCAGTTTCTGAGAGACTCAAAACACCCTGTCTGGCACCAAATATGATTCCACGGTCAACATCTCAAAGATCACATTTCTTCCCCATTCTGTAATTCAGTCTGAATAACAGCTGAACCTCTTGACCACATCTACATGCATTTATACATTTAGTTGCTGCCACATGATTGGCTGATTAAAAACCATGTTCCCAGTAGACCAGCCCACTACACCATGTTCCAGTAGACCAGCCCACTACACCATGTGTCCAGTAGACCAGCCCACCACATCTCGTGCCCAGTAGACCAGCCAACCACATCTCATGCCCAGTAGACCAGCCCACTACACCATGTTCCCAGTAGACCAGCCCACTACACCATGTTCCCAGTAGACCAGCCCACCACATCTCATGCTCAGTAGACCAGCCCACTACACCATGTTCCCAGTAGACCAGCCCACCACATCTCGTGCCCAGTAGACCAGCCAACCACATCTCGTGCCCAGTAGACCAGCCCACTACACCATGTTCCCAGTAGACCAGCTCACCACATCTCGTGCCCAGTAGACCAGCCCATTAACAAGCTGGCGTACAGGTCTACCTAATAAATTGCTCACTGAGTGTGCCTATACAATCAGAACATCCCCAGCCTACGAGGGCTGGCACTGCTCACTATACCTTGTGTCCAGTAGACCAGCCCACCACACTTTGTGTCCAGTAGACCAGCCCACTACACCATGTTCCCAGTAGACCAGCCCACCACACCTTGTGTCCAGTAGACCAGCCCACTACACCATGTTCCCAGTAGACCAGCCCACTACACCATGTGTCCAGTAGACCAGCCCACTATACCATGTTCCCAGTAGTCCAGCCCACCACACCTTGTGTCCAGTAGACCAGCCCACTACACCATGTTCCCAGTAGACCAGCCCACTACACCATGTGTCCAGTAGACCAGCCCACTATACCATGTTCCCAGTAGACCAGCCCACCGCACCTTGTGTCCAGTAGACCAGTCCACCACATCTCGTGTCCAGTAGACCAGCCCACCACATCTCGTGCCCAGTACACCAGCCCACTACACCATGTTCCCAGTAGACCAGCCCACCACATCTTGTGTCCAGTAGACCAGCCCACCACATCTCGTGCCCAGTACACCAGCCCACCACACCTTATGTCCAGTAGACCAGCCCACTACATCTCGTGCCCAGTAGACCAGCCAACCACATCTCGTGCCCAGTAGACCAGCCCACTACACCATGTTCCCAGTAGACCAGTCCACCACATCTCGTGCCCAGTAGACCAGCCCACTACACCATGTTCCCAGTAGACCAGCCCACTACACCATGTTCCAGTAGACCAGCCCACTACACCATGTGTCCAGTAGACCAGCCCACCACATCTCGTGCCCAGTAGACCAGCCAACCACATCTCATGCCCAGTAGACCAGCCCACTACACCATGTTCCCAGTAGACCAGCCCACTACACCATGTTCCCAGTAGACCAGCCCACCACATCTCATGCTCAGTAGACCAGCCCACTACACCATGTTCCCAGTAGACCAGCCCACCACATCTCGTGCCCAGTAGACCAGCCAACCACATCTCGTGCCCAGTAGACCAGTCCACTACACCATGTTCCCAGTAGACCAGCTCACCACATCTCGTGCCCAGTAGACCAGCCCACTACACCATGTTCCCAGTAGACCAGCCCACTACACCATGTTCCCAGTAGACCAGCCTACCACATCTCGTGCCCAGTAGACCAGCCTTACCTTTTGCAGAATTGGGGTCCAGCTGGGTGGGCTTGCCCACCCTGCTCTCGCCCGCGCCCGCTCGTGCCCCTCGGCTCTGCCCGTTGCTGGTGCTCTTCCTCTTGGTGCCCTTGAGCCAGCTGAAGGCCCGGCTGAAGGAGGCCCCCTGCTTCCTCTTGCTCTTGTTGGTCTTGCTCTCCCGTGCCAGGACCTCTGTAATGTCTCGGGGCACCAGGTCCCCCACCGAATTCTTCCCCGACATTGCGAGGCGCGTCCCACCCTCTGTCCTGCTCTTGTGGGTCCCGATAACGAGAGAGCAAGATGGGGGAGAGAAAAAGAATGAAAGTGAGAGAGGGAGAGTGAGAAAGATGTTTTAGTACGTTCCCATTAGAACACACAGCAACAACACCATCAATAACAAAGTACGGGACACTGGGACTGCCCATAAAATGCGGAGGGGCTTCTCGCTCTCGTTTTTGCTCTTTTCCTAATTATATCCAAAGGAGGAGGGAATTTCTTGAGGGAAAGCAGCTCTCACAGTGCATGGTTCACACATGTTTTTCATCAAGGTTCTTTAGCGCTTGTCATGCAGGCTGATTGCTCCATGCTCCGTTTTCACGTGCGAAACGCAGTCCGGCGAAAAACCTCTGTCTCCTAAAATAAAACTTCATCAAAGCCGCCGGAGCCAGTTCACGAAGGCGGAGCAGAACGCATGCAGAAGTGGACGACAGGAAACTAAAACCATCTCCACGCACAGCAGAGTTAAAGAAAGCGAAATAGCAGAAAAGGAAATCCAACCTCTTTTGTTCGGCTGTTTTGTTAGAAATAATCCTGGCAGCCCGTCGTCTCAGCGCCCCATTTCCCCTGCCGAGGAGCGCGCCGTGTCGGTCTAAACACTGAGGGGAGGGAAGCTGGGCTCCAGCGTGCTGTAATTCGGGGAGCGGAGAAATCCCTCAGAGCTGACAGAGCGAGTAATACTCTCTCACACACACATACACACCCTCTCTCTCCTCTCTCTCTCCTGCTCTCTCTCTCCTCTCTCTCTCTCCTGCTCTCTCTCTCTCTCTCTCTCTCTCACTCAGCGCTCTGTGTCTGTCTGTCCCCACGCTGGCTCACTCTCATCCCCTGAGCTCCCAACAAAATTCAGAGCAGAAAAAACTGCCAATTCTCTGCTCATTCCTGTACATGAAGTCATGTTTTACACTGGAACCCCCCTCCCAGTGCGCACACACTCCCACACACAGGACACACTCACACACACGCAGCACTGTGTGCTCTCATGTACTGTATACGTACACATAACACACACATGCGTAGGCGTAATAGTGCTTCCAGACAAACATGCACGGTGCCATGCTCCCCTCCGGGTTTCACAACAGACTTACAGAGGCACACTTCCTCCTCCTCCTCCGCCTCCCTCCACGCGAGTCTGCTCCGCACTCTTGTGTTTCACATTCCCCCTCTTCTCCTCAGCGAGGCGCGGCTGGACACATTCCTCACTGCAGGCACGCCGGCCCCACAGAAATGGCACTGAACCCCCAAAACAAACAGAAGGGGGGAAATCACCTCTGTGTGTGTGTGTGTTGGGGGGTACTGGGGGGTACAGGGTGGCCTGGTGAGTAGATAACCCAGGAACCTGTGGGACTAGGTTGAGGAGCAGGTGGAGAGATAGCTGAGGGTACGTACCGAAGACTCTGCCAAAAAAGGTCCAAACTGCTCCGGAGCTACAGGTGAGCTATGCAGCCAGTAACCTGAGACTCAGTCTAACAGAAACATACACACACACAAACGCACACACACACACAAAAAATAGGAGGGGAGGGAGAGGAAAAAGAGCGGCGAGACAAAAGTTAAATCCCTCCCACCCCTTTTGTTGCCTCTGAGCTGACAACACTGTACGGACTGTCGGCTGTCCGCACCTCGCCGGGACCTGGTCTCCAACGGCAACAAGTGTGCGTGCGCACGAGGTGGGGAGGGGGGGGAGGGATCACATGGCCTGTTTAACCCTTAAGTTGCCAAGAGTGCTTCCTGGGGAAATTTCCTTTGACTCAATGGGGCCTGGACCACACGGTATCCAGGGTCTCCTGTTTCGTAGCAGAGCAGTCACAGAGCTTGACTGAGAAGAGAGGATGTTACATCAGTCTGTGCGGGAGACGGCCATTGGAAACTGGAGACCACTCATCTGGTTTCAATGCGGATGTGATTTCTGCGCAGGCCAAGATCGCCACTGCCACACCCTTGTAATTAAGGCTGGTGCCAAGCTATTCATTACATGTGCATTCAGGTTCCCTCGCGCTTCGCAAATGCAAAAGGCCTATGAGGATTTCATCCAGATCCACATGGCAACCGACTATAAGCAACGTAATACACCATCCAAATTTAGTGTGCAATTATGTCAAGTCACTCCATTTCACCACACTGTTAACTACAGGTTCTGAAAACAAATAATTTCCAGTGCCCTTTCCGTTGATTTATCTATCCACATTGACATATAACACTGTGAGTTTGTTAGCTAAACCTACAGCTCTTTTAACTATTAATATTTAACTAGCAAATATAGTTTGCGCTGGGGCATTCACCAACAACAGAAAGCGCCATATGCAACAGATCATTGTCTGGACCTTTTTTTGTTTGTTGTTTATCTGATGGAAAATGAATAGAATAGTCTAGAATTCCAGGACTGATGTGCACCGATTTCCCCACACACAAGTCGTAAATGAAATGCTAATGGCTCTGCTCTCTTTAAATTGTTGGCGTATGCTTCACTGTGGAAGCGTTAGTATTTACAATGTTTTGAACCAACCACAGGCATTGTGACCGGGTCAGCTATGCTGCTATCTCACAATCCCAGGGTCCCTCAGGGAAACAATCACAAATGTTCCACAGATATAACTTCATACTAGCCAATGGGCGGCCTACCTTACGTCACCAAATAAAGAGGTAGAAATAAATCTGAAACTTCTGGCATGATGGTTCTTATTTGTGATTTTAGGTCTAACTAAAGACTATAGTGCTCTTTGATTGCCAAAAGGCCGTCAGACGGTTATGGGATGTTTGTTGGAGAGCATCTTGAGTTCAGAAACAGATGCATATTATCACCATCAGTCACAGAAAAAAAGAGGGATTGATAATGGTAATTAAGATAATTGCAAGCAAGACAACACATTTGTATTTAAAGTGCCTGATGACATACTGAGAGCACAAGGCCTTTTAACAGGGCATGTTTGCGTTTCTCCTGCTTTAGATGACGCAAACATATCTCCTCAGCCTTGCTAGTACTCTCTGGGGGACAGGTCTGTCCGCCCTGCTTTTCAGCCGGCATAAATAACTACAATTTAGCTGAGCCCATCTGTGGGGGACATGAGCCCATGTGATCCAGTAATTAATGCTTTCTCAGTTCCCACAGAAGTCTAGATGTCAGAAACCGGGCGATTTTCTTAAATCGTGAGAGGACTGATTTCTACATCATGAAGAGGAAATAACGTTAGGGACATGACTCATCAAAGTCAGCTTTTGCCTTCTACCTAGCAACAAGCCTAGCAACGGGTCTTAAGGTTCCATACACACAAACAATTGGGATGTCTGATTCCTGTTTCATAGACTCACTATGCCATTTTGTTCTACACACAAGCAAAAAAGGACACCAGAGAAAAAAGAACTTGAACCTGGCAAAATGGGGTTTAACTCATCACTTTACTGGAATGGGGTTTGATTGATCAACACACTGTGCAAGCCCTTTATGTCCTGGTGAAGACCCCTTTCAGGTCAAAATATTTCTCTATCCACACATTTCATGGATAAATTAAATTATAATCATTTGACAGCTCATTACTGTAACTATGGCTACGCAGTAAGGCTACTCCAATAAAACTGGTGTAATGACATTTTAGTTTTTCCCTGTCTTCTTTCGTGAGATAATCCTAGAATGTGAGCTAATCTCACATTAATTATGATTGCTGATAGTTTGTCCTTCTTCCATGCAATATAACTTCATTAAAAGCCACATTCTACATACTGCAGTAGTTTCTAAATATGTCTAAATATGCTTACAAGTGAAATCCAGAAACAATTATTTAAAAAAAAAACAATTTTTAAATAATTCCAAATATTATAAGCATGGACATATACTGTACAATTACCATTATTTGTCATTCATATTTCAGTCTTGGGTTCTACGTTACTGTACCTGACATGCTAATAAAACATTTTGATGTCCTGTTTGAGTGTCTATAACCCTCTATAAGTAACTAAACTCTGCATTTTGCTGTTACAATAGATGTATTTATGGGATTCATTGCACTCACATGCCATCTATGAACCTGCTCCCCACCCTCAAAAAAACAAACACAAAGCTACAGCTAACTCCAGCCTGGCCATATTGTCATCAGAAAAAGCTCCTGTGTTCCATTTCTTCTTGGACAGGATCTAGAGTGATGTCAGCGGCCAGACTTTTGTCAATGGAAAACAGGTCATCCGAGGTTTGCGCATCGTTTCCTTATCCTGGCCCATAATTCCTGGCCCATAAATCATAAAAAAAAGGTTTCCACCAATCCTGAATTTAAAAAGCAGTTTCTATTACAGGTAAGCATTTATTATTGTAGCTTAGTCTATGCACACTCTATGAAAAACTGAATGGCAGATTAAAGGTTTGAAGTCCGATTAGTTGCTGTTTGTTTAAAAGTGCCATGGTGGCCAGGGTAGTAACATTTGCTCAGTCTCATTGCACTCTTGTTCAATGACAAATAAATCAATTTTAGAGACAAAACCAAAAGATTAGAGGAGTAACCTTAACTGATATTCAAACAATTTTGTAGGTTTTCCATTCAAGACAACACTACAATACACAAAGGGCAAGCATAGTGACATAGGGACACTCAGATGGTGAATAGATGACTTGAATTTAATGTTCTTGATGGTCCCAATATATTTTAAAGTTTTTAAAGAATATTGAGCAACAGTATTGTCACAACAGTGCCCTGTGTGGGTGAAAATAACAAGAGATCAGTGCTATTACCACAAAAATGTCAAAACAGAGGGGAGACCCTGTGCATCAAGGGGAGGAAGGATCCACCAATCTGTAGTATGCCAACTGCAGACAGGTTCTCCAAAGAAGCTTGGTAACCTTCACACCCCCCACCCCATTCATCACCCGAGGTCTCCACCACCCCATATCCTCAGCACTAATTATAGTGCTGTTCTATGGTAATTACAGTCCAATGCATAAAGGACTGGCATCAACAACCACCTCCTCCCTCCCTCTCTCACACACACAAAAACACACACACACACACACACACACACACACATACACGCACATACACACACATACGCATACACACATACGCATACACACACACACACACACACACACACACACAGAAACACATGCACACATACACACAGACACAAACCTCACAAATAAATTCTGTTATCCACAGACCTCTGTTGTAAGTTCTTTCTGTGATTGGACAGAGAAGAACAGAGGCAGCAGACAGGAAATCCCACCTGTCCATCGGCATAAACTCCCTCTCGGAGGAAAAACCTTTACAGCCTGTTTCACAAAAGCCTCCACTGCACAGTGCATTTCCCCCCTCACCAGCTTTGTGTTTTCTCCGGTCTGGCTTTCATTCTCTGCTGCTGAATTTCTCTCAATGGCACACACGCATGCTCGTAGGCTCGCTTTGGTCACAAACGCTAGCCTTTGTCCTAGTAAACACCCCTTTTTGGAGCGGAGCCCACATGAAAACAACAAAATTACATTTTAGGATCCCTGCTGAGAGTGAGCGAGCAGCCCATTTTTTAAACCCCAGCTCACAGGCAATTTTTCTGCAATGTTCTCTACCACATTATTACATTTCTTTACAATCATCCACCGAATATGCGGCCACTATGTACTTAAGTAGTAGTGATCTTATGTACAATATATCTGAAAGTATAGTGAAGTCATATGATCCCCCTGAGTCAGATAGACCTGCCCTGGCACACATACCCTGTCCCTGGCAGTCCCACTTTGGGTGCATTAGAAAGGACATATCTACAGTGGGGGTGGGTAGCCCTTTGTCAAGCCTTCATCTAGGGGCACTTTCTACTCTTGGAGATACACATTTTCCCAGAAGACCAGTAGTAGTAAATTCCATCTCGCTATCATAAAAAAATGGGGTATTTTTACCAGGCTAATACCAGTACCATATTCCCCAAGGGTAAGGCAGCAGGGCCCCACCCAAGAGCTGAATCAACAAAGTTATTCCAGCCACGGGTTCAGAGCCACAACTCGACAGCCATGCGACCGGGGAGATTTGCTCACAGAATGCACTTAACCAAGCTGAAAAGTCAGCGACAATGTTCTCAACGTGAGAACACAGCTTGCATTAGAGCGCGGTCCATCACAAACGCTTCACTCAACACTTGGCTCTCTTCCTCCTTTTATTAAACCACATGCAATTGGGTTCCAGGAATGGAACACAAGGGGATTAGGTTTGGAGATTTATGACAGGTCAGGCTTTCTGAGGGCGACAGTGAGAGAGATAGTGGCATTTAAAAACCCACTGGGTTTGATGTGATTTATGAACCCTCTCATGTGCCGTATTATAATAAAAAGCAACAGGACTGAAGTCCTAATGCCTTCACTTTGATTTTATTTTAAACTGTAGCCCCACATCACTCAGGATTTAAAGAATAGAATAAAAATAGCTAACCATAGGAGTTTAATTCACGAGAGCCCTTGTTTTGCTGAAACACAGCCATGGTTATGTCACATGGTAAAAATAAATGAATAATTAAATTAAACTATTAGGCTACTGTATTATGTTACAGATTAAATTAATATTTGAGTGTTGAAACAAGTTTATCGTATCAATGCCAGTTACGATATAAGTGAAATGCATTCACAAACACAGAATGATAACCAACACTTGATGGTGGGAATGGCGGCAACACCCACCTGGCTACAGAGGAGCATTCAGAGCTGGATGGGGCCGCTATGGACACATCTGTTTCAGGGCGCTCGCACTGTGAGTCGCTATTCAGAAATGTGTTACTAACCAGATCCGGACGCAATAGTAGCGAAAACAAAAGCGTGTTATTTCCATGAAGACAAACATTTTGCCAACATCTATTTATAAAAGCTGCTAAAAAAGAACTGTTATAATAATTATGTATGGCGAGACGCAAAGCCAAAGGCAAAACGCTTTCAAGCTCAGTTTAATTTTAAATGCGTCATTTACGGAGGGGAAAGAAACCTGTTGGACTGAAAGGCATCACACCTCTTACTAGCATGTCATACAGTACGCAGTACATGGTGGTGGGCCGTGACCTTAGCATTAACTACAACTTGTGTGCCCAAGTGCAGAAGGCCTTAAGTACTCACTGGAGTAAGTACACATAAATGTTTTTTAAGCATGGGCCAATGCAAAGTACAATGCCAAGTACAATGTAATTTGTAGTATTTGAATTTTTTTCAAAGAGTCTGGCTTTATCAACAGAAAAGGCTGGCAACTATAATGCTGAGCATTTCCTAACCTGACTACATTTTTGCAGCAAACAGTGAATAATATAAAATACGTCATCTGTGGCTATGTTTTCATTCTTTCCTTTGAACATGTAAAAAGAGACAGTGTGTGCTAAATTGGGAGAGTGGTATTCTGTTAGCACTTCAGTCCACAGTAACTGAGTTATGAAGTTTGCAGATGGGGATTGTGCACACAATAGCAGTGCTTTTTCCTTTTTCAAAGCTACTTGCCTGAGGCTGGTCCTGACAGTTCTCCAGTCCAGGTGTGGCACCCAGATGTGAAATTTTGAAGATTCCCAGGATTTTGCTGGGCAGAGGCGGTAGTACCCTCACATCCAACACTGCTCTCTTCTTCCATGTCTTTTTTTAAATCGGCATTCCTCTTTTAATGGATGGTGTTTCAAAACATCCAGCTCTGTAAAAGGCTTCCCATGGTCGTCTCTGGGCATGAGGCCTGTGCTTTTTATAAGGCCACAATCACAACATAAAAGCCATGTGCGGGACAAATCAGAGGGCAAATATTCTAGTAATAAAAACAAGAGAGAGAGAGAGAGACAGAGAGAGAAAGACAGAGAGAGAGAGAGAGAGAGAGAGAGAGAGAGAGAGAGAGGAGAGAGAGAGAGAGAGAGAGAGAGAGAGAGAGAGAGATGAACTATCGCCTACTCACATTGTACCCATCATATTCTATTAAATCTAAGTTAAGAGGAGGGCCTGGAATTTAGGAACATCAAAGATGTAGGCTTTAATACAGGAGCATTGGTGAATGTGTGCCTGTTCATCCATCATGAATAATTCTAACACGAGACTGATGCCGTCTGAAAACTGTAATGAGAACAGAAACACAGCATCTGATCTAAGTTCCAGCCGTGCATTACAGGCAACAGAACAATGTGCTGAATGCAATCGAATGAGAGTGTGAGGTGACCGCACAGCCTTTCTTTTTAAGCCTTTCCCCGAGATTCAATATTCACAAGACCTGACCAGTGTCATGTAAATTCATACTTTGTTATTTAACTTACAGTTGATTAGACTAAGGGGACAATGCGCCCTGAAGCAATGTGGGCCTTGCTCAAGGGCCCAACAGATGGGCGGATCTTATCATGGCTATACCAGGGCTTGAACCACCAACTTTCCAGGTCCCAGTCATATACCTTTGCCACTAGTTTCTACATACATCACCTCTCTGCATGCTGTAATTACTATCTTCACCTCAAGGAGGGGCTTCTTGTGCCACCTGAAGGAGTGCATTGTGAGTGTGCTGATTAGATTGATTTGATCATTAAAAATACAAATATATCCCAAACATTTACCTCTCCAGCATTTATATACCTGATTCACTAAGTGATAAAAAATAAACAGCATACAATTAAATAGAAATGATAAAGAAGCATCTAAAAATATTAACCGCACACAATATTCATGCATCTTGTGGCAGGACAAAATTATAAACTTAAAGCTACCATTATTTTTGGAGTGTACCACTCGCTTTATGAAACATTTGGGAGACATACTGCAGCCTATATCTCGGATGATTTATTTCTGTTGTCACCATCTGTCACTATTCTAAATTACAACTTACAAAGGATCTCATTCATGGAGGGGATAGACAGGTCTGGATAATATGAGGTGTTTTCCTGATGGAACGAGCCCAGTGCATTCTTCACATATTGTTCAGCAATGCCCTTCATTCAAGTGCAGAGACTGGTACACCATCCCACAGTACATATGCATTACACTCCAGACCGGTGCACAATGTTTATAACTGATCACAAGCAGTGAGCCCATCAACTACTCATTACGTCACCCAGGGAGGGAGAGAGAGGGAGAGGCAGGGGCATAGAGGGAGAGAGAGAGCTAGAGAGCAAGAGAGGCAAGGTAAGAGAGAGAGCGAGAGAGAGAGCTCAAGGACTGCTCAGAAATTATATAAAAACTAAAATGATATTTGACTGAACAGCTTTTTTTCCTTTTCTGATAAAAACTTAAAAGAAATGGTAAGAATTGCATCTTTGTGTTTTTGAACAACTTGCAAACGTAAGTTGTTTACATAATCCTATTGTTCATAGAAACCAAATCACAGTTTTACGTTACATGGCCACCATTTATTGAAGGAGTGAGTTACAGTTTCTAAAGGTTGGCTTTGGAACCTAAAGCAGCCCACTGTTAGAGAAACGCTGTCCCTCCAAAAATTGAACCAGTTCCAGTTACCACATTTCACTTTTCAAAAAACAAGGTCAATGAGCAGTCTGTTTGCATAATGGAGGCCACATTCACCGTACAGGTTGATAAGTACTACGGAACAACATGGTGCCCACCTGGACCTTCCAAAAGTACCCCTCAATATTTCTAGCCCAAAAAAAAAATTCTGGCTCACCCTTCTGTCATGCTGGCTGAAAATGGTTCTAATAACAAATTATTCACTACTTGTATACAGTACATTGAGATCTCTCCACAGATTTTCAATAATAGTCAAGTCTGGGGACTATGGTGGCCATTCCAAATCCTTCATCCATCTTTCCTGGAAGTACTTCATGGTTGATTTTGAGGTATGCTTGGGATCATTGTCTTGATGGAATACTCAATCTCTCTTCGACTTCAATATCTGGACTCACCTTCAAATATTAGCCTCTAGAATTTCTTAATATTTGGTGGAATCCATTCTTCCTTCCATTTTCACAATATTTCCTGTGCTCCCAGCTGCCACACAACTTCAAATCATAATGGATCCACCACCATGCTTAACAGTTGGCAAGTTGTTCTTTCCTATAAAGGCTTTGGTGGTTGCCAAGTTCAATTTTGGTAAATTGCAAAGAAAATGAATATTAATCTGTTCAAAGAAATGGCAGTGTTGACATTTTTCTCTTCAAACTCAAACACTTTTTTCAAGACATTTTTCAAGATTTAACTTCACTTTAAATTACTAATATTTAATATTTAATTGCATAAGCATTGTTTTTGATAACTGCTGCACATCTGCGTTGCATCGAGCCAACCAACTTCTGGCACCTAGAAACAGGTATTTCATCCCAGGATGAACAAACTACATTCCACAAGGTTTTGCTTGAGAAACTGCATTTTTAATGTCACCCCACAAGTTTTCAATGGGGTTGAGCTCGGGGGATTGAGCTGGCCACTCCATTACCTCAAACCTTTTTGTCTGGAACCAAGATTTTGCTCGCTTACTTGTGTGTTTGGAGTCGTTGTCTTTTCATTTCAGGGGCATTTCAACATAATCTCTTCAAGTATTTTGATGTATTCAAACTGATCCCTGGTATACAATAAATAGGCCCAACACCATAGTATGAAAAGCATCCCCATACCATGATTTTTGCACCACCAGGCTTCACTGTCTTCACAGTGTACTGTGGCTTGAATTCAGTACCAGGGGTCGTCTGACATACTGTCTCGAAAAGAGCAAATTTTAACTGATTCTGCAGATGCCTTTTTTTCAAAAATGGTGCTTTATGGGGGCTATTTGCTGATAGCTTAGCTTCGATCAAACATCTTCTGACTGTAACAGCACTTACAGGTAATTGTAGATCATCTTTGATCTTTCTGGAGCTGATGAATGGCTGAATCTTTTTAATCAAATGACGTTGTTCCTCCGAACAATGTTTGGAACGGCCCAGCTCTTTTAAAGTGATGTGTGGGTTCTTCTGGGCATTTCTCACTAGGCCTCAGGCCATTCTATCTGAACGTTTTCTTAGTCTTCCAGATCTTGCCTTGACTTCAACTGTTCCATTTATCCTCCATTTTCTAATGTCTCTGACAATGGAAATAGGCTGTTTGGAATGTTGAGAGAGCTTCTCATTCTTGGTGGAAATGAACCATCTTCATTTTGATATCTTTGGACCGTTTAGAGGAACCCATGGTTGTTAACACCATTTTACATTACATTTTTGTCATTTAGCAGACGCTTTTAATCCAAAGCGACTTACAAGTGCATAGGTTCTTCCACAAGTTAAAGCATCACATGCATAACTAGTAAAATACACATGAAGTGTTGTTCTAAACATATAGTCATCATAAGTGCAATTTATGATAAGAGGGATAGGGATATAAGAAAGAGGGGCGGGGGAAATCAGGAGGGAGGACTAAGGTACAGTTTGAAAAGGTGTGTTTTTAGTCAGCGTCAAAATAGGGGGAGGGATTCTGCTGTCCTGACAGTGGTAGGCAAGTCATTCCACCACCGAGGAACCAGAGCAGAGAACAGGCGTGAACGTGCAGCTCGACCGCCAGGTGCTCGTAGAGAGGGAACCATAAGGCGACCACAGCTGGCAGACTGGAGTGATCTAGCTGGGGAGTAGGGAGTGAGTAAGGATTGGTGGGGCAGTCCCCTTAGCAGCCTGAAATGCCAACACTAGGGCCTTGAATCGGATGCGTGCGGCAATAGGAAGCCAGTGGAGGCCAATGAGGAGCGGGGTGACATGAGCTGACCTGGGCTGACTGGTGATCAGGCGGGCTGCAGCATTCTGGACCAGAATGAGAACACCAGACAGAACATTCACTGCAGTTGGATACATTAGAAGTCATGGAGTTACTTCAGAATAAAAAGTTCAGCCCTGGAATTATATTCACCTGACTTATTGAAGCCCGGATCTGGACCCTAATCATCTTTTCAAAAAGTAACACAGAATAATCCAAAAGGGTTCCCAAACTTTTGCACAGGGCCCTTTTCCTTTTTTATCATTTTTTATCATTTATAAACAGTAAAAATGAAAATAAAATGCAATATTGATTCAAAATTTGAAAAAAGGTCTCATGTTTAACTCATGTGTAACATTTACAGTTCAGGTTTGCTTCTTTCCCCAAGATATTAATTGTAAAGGCTTTTTGACCAGGGGTGGCCAAACCTTTGCATATGACTGCATATCTCGATATCTGCAGTTACAATGTACTATTTCTCAGAAATGATTTAATTCCACTTTGAAATGTAACAAAAGTATGGTATACTTTTAGATACATTAAATCTATTACAGCACATCCTGAAATTGCATATCTACAGGACATTCAGTCATAAACCACACCTCAACAAACCGGCATGCACAGAAGCACCAAATGATGCACAATATACTTAAATGTTGACCTTTCTGTCCTTATTTGAGAGATATGCCCTGCCATTTTGTATCTGAACATTCCATCCTTAACAGCAACTAGGACTCCTGATCCAGAGAAGAACACAGAGTGTGTGGTCTCCCTAATGATGAACTACCTCCACAGGCGTACACATGGGCTATACACGGAAGCACTTTGGCTCCAAAATGCTCTTGACACATTATTTTGAGATGGAAGGCCAAGGTTTCACGGTTATTTGAGGGATTTAAATTTTGTAGACCTCGCTATCAGTAATGGGATAATAAGAGGCACCTCCGCAGTCAGACTGAAAATGGCACATCTGCACTGTGTGAATGTCATGTAGAACTGTATGCTCCTCTGTAATTTCACCTCAAAAGTGTGCAATTACAGAGATGAGGCCCGGACCCATAAATCCAAGTGCTTGAGTGTATCGTTTCAGACCTCCTGAACTCCGGGTACGTTTCAGAGCAAGAGCCTGAAATTTCCTTTGTTTTTAAACAGTCTCACCTCTTGGATAGGAGCTGACTTTGCCGAATGTACAATATGTCACAGCCCTGAAAAAATTATATGTAATTTCTTAATGAAATTGTACCCTGTACTCCTTATCCCTTATCCCTACCATTTCCCTTGTGCAGCCGTGTTCCTACTGTAACTGCTTAACTGAAGTGCTTACCTTAGGAACACAGTGGCAGTGCCCTGTGCTACTTTCGTCCCCATAACCAAATGAACCCCTGGCCCCCAACCAATGCTGCACCCTGCTGGACAGACACAACAACTGCACTCAGTTTCAGACAATAAGGGGAGGATGCAAGGGGGCGGGGTTTATGAGTTCAGAGGGAGGAGCCTTTTTTCTAGGGTTTTATGCAAACACTTCCATTTAGAGTCACAGTCTAACCGTGCACCACTGCCCCGCCACAGGATATAAACACAGCCGTCAACAGTTAGTTGAAGGGGTTGGGGGTGGCAAAGTGGATTACAAGGCTGTCTACCTGCCATACACCCCACTCTGTTATTTTCCACCACAACAACAACCAACCCCTCCCCCCAGACAGTACCACCACGCCTACAGCCCACCCATGACTCATTACCAAACCCCATGCCCCCACAAACACAGACCAGGAGACAAACAACCCCTGCCCTCCACCTCAATAAAGGGCCATCGTGTGGGAAATGGTTATCGATCCACACGGTAAAGAAGAGAGTGCCATTACTGCAGGTTGCTATTAGTTACCAGAATCAAATGTAACACTGAGGTGGCTTCTGGTGGCCAACCCTCTGACTTCAACAGATTAACATCTCCCATGAGTTTAAGTGTGTATGTGTGTGTGTGTGCGTAAAAAAGAGCTTGTTCAGCCGAATTCTGGGAAGGAAGTGGTCCTGCTGCTCCAGCCTGCATGGTTCATAGGGGACGTGTAGCTGCACATCCAGGTGGAAGACATTTCCTCCCGTCACAGAGAGGGAAGCTCACTGATTTCCTGTGGGTATGGAGGCCAACTCTGCAGGTCCACAGAGCTGCTGTCGCACCTGTGATCCCAGCGCACAACCAGTGCGACAGAACGCCAGCTGCAGTCATCTCCATGTGTACACAGGCCTGACAGCCAACTGCCATGGTCATTTCTGTATTTCACCCTTACTGCTGACGGTTTTATTAAAGCATTACTCGAAACCCCTTCAGCCTCAGGTGTAATACGATCGCAGTATGTCGCGCTGTATCCAGCTTTAAACAAACGAATCCATTAGTGCAGACTGAGGCCAGCGTTATTCCTCAAATCCACCCCCATTCAACTGTAATATGGGAAAAGATCTTGACTAAGTACAGAGGAATGCATGTTTTATACTGGATTTCAATATTCAGAACAGAAAGCACATCCTCTTCCTCGTCTCCACTGCTCCGTACAACATTCCCAGTGCATTATCCGAGCCGGACACAGACCCAGCGCTCCACAATGATTAATCTCCATCCCAGTCACCTCCTTCGGGATCTGACTGTAGAGTAAAAATGGAAGAATTGTCCTGGCTGGGTTTTTCTGTCTGCCTTGATGATATATCCATGTCCACATCCCACAATCCCTCAGGTGTGTCTCGACAGGCGTGGTACTTTCATAACAGTGTGCACCATGGGTAAAGTGATGCGCTGCTCGTTACGAGTGTGGGACAGCAGATCCCAGAGGGCCGCAGTCTCAGTATCAGCCGTTCTCTCCCACACAAGGATCACAGCCAGACCCTATTCCATCACAAAGCCAGTCAACCTGGGAGCCATTTGAACTGGAGTTGCAGAACCGGAACAGGTTTCCGGTCGCAGTCATTGGGTTGTCTTATATTCTGCTTCCCTCCTCACCCCAACCCTGCCCTGAATAGAGGGGAATGTCTGTTTACCTCTCCTGGGATACACCTCAGTGGGCAGTTAAAGACTTGCAGACCGGCCTTTATGTAAGCTAGGGAGCCTTACTGGCCTGTGATGACCTTCTAGAGATTAGTTCTGTGAGAGAACAGATTCACCACGAAACGTGACGGAGAACAGATTTATGTTTCATAGCCTTTTCCAGATTAGTCAGGCAAATGGTTCCCGACTGCCGACGTGTCAAGATAAAGTATAACAGCACTGGTCAGATAGAGTATCTACTGCATGCGAAGGCTCCTATCCTACTGCATGCGAAATATCCACACAAACGGTTGTGTGGATATTTGGCTTCGGCAAACTCTTATCTGGTTACCTTCCTCTGGCTCGATGAACGGCCATGTCTTCAGACAGGGCCACAAAGCACAGGTTAGCCACGCGGACTGGAGCTGGAGGGCATTCGGATTAATGAGTGCAGAAAAGTCAATAAAGCCAGTCCTCCAGCCTGGCTGCTTACTCTGAGAACAGCAGAATAAGAGCGCTAGCGAGAGACCATTCACCCCCAGTGCCATATTTAACTCAGACCATGGAAATATTATGACAGGCCTGAGGCCATCGAACGGCACCTCGTCCCCAGACGAATTGATCCCTCGTGGCTCGAAGCCCGGCTTTGCACAAACAATGAACAAAGAAATATGGGAAAATACGATGGTGTATAAACAGCGATTGTGTCCGTGTGGGTAGCGTGTGACACTGTCTCGGGTGCAACACCCTGAGACTGTAAGCTGCACAACAGACGAGTTTAAACACTGTACATCCACTGCACCCAGAAATAAAACACAACAGGCAAAATAGACTTGTTTTTCCATTTCAAAGTGGACTCTTAATGAGTTGACATAAAACTCTCTTTTCTGGGGTTTCCACAGAGAACAGCAAAGGATTGGGAATGGAAGAGTCTACAGAGTGCAGTGCTCTGATTGGCGGTCTGTAAGAATGCTCTCGGTGCAGCCAGGAATCCTGATTTATTAGGAATATCCAGGGGAGTACAGCACTTTTTTAGATGAGAGAGAAGCAAGGGAAGTGTTTAAGAGGCCTCGAATAAATGTTTGCTTTTCCAAATGTTCAGAGCACCCCCAGGGAGATTTGATTTATCAACAGAGAGAACAAAGATGGAACTAAAAGTGAATACTGAGCAGGTGAAACGATTGAGAAGTCACGCACTATACGGCAGTCAGGGGTTGATCTGGGAAAAAATGAACACGTCAAAGTGTTTGCAGAGGCCATGTGGCTAACAATATGAAGGCTTTCCCAAGTACACATTATGCTGCATCTACTGTTTATTTTCTGTGTACTGTACAGTGTGTCTCTTTGGCTCACCTGGTATTACAGCTGATAAGGATATCTTTGTGAGTGTGTTCACATGAGATGTTTCCATTACTGGAAACAGGGTTTCAGCATTGAATTTCAGTAATTGAAGTAAGTAAATGAAATATCATTCAATTCAGCAAAAAGCAATCTAACAGGTGGATTAAGTGTCACTGTTCACTGTAGCATGAAATATTAAATATTATTTAATATCTGTTAACTGAACGGTTAACCCACGTGAAATAGAAACAGCAAAGTGGACATTGCGGATTGATCAAACAAACTCAACTCAGGTCTTGTAAAAACACACAAAGACAAAGATAACACAGCCAGACCAAAGATGACCTGCCAAATTAGCCAAATTGTTTGTACGTGCAGACACATATTTTGCAGAAAAGGCCCTTTAAGTTTCTCAGTGTTTATTCACTCACCCTCCCAGATGCAGAAAAACTTGTCCACGCCTTTGTCTCCTCCAGGCTGGATTACTGTAACGCACTTCTCATCGGGATCCCTAGCAAGAGCCTCCTGAGGCTCCAATATATCCAGAACAGCGCTGCTAGGATCCTGATGAGAGTGCGTAAGTACGACCACATCACACCGATCCTCCACTCACTTCACTGGCTCCCCATCACCTCCCGGACTGAATACAAAATATCCCTTCTGACCCATCAGTGCATCTATGGAAATGCCCCCCCCTATCTCAAAGAACTACTTACCCCAGAACCCTCCACTCGAAACCTTCGCTCTGCCAACACCAACCGCCTCCGTCCTCACAAGACCAAGCTCTGCACCATGGGCGACCGAGCCTTCTGCTCGGCTGCTCCCCGCCTGTGGAATGCCCTCCCTGATTACCTGAGAGCACCGCAGACCACTGATGCTTTTAAAAGAGGGCTAAAAACCTACCTCTTTACTAAAGCCTTTTCTTAGTTTTTATTTTTTATACATGCCATTGGGTGTTTTATTCCCTGTTTTTACCCTGTAGCACTTTGAGATTTGGTCTCCAAATGTAAAGTGCACTATAAATAAAATGCATTATTATTATTATTATTATTATTATTTGTCATCGGAAGTAGAGAGAGATGCCTGCCCTAAAACCTGCAGAGCAAACAGAGGTGTCTTAGCAAGCATTTTAGTCTTTTTTAGTGCTTTGTTGACAAATCTTGAAGTAAATCTCACCTCGCTGGCAATCTTTTTGATTTATTTTGAAAAAATGTAATCAAAATAAGATTTAAAGTCTAAATATAAGACTAAATTCCTGGTTAAGATTGACTTATTTTTCTGTGGATGGTGAATAGCTGGCCTTGTGACCACCAGGAGCACCAGTGCAGATGGGATCCCTCCTCTTCAATTAAGGCTCTGCATTCTTGGGAAGGCACAAAGAGAAATGCAAATGAGCTGCATTGAGCAAGCGCCTGTGTTCCGCCAGTATCCATGGAGATGAGGATTGCAGGAGGGAAGAAGAAGGGTGGAGTTAGATGTGTGGGTTGGGGGAGAGCTAAGATGGAGAACAGAGATGGGATGTGGACACAAGGCCACATCCAGCACCTTTCATCCGACAGGAGTTTTCTGGTACGCTGACCCTGTACATGGCTGCCAACCAACACCAAAGCAAAAATAATATGTGTGCATTAAATCTGGAGCTTTCCATGTCCACAGTTCACTTCATGGGGATAGTCTAGACTCCTGTTTTTACCTCTTCAGTTCTAATAATGGAAATTTTGAATTTGAAGGTAATAGTCAGGTGACTGTTTCTGTCATGGAGATTCTGGGCTGCAGAACTGACAAACAGGCATGTCAGTTCAAGTCCTGTTCTTGGAAGGATGCTGTGTCCCATGAAAGCACTTTGACACCCAATTTATCTAATTAGCATCTTGACAGAGCCAATTAAATGTTCTCCAGATTTAGAAGCACACGAGGTCTTTAAGACTCCATACTCTCTGGCCTGCTTCCAGGACTGAACGGCCACACCCACTGTGACAGGAAGCATATTACATTACAGTGGCTGTTCCACTGGGAACATCACTCTTGAATCTCACAGTGAAAATGCATTTTCATTACAAAAAAATATGCCTTAACAAGTCTTAGTCTGTGAATGGGGCTTAAAATCTTATTTTATTCTATTAAGTAGAAAATATTTGCCTGTTTTACAGTAAGTTATCCGATTGACTAATGTTGAAATCAAACTGTCTCACCTCATTGGCAATATGTGTGCATTCTTTAGCAAAAACAGTAAGAGATTATAAAATAGTCTAAATATAAGACTAATATAATATAATACAATATACAATACAATACAATATAATATAATATAATACTTAGATTTTTTTGTCTTTTGCAGTGTAGTACTGACAGAAGACTGACAAATCAAAGCATTGCCTGCCTTTACAAAGATACAAGCCTTTCTTGTAGGCATTTGCCTACTAACAATGGGGGTGAGTTTACCACAACCCCACATACTCTCACTTGTTGCAATTCCCTTACAGTCATGGGAGTGAGAACACCTTGACACTACCCTTCTCCTACAGGACTGGGTCACACAAGGAATGTGACTCACTGATAATTCCTTAATAGTTTCCAACGAGCGCTCGATGCCAACTATTTGCTAAAGCAGAATTATTCCACTGCAACAGAGCAGCATGCAGTGGAAGATTGGGCCGTCCAAGGATTCCTCTGAACCATACTTCATTAAAATAATTACAAATTCTTTAGGAGATGGGCACACGGTGGCACAACTGTTACACCAGTGCAAATCCTATTCTATATTGGAGATGGTTACATCAGCCTTTAAGCTCAACCAATCAGTACAACAAAGTCTGCAAATGTACCTACAGTAAGGCATCCATCAGCCAGTCCCTTTTAGTCAGCCAAGGCTCCCTGTAACAGGCTGTCCTATAGCTGAGTAAGAGTAACACAAAACAGTGCTACATTAGTAATAGCTTTGGCCTTGGACATGTCCACACCGAACAGGCCACAGAGATGAGAGTGAACCCCCTCATCCTCTATCTCTTCCCCTGAATAGGTCCTTTCAGCTTACTGGCTCTGTGCTTGACTCCTATGTTCACTGCTGAAGGACTCGGCTCTCAGGATCAAGGTGCACGTAAGACGTGCACATAAGGCTTTATGCAATCAAGACTGACTACAAGAGACATAGAAGCCTTTTCAAACAGCACCTCTTTAATCTTGAGAACACATCACCTGTGCCAGCTTCTCTTTCTCTGTCCTGCTCTCCCTCTCTCTGACATTTCTAAAACACAAACATTTTTAAGCACACTTTGACCCTTTTACTTGTCTGACTCATTTCTAAGTCCATCCTTGTCCATGGCATGTTATAAACAAAGCAATGCTTTATTGCTTGACCTGACAAAGTAAACCCATGCCTTGCTACCTGATTTGTGATGAAAGTTCTGGCACAAATACAAAGAAAAATACAAATCCTTCTTTCAGTCATTGGTAGACTGGCAAATAACGTAGGCCGTTATAAGCCTGTTTTTACCCTGCAGAGAAATCCCAGTTTGTAAGAGCAGCAGAGAAACATGTATGGAAGTGTGGACATACGTATCTATATATCTATACAGCCATATATAAATACATTCCTAACCTATCTATGCTACTCATAGTGACATTTTGCCTGCCAGGTATAGACTGAAGAAAGACAGAGAAAGAAAGAGGTACAGACAGTAAAAGAAAGAGGGAACTGTGAAAGAGTGAAAGCTTGGAGGTTGAATGAGGAATGAAGAGAAAGAGATAAAGGACATGTGAACAGGAGTATGGGAGAGAGAGAGAAAGGGAGTCAAAGCATGGGGTTTAAGAGAGACAGATGAAGGAACGGTTAAGCAGGAGCCTGAGGAAAAAGAGAGAGGGAGGCGAGGCTGAGTGAGACAGAGAGATGCAATGTTTTACCTGAGTGAATTCCTTTCTTCTGAGGTCAGTGGCAAGGAGCCTGATGAAGATAAGCACTTTCCCCCCACCCCCCATGTGCACTCTCACTTAATGTCTTCAGTTGATGGTACAGCAGTGTGGGCGTCAGCCAATCAGCCGAGTTAATGAACCAATAACTCCCATCTGTACAGAAAAACGAGCTAAAGAAAGATAATGAACAGGCTAACAGAAAACCTCATAGGAAGCTTGGCCAAAACAATCATCCTCACCAGTCAATCCATCTACTGGCGGGTGGGGGGGGGGGGGGAAGGCAGTATAAGCATGTTATGATATTTAGCTTGTGAACTAAAGTTTAAGCTGCACTTCCACTCAGATGGTCCTAAATATCCATCCTAAATATTTATCTATGCAAAAGCTGCATAGGCACAACCAGTGTCCTAAACTTCTGTCTTCCTTTTTCACAGAAAATCACATTCACTTCTCAGACTAGGGTCCCTTGTCTGGTCGGATGGTACACAAGTGTTCATATTCCTGATTGGGCAAAGTAGTTTTAGTTTAAGTTTAAGTTTATGTTTTATTCAAACCGTTAGAAAGAAACAACTGGACTTCAAACTCTTCCTCGCCTGATGTCCTTCTAATGCCATCTAGTGGCTATTTATATCTCATGCTCTCCCAATTACAACTGGTTTTTTTAAAAATGGCAACCAATGAAAATGTCTGGCTAAAAAAAAGTTATATCTGTGATATTTCTGGCATGCCTGTCATTTGCGGTCATTAACCCTCTATTAATACCATTATTTGTTCATTTGAATGGTTAACACCATTACTGTGTATAAACCATTAAACTAGACATTGCACATGGAATTTTAAGAATATGTGGTTCAGACAATAAACACCCACTAGAAAATAAGAAAAAAGAAAAGAAATAGGAACGTGATTTGAAACAAAGTGTAATTACAGCGGCTTTGACAATGGACAGACTAAAAACTTCATATTTAGGTAGGCCTAACCCTCAGCTTAAAGCCAGATTCCAGTTCAGCCAGTCATTAACACAATTAACCCACAAGTATGGAGCTGCCATGCCATGGCTTTCTACTTTGTGCAGTGACTAAATATAGGTCAGCCTCGTCAGCAAGGGCATCAATAATGTCAACGGTTCCTAGAGGAGCCTCCCCTTCTGTGCTGTGTGTCGTCTCAGATGTTCGTGCAGGCTGGGCTTGTGGGAAGAGTGGGGGAGTGCTTCTGAGGCATTCTGAGGGGTACAGGGTGAGAGAAAGGCCGCCCGCGAACAACTGCGGGTCCTGTTTCCCCAGCTGTTTATTAATAAACCAAAACAGATTGACTGTTACCTCGGAGACAGCAGAAGGGAGTTTTGAGAAGAGGGAGCGAGTCATCCCCTCGCCGGCATTGTGATTTTGGGTACAGTCTAAGGAGAGAGGGAAAGAAGAAGAACAGGAGCTGAAGTCTCCGCATTGGGTAAGTTTACTCAAAGTGTCGAAGTTGTGAGCATTTCACTTTGGGGGGGAAATTTCTCTGAGATGATTGGAGCATTACGTCTCTGTTTTTAAACTGCTGTACTCACTAAGTGCAAAGGCTGCACATGTAAATAATGCCGTAAGTTTTCCATACAAATGTTTTAAGTTTTAACAGACTAGTTTCCCAGTGTCAATTTGTCAGTAGTGGGTAAACGTAAACCTAAGATAACAAATGCATGTTTAATACTCAGATCGTTGAGGGCTTATAAACAGAGATGGATTTCCTTTTCCGAGGTCACAATAACCACGAAAATACGACAATTTCCTAATTCGGAGATATGAGGAGGGAAATGTGTTCAGTAGAGCAGTTACACAGAGTTTAGAAGGACTGCACAATAACGGACAATTCTTGAACAGAGTTTAAGACGACGTAGTGCTGCTGGAATGTACCCTTCATACCCAACGTCAGTTTCACAGCAGCTGCTGTCTTTGCTACCCACTAGTGAGTCCCAGATGATAACTGCCAATGGCAGTCGTTTGAAACAGAGCATATTGTGTTTCCAGGTCTGAAAGAAATCAAAATAGCTACAATTTCAAATCTGTATTTCATCTTTAATCTGCAACCATAATATATCATGAATTAATCTGAATCCACATGCATTTATACACAGAGCAAACACGGCAGCTCCGACCTTAGTGAGGACATCAACGCCGCTTTGTTCACCAGTCCCATTGTCCAGCTGCTTGTGAAGCCACTTGGCAAGATGCCTGCAATAGTTGTCCATGAATACTTATCATTGTTTCCTTTTGTCTAGTCTGTCCCTTCCACTGTTCAGGGTGTATACCACAGAATCCAGGTTGGGAGTCCCAGTGAGACCAATGTGAATGACGCAGTTAGGCTGGATGTCATTTTTAAATAAACCCTCCTCCCCTCCCCTCAGACAGGTCATGGATAGCGGTGAGGCCAGGCTCAACGCTGACCCTCCAGATGGGGCCCTGCAGGAGGAGGACGAGGAGTTTGACGGCGGTTGCGTGGAGGCAGCGGCACAGCTGGAGGTGGGGTGTATTGAGGAGGCGGACTTCTTCGAGGACTGCATGGAGGAGTTCAGGGTTCAGTTTGAAGAGTGCATAGACAAGCTAGGGGCCCACTTCAAAGGGTACACGGATGACACAGGGGATGAGTTTGAGGATTGCGAGGAGGACCTGGCGACCCATTCTACGGCCGGTGTGGACGACCTGGCCGCAGAAATCGAGGCGTGCATGGCACAGCTGGGGATCCAGCTGGAGGGGTGCGCGGAAGATTCCGGGCCCCAGGTCCAGGGCCTCACTGAGCAGGCCTGGGGCAGCAAGGACATTATGGCCTGGTCGCAACCTGTGGAGCCCTTGGGCTCTTGGCCAGAGGAATACGTGGAGGACCTGGGGAGCCAGCTTAAGGGGCGTCTGGAGGAGGTGCATGCACATTGTGAGGGCGGAGTGAGAGAGCTGGGCGTTCGGTTTACGGAGAGCATCGAGGAGGTGGCTCGGCTGGAGCAGCGTCGGGACCAGCTGGTGAAGGAGCTCCTGCAGCTGGAGGAGCCCATGGCCCAGGCAGTGCAGGCCCTGCGGGCAGAGGCGGGGGAGCTCCACAGGCTGCTCGCTCGGGCACAGCTGGAGAGGTGGAACCTGCAGGAGGAGAGGCGGCAGGTCAAGAGGCAGCTGTTCGCCGTGGCCAGGGACTGCACCCAGAGCCGGGTCACCCTGGCGACGCAGCAGCACGAGGTGGAACAGTTCACCGTCATACAGGTACTGAGAGGCACCTTGCCACATTCACTATCTTAGCTTTCCATGTTTGAGAATGGTACATCAGAAATGTCAAAAGGAAGGTGCATCACAGCAACACATGGAAGGGGATTCTTATTCATGAAGCACACCATGAGCTCAAGCCAAGGCTACTTAAAGGTAGAGTAGCTTGGAGTAACTATGTGATGAGAAACGGGCATGAGGTGCACTCATTTAACGTAAACTCACCGTGTTCGAAAAATGGGGAAGTGGTCACTTACGCTAAAATGTCCATTCAATGGTAGTTTTCTTCTGAGGAATGTGGCTTATGATTATGGTTGCTTATTGACTATCTCACTCTAAAACACTTTGATGTGAATTTGTCCAAAAATTTTAGAGAAAACTGCACAACGTCCCTCTGTTCGGAAGACCGTGTTAGCTCACGATGGTCTGAACACCGCCGTATAAGCCTGGTACACTGCCTGGTTCATCGTCTCTCATTAGCAACAGCTTCCCCACCACAATATCACAGTGGAGCACTATTACTTATGTCACTGTATGCTGAATTGGATTGTGTATGTGACTCGTATTTTAAGTTTTTATGAAAATGGAAGGAATTATGTTTTACACACACACAAAAACCAAAGCTGATCTGGAAGTAATTTTTTGTTGTTAGTCATGAAATTTGCAGTTTAGAACATGGTGAGCTAACTTGGTGTTCAGAGTATCGTGAGTTTAATTTATATACATTCAATTTCAACACTGCAGCATCGGTAGCAGGTACAGGTAGGTACATACATCCCGGTTTTCATTCACACTACAAGCTTGAATAGAGCAGCACATGGGAAAGCCCTTTCAAATTTGAATGAGTGACTAATTTAATCAAGGGTGATGATTTATTCGCCTATTCTTGCAAAACATTGAAATTCAGTGATGCCCAAGTCATGTCATGTAACAAAAATACCTTACATGGGGCTCTGGTCCTTCACCAGGAGGGACCATGGCCAATCACTTATTTTTTCCTCCCCGCTTCCTTTCATTGCATCCTTTCCTAGCTCTTAACTCTACCCATCAGCAACAAAGGTTGTGAGGACAGAGGAATCAAGAACATGTGCATTAGGTAAATGAAACATCCATGCTCTTTCAAACATCAGTTGGGGAAAGGTGGATCCAGACTGATATGCCCCTGGAAAGAGCCCCTTGGGTTAATGCTACATTAGTCCTTCCAAATGACACAGCAGGTGTCAACCAGTTGTTAGGGAGATATTCCTCTGTTCCAGTTAGTGAGAGATATGCCTCTCAGAGTTAAACCTGATTCAAGTCTCTTGTGCGTCTTATGTACTCCGTACTCTCTCCCCCAGAGGGAGCTCCATGGTCAGGGTCTTACGTACTCCGTAATCTCTCCCCCAGAGGGAGCTCCATGGTCAGGGTCTTACGTACTCCGTAATCTCTCCCCCAGAGGGAGCTCCATGGTCAGGGTCTTATGTACTCCGTACTCTCTCCCCCAGAGGGAGCCCCATGGTCAGGGTCTTATGTACTCTGTACTCTCTCCCCCAGAGGGAGCTCCAGGGTCAGGGGCTTATGTACTCTGTACTGTCTCCTAGGGTGAGCTCCAGGCTCAGGCTCAGCTGCTCACAGAGGAGATGGCCCAACTGAGGGAGGCCCAGCAGAACAGCCTGAACGCCCTGCGGAGCCGACTGGACAGCCTGAGCCTGGAGCGGATGCAGGGAGACCCATCCCAGCGCCGGCAGGCCCCCTGGGACCTGAGCAGCTACCTGCAGGATGGGATGAAGGCTCTGGAGGAGCAGTACGAACCGCGGCTGCAGGCCCTGCTGAAGAGGAAGCAGGCTGCTGCCGACGCCCTGCTGGGCACCAGGGCCGAGACCCAGGAGCTGAGGGCCCGTCTGGGGCCCCTGAGAGAGGAGGCGCAGAGACAGGGCCTCCAGAGGACATGCCTGGAAGAGAAGATCACTCTGAAGCGGCGGGAGAGGGAGGAGAGAGTGGCGCAGTACAGGGTAAGACCAACAGCCACAGAGAAAGGAAGTGGGACAGCAGTGGTAAACAACCCTGTTCCTGGAGAGCTACCATCCTATAGGGTTTCACTCCAAACTTAACCTTTCAGTCCCAAGAGTGCAATTTGGCACTCTCAATCCTAAACCTTTTCAACCAATCAAAGGGACTGCTATACTACTGTTTTGAGCCCTTAGTAGTCAGGTGACAGAAATGAGGGTTGAAATGAAAACCTACAGGATGGAGGAGGCAGTATCAGAAAAAACATACTATGGGAGGGGCACAGACGTAGGCAGAAATAGCGTCAGGGTAAAGCAGAGGACAGGCTAACCTTTTATCCAAGGAGCACATTCCCAAGTTTCCCAAAACTTTTGGAGCACACCAATGCATCCCAATTTAGCATTACTTTTCAGAAACAAATGCTCCTAAAATGGGCACACCGCAGAGCCCTGTAAAGGCAACCAATAAGGTAAATTGTGTACTGATCTGGGTAAATTCAGGGGTTTAAGTGGGAAGTGAAAGTGACTTTAGGAGTTCTAAAGAATGAACACAGGAAGTGAGCTGAAAGGAACATGATATACTACAATCTGGAGGTGAAGAGCATACGTGAACAAACACTGCTTTTGGGGGGAATAATTAAGATCCGACAGAGTACCTGAAAAGCTCAGCAGTGTTAATAGGGGTCAGACTCGCAAAACAGCACATTCAAGGAAGTTCCATCACACACTGAAATTTAGTATTAAACATAAGAGGAAAGCTTTCAACCTGGATTCAATCAATAATGTTCCTTGACTAAAATTAACATTTCATTGCTGAATGTTGAACCAGACCAATTAATACTTGCTTCAAGTGCTTGTCAAGCATTAAGGACCCATTGAACCAGAACATCACAACTGTTCCTGATGTCATTTTCCCATCAGGACACTGTAGACTCACTGGAGGAGAGCAGCAGAGAACTCAAGACAGAACTCCAGATTCAGAGGAAGAAAAACGAGGAAATCCAAACCTGGAACGACAGCCTTGTAAAAGAACTGGACCTTTACCGGTGAGACACACACTACCCATCTAATATGCAATCCTTAAAACCACTTGTTAGAGAACATCTTACGTACTTTGGTATGTTCTCTAACAAACCTCCAGCAGTTCACTTCACTACTTGAAGAGCTTATCCAACTGGGGTCTAGGATTACTTTAACGTTTTCCTGAAAATATATTTTTAAACCCGCAGTGTTTCCTTGGACTTAAACATAACATTAGCCTGTAAATGTTTACTGCATCAAAATACTTTCGCTTAGCTTTTCATTGGCACAAAACTCCTACGCATGCATGTGAACTCCTAAATTCTTAGCCCTCTTGCTGGGCCTCACAACCTTTAGTCTCATTTTTTCACATCAGTGACACACTGAAACACCTTATTGTCCAAATTCTATTTAGACAAAACAGCAGTGAGGCTGTAATTAAGATTTATCCACTTTGCAGGGGCTCAACTGAACTCTGTGGAAAGCTTAATCCCCCCACCCAGGGAACATAACTGAAGCAAACTCCTTCAAGAAGCCATTTTGCCTGAAATCTGTTTTTCTTTGGTTTGCAAACTGTAAAAAATGTGGTTTTCATAATCCACCACTGTAAGACAAGCCAGTCAAGGGACATGTGTGGTGTGATGATGCACCCAAAAATAGATAGGAAAAAAAACATGTTTATTATTTGAATGCATTTTATACAACTGGTTTGAAAGGGAAATGGGAGACAAAGAAATCACATTAATATCACAACACGAACGAAAGGGACCCTTACAGATAATAAAGCAGAAAAAAGTTGACTAATAAAGATTCAGAAAATACAAAGCCTCTCAGGGAGATTTAAACCCCCCATTTTATGCAGTGAGAGATAAACAGCCATTTCAGCTTATGCGCTCGCAAGAGAAAGGAGATTCTTTGCTTATCAGTAAGTCGGCAATTGCTGATTTTATGGGTCTTCTTTTAAAAAAAACGACCGTTTTCCTCTCCAGTGTATGCAGTTTTTCATAGAAAAAAAACAAAACAAAAAACAAAATCAATATGTGGCTGTTAAGAACTCTACTTGTCCTTCACTGACTGCCAGGGAAACAAGCTCCAGTTCATCTATTAATACTGGGATCCATTGCTCTAATGAGCAAAGAAATGCTTTGATCTTTAATTAACCACAAAGCTTAAATATCAAACAGCCCTAGGGGAAAAGGAGCTTACACTGGTTTTTAACAGCGAGCGCATGCTCTCCATTTCCCTCCGAAACAGCAAGAGCAACTGATGGTTCTTTTTTTTTTAATTAAAAAAATATGTTTTTATATTCTAGTAGAAAACTGTTGGGGGGAGGGGGCTACCAATAAATTATTCTTGTACTTTGTAAATGAGCCTGCCCCTGTCCTGTTTCTGCGAGTGGGAATGCGTGGACTGTGCTGCAGAGTGTATGTGGTGGGAGACGGTGCAGGTGTGGTGCGGTGGTGTTCTGGGGCGTAGCCGGCGTGTTGCTGGGATGATTCAGCCCTGGACCTCTGCGTCTGCAGCCCCCTCAGGATCTTCATCGTTGTAGATGTTCTCCGCCTGGAAGGTCAGCAAGAGGCGCATTACTCATCCACACGAGTGGGACATGCCAATGGCTCAGCGCTGCGAGGATTAACAGTGCAGGCGGAAGGCCTGAGAACATACTGGAAGGGACTGATGGCTGTTCTACAGAGAGCTGGGAGGCTTGTTAGTTAAAGTGGCTCCCGGTGCTCTCGAGAGGCCCAACCCCAGAAAGACTGCTGTGAGCAGCTGTAACTCACTGGCTGTGAAAACATCTCAGCGGACGGATGGGACCGTTTCGGTATTTCAAATGTGGAAAAAGGATAAATATCCATATTGCATAATTAATCATTGCATCATTTGCAAAGACTAAGATCATAGATATGATCGAGTAGAAAGGAAATAAACCTTTTTATGGAGATAAAACATGCAGAAATAGCTTCAATGTGCAAGAAGACAAGTGTAAATTCAGAATTGGTATTAGAAAATGCTTTTATATCCATCCCTCTTATTATTATCCCACACTATTATTTATTGTTAAAACCCATTACGGGTTTGCTAACCATGAGCCGCTTGCGTGAACATATTTGCAGTCACCTGTAGAGTGCACTCCTGTGTGTGCCCACGCACATGCACTCACCATTTGCCACACTTGCATGATGTTGTCCTCAGAGACAGAGCAGATGACCCACGGCTCATTGGGGTTCCAGGAGAAGTCTGAGATCTTGGCTGTGTGTCCGCCGTGGATAAACTGGGAAAGGGCAGAAGACATGGCTCAGAAGACCAGGAACAGCTGAGGGGCTGCTTCAGCCCTTCCCACTGAAGCAAATTAATCCATCAAACAATTTCTACATTCATACAAATTAGTTAACAGAGATTTTAAGCTTAATACCACAAGCCTATGGCAACCAAACAAAAGTTATAAAAAACCAGCTGACAACTTTATATGCACATCGCCTGGTGAAGTTCTTTGGAAGTGAACGCAGTGTCAACCAGCAATGACCCTCGAAACATGGAATTGTAGAACTGTTAATTTTGTTAGTTAGGGGCCCCTGGCACTCAGTGAGCCAAGGCACACAGTGCTGTGCAGCAGTTTGGGGGACTGAGCAGTAAACCGCTCCCCGGCTGCGGTACTTCACCTGGACAGCTCCGCGAAACAATCAGGTAACAGAGTGCCTCAAAGTGAAGGGCCGTCTGCCAAGTGAGGGGGCACAAATAGCACGGCGAGCTCCGCGTTCCGGAATTTCACAAGCGGAGGGGGGTATTTACAGGGGTGAACGAACTCACCAGAAGCTCAGGGGGCCCGTCTTCAGCATCCTCGGGGGACTGCTCCTCACCGATTTTACTGCACAGAAAGGGGAATAAGGATCACAAGGTCTGGGACGGAAGGGTTCACAAAGCCTCACCCTCCCAGCCCAAATGATTCCTGCTCATACAAGTGCACTGCAGTCCTGAACTTCCCTCCGTTTTGCACAGTGGCTAATGGATGGATTCTCCAGCACACAACAGATTCTGTGAATGCCTTTCAATTCAACTGTAACTTCAAGTGCAGGCCTACTATATTCTGTTGATGCAAGGGAACCCTTGGAGCAGAAACGTTCACAGTGACAGGCGGTCAGCGATATGTACCTGAGGTCCCAGACGTTGAGTCGGCGGTCTGTGCCGCTGGAGGCTAGGATGGTTTCGTTATGGGGAGACCACTGCACCTGCAAGGGCAACATGGTTTCAAAGGAAAGCACTTGTGCTGTTTTTACCCTAGTCATCTGTAACACAAGCTCTGATGTGGTTCCCTCCCTCACAAGTAGGGGATTGTTTGTGTATCTGATGAGAGCTTGGGCCCAGCTTGCAGGTTTGAATCCTGGGATGGGCACTGCCATTCAACCACTCAAACTGCTTCAGCATACGTATTTCTAGGTAACAATATGGAAAAATGAAGCCGATATGAAAAACAGAAACCTTCAGAAGCGTGAAATTCTGAAATACCTTTTAAAGTCCTATTCCTACTTGGACTGACCTGGAAGATCTCATCTTTGTGGGATTCAAAGGAGTGCAGCTTCAGTTTTAAGTTCCTCAGGTCCCAAAGAGCCACAGTCTGGATGAGGAAATGACAGAGGTCAGGAACACAAATGAATGCGCCATCTGGTCTCAATTCACAGGAACTGCTTACAATTAGGATTTACAACATTTGTGGGCATCAATACACCCCTTTACTGTAAATGTTAACCTTAACAACAAACACAGCTTAAACAACATGAAAGATTCAGGCTGGGAAAAAGGTGTGAGAAGGTCAGGGAAGGTCAACAAAAACGGTCCCCTACTTTCCATGCACACGAGACACAAAATATAAATATGGGGTGAGCATTAGTATGCCCATCTCACTTTGTCTGCTGAGCCGGTGGCCAGGATGAACTCGCTGTACGGGTTGAAGGACAGGCAGTTGACCTCAGCGGTGTGAGCATCCACCGCATGGCTGGGCTTGGAGGTGTTGTTTGACCGTGTGTCCCAGCTATGGTCAAGCCAAGAGGTTCCACAGGTTAAATAAAGTCAATTTCCCAGCTTATACCCAATTCAATCAAAACAAATTAAAAATCCATTCATTAGTACAGGCATCGTCTGTGTGTCAACGTGATGCTGTGTCTCTGTTTTAATGTGGATCATGTTTGCTTTATGCATACACAAAAAAAGCCTATATAACACTCTAAAGGTAGCAGCTCGCCTGGCAACTTTCTACTTCACAGTAAAACTGTTAGGATCTTAATGCATCTGAAACATTCCCTGAAAAGTGGGTCTATTCAGCAGTTGCCAAGACAGTGGGAGACTGCCTTACATCATGAGCTTCTGGTCATCGGCCACCGATCCGAACAGCGACTCGTGCAGCAGGTGCCAGGAGACGTCTTCCACCACAGCCGTGTGCCCGGTGAAGATGGTCTTAGCGTCCACCACCTTGCCCTCCTTGGGCACTGTGCTGATGTCCCACAAGCAGATGGTCTGAGAGCAAGAAGGGGGTCGCACAAAGCCACATTCATACCACAGACCAAAACCCCATTCTGCTGACCTTAAGAGAAAGGCTTAGTGGAGTGAGAACGGCACAACCTTGTGAGCAGGGCCAAATGTTTCATAATCAAATACATTACATTAATGGCATTTGGCAGACGCTCTTAGAGACCGATTTACAACAAAGTGCAAAGTGCATACCCATAACCAGCGAAAAGTGCGCTGAAAGACCCGAGAGGAAAGTAATTTCAAGGTAATTTAAGGACTAGGGCTTATTTGATTATACCTAGCCAAACAAAACCAGCAAAGGTATCAATACAAAACTTGACTTCGGTTTGATCAATGCTACAGCGCAAAGCAGCAAATTTTAATAAACTTAGCGTCTGGCTGAATTCACTCATAGCTCACAACGTATTTTTGGTTGCGTGGGTTGGACAGCCCTGACAAACAGGAGCGGCGGCCGAGGCCTTACGTGGTCGTCGGAGGCGCTGAGGAGGCAGCCGCTCAGGTTGGGGTTCCAGGAAAGGCCGTAGCCCTCTTTCTGATGCCCCCTTAAGCGCAGGTCAGGGGTGCACTCCCCAGAGGGGTCTGGGGGTCAGAGCAAAATATTTTAAATTCAGACATCCTACACAGTCAGTTTCAGGAAAAACGGTGCTTTATTTATGTGAAAATTTATCAATACGAAAAAGAATGCCATGCCACACCGTACAAAATGTAAACATCTTACTTTCTGAAGCATGTCAAAACGGCAGCATGTGGGAGAGGATTATCAGTGAACAGACGAGTTGAGCATGACGTGGGCTTGGTCAGTCAAATGAAGAATGATGTAAATATCTTCAAAGCCCTTATAAAATTTAGGTCCTAAAGAGCATACTACGTACCTGGTTTGGAGGGGTGCTTGGTGTAGTCGAAGACGAGCACGTCGCTGGTTGGCGTCTTCGTGGCGATGATGCAGGGGTTCTGAGGCATGTAGCGTGCCCGGTTCACCTCCCCCTCATGGTTAATCTTGATCTCGATCTCGATCTTTCCACTTACGGAACCAAACCCGCCAAACTCTGCCGGACAACAGCCAGTTAAAGAGAACACAATTCACTTTCATAGAATAACTACCCTGTGAGGAAAGCTTCACCACCAGGGGAGCCTGCTGAGGTTTATAATTGCTCACTCCTGAAGTACAAGGCAATATTAAGTACAAAGGCTGCTTATATTTTCACATCTTAAAAAAAATAATAAGATATAACGCCTTCATAAGATAGCCATCTGAACCCCACCAGGTAAAAACAGTCCATACTGCTAAAACAATTATTACATTACATTATTTGCATTTGGCAGACACTCTTATCCAGAGCGACATAAAGTTGATTAGATTAAGCAGGAGACAATCCTCCCCTGGAGCAATGCAGGGTTAAGGCCTTGCTCAAGGGCCCAACGGCTGCGAGGATCTTATTGTGGCTACACCGGGATTAGAACCACCGACCTTCCGTGTCCCAGTAATTTACCTTAACCACTACGCGACAGGCCGCCCCTATATGCTACAGGCCGCCCCCAATCAGATTAACACTATATACTCTGCCGCCAATGAAGATGGAGCTCTTCTCAGTGAAGGCTCCATATTAAGAAACTACTGACCAAGACCAGGCATCTCATCCATTGACCATGCAGAAAAAAAGGCATGGCATCATCCGCATTGATTCTCCACACAGTGCGTGAGCAGCCTTCTCACCTCCTTTTTCGCTGTCATAGTGAGAGGCGTCAAATTGGGCGTCGTCGTTGGGCAGCTGCACACTGGCGATGACCAGGTGGTTCTGCTCGTCCGAGGTGTGTGTGCCGAGCACCAGTCTATGCACACTGAAGTCCTTTCCCTCAGGCCTACAGATGACACAGGTACAAAGACAGCTCAAGGGTAACGTTTCCCTTCACCTCTGTCACTGTCACTCCCATGTCCCTTAGCAACCAACTGTGACCTAAGTGGATCTACTTATAATACTTAAGATTATATACCGAATCCAAACGGTCTTTACAAAGGTCAATATATTACCTGCATTAATGTAAAATGAAGGGCAACTGTCCATAGTTTGCTTAGCACAGCACAAAATGCAACTGGCTGATCCACTAGATGATGCAACTGTTTATGATCCACATAAACACATTCTGCTTTTTCTGATGCAGAGGCCCTGTTACAATCAGAATGGCTGTAATATTCTGCCTGCTGACAAACAATAATACTCAAGGCCGTATCAGCAAGCACGCTTATGATAAAAATGGTACCTAACGTTACTGGTGTAAACGTACCTGGTAACATCAGGCAACCACTGCGCCGTGAGACTTGGCCACTCAAGAGCATGGGTCATCACCAGATCGTACAGGAAAGGGGTGTTTTTCTTCCATATCTTGTATTCCTCATTGATCACCCTCTCTTCCACCGCATCGTCAAAAGCCGCTGCAAAGAGTACAACCAGGTTTTTATTCTTTTGATAGCTAGCTAGCTACTTGGCTATGCATCTGGTTAACGCGCTTTTGGTTACCCGATTTTACAAGACATGAGAAAATCAAAGTTATCACCAATGCTGGCTATAATTTTAATACGCAAATTGGATAACTAGCTAGCAACCCACCAAGTCGGTTACATTATCGAGCCATTTCATCAGAAAGCGACCAAACAGGTGCGAACCTTTTCGTGAAACCCAAGCTAACCAGCTAATGTTAAGCACAATATCGCGAAGCTGTATTCACAATATAGCTAACCTAGCTATATTTTGTTATCTGAAATAGCTGTATTACACAACACTACTAGCTAATTGTTACTGGAGATAACGTTAAACAGCTACACAGTGGCTCACATAAATGTACACGCCGTATCGAAGCTAGCTAGCTAGCTAGCTACATTGCCTAGTGGTCTTCCAATTAGCTAGTAAGCTAAAACCAATGTCTTCACATACAAGTCTAACGACCTAGCTAGCTAGATAAGCAATTGACGTTACAAAAATACGCTCGATATCAAGCAGGCCAGCTATGCATGCAAGTTTCAAACGTATGTGTTAGCTAGCTACCGATATCTAATGTCTTGATATCAATTGTCGTGCTAAATGCTAGCTAATCAACAAAATGTCAAAGATTTGCTTGCTGGCTAGCTGCTAGCAACCAGCGTGGCGGGACCTGAACGGCAGGTTGCGTAGTCTGAAAAGCATCGGAGAAGTTGTTATTGGTAGAGTGGTGCATCTAATGGCATGTCTCAGTTTTGTGTTTTAATTCGCGATAGCGATACAAAGGAAGAAATAAAAGATTGCTTACCTTCCTTATCAGCCATGACGACGGTATTAAACACCAGTGTATGGAGTTTATGCGATAAAATAAATCGCCAGACAGCTCTTTGTTCAGCACCTTCGCGCCAACGCCGCCGGGTAGCGTCACAGTCCCGGAAAATCGTACGTCCAATCAAGAAAACCGAACACTAGACATTGTACAAAGAGAGATAATACGTATCTCGGATGTTTTCCTGGTTGTATGTATAAGTTCCGGTTGGTAAGGCAGATCTGCGGAAACAAGGAGCGATGTCTGGCATGTTGCGATGACATAAATGTGTGGAGCAGGGTTTTGTCTCCAATGAATTTAATTAATACCTTAGATCTTGAACGCAAATCTTTCGAAAGACGGATGCTGTAAAAACAAAGGTCTTGGGAGCGAAACACTGAAAAGTCAGCGGAGAAGTCCTCGAGCGCGTATACTCCATTACAACAAAAAGACTGACGTCGTACAAAGTCAGATTACTCTGTACACTCTGCACATTTGTACAGTACGTTTGGTAATATCCGGCTCAATACAACAGTGATTCAAATGTAAACATAATGGGAATTTTTCTTTGTTTCCTAATTATGAAAAAATGAGGGGTGGGCGATACTGCTAATTTCGAGTTCGATATGATACCAAGTAATGCTAGGCCATCGATATCGATACCGATACTTTTCAATAATAAATGCTGTTGTAGGAATTCCCTGTGCTCTTGGAAACAAACTGAAATGGCAAAAAATGTGAACCAAGATAACTACTTGCAACAGTCAACAATTGCATACAATAATATAGGACTAAAGGGTGCACACTTAAGAAATTAGATAGGTATACACTTTACATATGAAGGGTTCCCACCCTACCCCCTAAGCGATTAATATGCCAATCAGATTGAATTGAATGACTAATGGGTGCACACTTAGGAAATTAGATAGGTATACACTTGACATATGAAGGGTTTCCACCGTACCCCCTAAGGCCTAAGCGATTAATATGCCAATCAGATTGAATTGAATTAGGTTTTCACTCAATGTGCAAGCAAACAATTTGGTTGTAAACGTGTATTCATGTACATACACATTCATGTGTACACAAAAGATATATCAAAATACAAACAAATTACAAAATTCCTTGTATTTATATAGTTTAACAATTTCAAGGTCAAGGTCCAACCCTCAATGTGTGTACAAGATTTAGTAAAGATATCTACAGGCATTCAAATTCCACATGAGTTTTCCCAAATCTGCACCCAGATGTCCTCAAGTGTCCCCAAATCTCTCCAAATACAAAACATCTCCATATCATTTTCTCCAGACACATGAATGATAAGAAACGCTTACTTTCCTATTAAACCAGATTTTTAAAATACAAAATGGAAAGAAAATTAACCTTCACATGTTGTTTTATTCACATATATCAGAGTATGTTTTATAAAGCATGCCCAAGGTGTCGAAAAAGAATAGAAAAAATAGAACAAAAAATTAACCCTGTTAGCCAATAAAATTACAGGTTTATCTATAGCAAGTACAACGTTGCATCCTTTATGGTACACTATCATACCTTAGTTATATAACCAGCTAGTTCCATAGCCAAGTAAGTTGCTTGCTCATAATATAGTTGGTTAGCTAAAGTGAAAACTTCAAAAAGACAAAATATATAAATAGTGTTGTGCAGCACACTAAAGTCAACATTTCATAAAGTCACATGTTCGGCAAACATTTTCTTACCGGAACACTACCGGAGGCTCTGTCGCATTTGTCACTGTCAACTTTCCAAAACAGTGCATGTTGTGGTTTCAGGGTGTTTGTTGCTGCAATTCCTCTCTTGACCGTTAGGAGTCTGAAATTACCTATTTTACCTTTAACAATCTGGCATCGCCATTTTGCAGTTTTATTGCGTGACCTGCTGTGCATGGCTGTAGTTGTATGAGACTGGCTACTGGCTGGGTCTGGCTAGGGTTTGTTGGCTGGCTGGTTGAACCAACTGAACATGACCGGCTACTGGGTCAGCAAGGAAAAATGAATATCATGTCATTGAAAAGTGAAGTAGAGTAGCTAGGTACCTAGCTAGCTACTTTGAGAAGACACAGCACAGGAATCAATATTATAAGGCAATAGAGGAGAGTATATTACCCTCTCCCAAATGCCCATACACTTGTTAGTGACTGTTTGATAATTGTAAATGGGTTAAAATAGGTAGCAGGGTTAGACACTGGCCACCAGGCCATTGAACATAGTGGCCAAGATACAATTATTTGTGGCCCAAATGTAAAAAACCTGGAAACTATTGTAAACCCCTTCATCACACTGAGTCTATGTTTTTAAAGCCCTTTCCCAAACGTATGTTGTCTCTACCAATAAATAAAATACTAGTATGAGACTTTGATTAGAAGTAATTTATTTTGAAGCTGACCTGCCCACTTCCAAATTAAGAACAGTATGAAAGATGTAGCTAATCTAACAACAAATATGGTTTCCCCAAAATTACTCAGTTTTAAGTACCATGGAAACAATGAGACGCTGCACGTGGTAACAAAACAACACAGCAGGGGCATAAGGACGTGCTCTGGCCTTTTCAAAAACCTCCTTACTAATAGGTGGTACGGACCATTGGGCTGTATTGTATTTCAAGACAATACAGTAAATCATGCGACAACTACTACCGGAGAATGTTCGCAATGAAGCAGTTGGCTTGTAACTAGCTCAGACTACACCAGCTAAAGTTTAATAGAGTTTAGTTTCTGCTCTCATGTTATATAGGTTAATTCAGTACCTCTAGCTACACCACCTCTGAGGTAATGTTACATGAGCTTCCATGGCAACATATACCATCTGCCTGCTATATAGCTAGCTAGCTAAGTAAAGTAGTGTTTCGTTTTTGTCTACAATTAAAAAATTACAGGCTCTTGATTTTGCTGAAAAGTACATAGTAATTGGGACTTACCTGAATAGTTGTCCTACTCATCCGCACTTGCATTTTGACTCACAGTGTCGTGAGTGGCTGCACCAGTGTTGTTCTCTCTCTCCCACTGACACCACTCTCTATCCTACTGTCAATCCCCCAAACATGGGGGACTCGTCGCCATAAACTGAAATTATAAACTCAGTTGTCTGCTTCACTTTTGGCTGAGGTCCATCTCCTGTTTCTGATACATTTTTTTGGCTTCTTGTACCATGTTTTTGTACCACTTATGGACGTCTTTGACGTCCCTGAGAACAACAGGATTCAAGCTGTTTACTCACTCGGTTATTTCTTTCCAAACTGAGTGTTTCTTCGAATTAGAATGAAAAATTTGACATTTCACTTCTCTACATTATATTCTTCCAAAATGCAGATATTTTCAGCATATGTCAATGTAACAGATCACGCTCTACTGCTATGTCGCCATGTTTTCGTTTCTTTTCAGTCTTAAATTACCCATAATTATGTTCAAATTTGACTAAGTAAATCAGTTAAGTACTACTTAGTAAAGTCAACCATAAGATAGCTTTATGCAACTGCTTAAAGTCAAGTGACTTTATCAAGTCCTACTTAAACATACAGTCAGGTCCATAAATATTGGGACATCGACACAATTCTCATCTTTTTGGCTCTATACACCACCACAATGGATTTGAAATGAAACAAACAAGATGTGCTTTAACTGCAGACTTTCAGCTTTAATTTGAGGGTATTTACATCCAAATCAGGTGAACGGTGTAGGAATTACAACAGTTTGTATATGTGCTGCCCACTTTTTAAGGGACCAAAAGTAATGGGACAAACTAACAATCATTAATCAAACTTTCACTTTTCAGTACTTGGTTGCAAATCCTTTGCAGTCAATTACAGCCTGAAGTCTGGAACACATAGACATCACCAGCCGCTGGGTTTCATCCCTGGTGATGCTCTGCCAGGCCTCTACTGCAACTGTCTTCAGTTCCTGCTTGTTCTTGGGGCATTTTCCCTTCAGTTTTGTCTTCAGCAAGTGAAATGCATGTTCAATCGGATTCAGGTCAGGTGATTGATTTGGCCATTGCATAACATTCCACTTCTTTGCCTTAAAAAACTCTTTGGTTGCTCTCGCAGTATGCTTTGGGTCATTGTCCATCTGCACTGTGAAGCGCTGTCCAATGAGTTCTGAAGCATTTGGCTGAATATGAACAGATAATATTGCCCGAAACACTTCAGAATTCATCCTGCTGCTTTTGTCAGCAGTCACATCATCAATAAATGCAAGGGAACCAGTTCCATTGGCAGCCATATATGCCCACGCCATGACACTACCACCACCATGCTTCACTGATGAGGTGGTATGTTTTGGATCATGAGCAGTTCCTTTCCTTCTCCATACTCTTCTCTTCCCATCATTCTGGTACAAGTTGATACTTTGTCTCATCTGTCCATAGGATGTTGTTCCAGAACTGTAAAGGCTTTTTTAGATGTTGTTTGGCAAACTCTCATCTGGTCTTCCTGTTTTTGAGGCTCACCAATGGTTTACATCTTGTGGTGAACCTTCTGTATTCACTCTGGTGAAGTCTTCTCTTGATTGTTGACTTTGACACACATACACCTACCTCCTGGAGAGTGTTCTTGATCTGGCCAACTGTTGTGAAGGGGTTTTTCTTCACCAGGGAAAGAATTCTTCTGTCATCCACCAGAGTTGTTTTCCATGGTCTTCCGGGTCTTTTGGTGTTGCTGAGCTCACCGGTGCGTTCTTTCTTTTTAAGAATGTTCCAAACAGTTGATTGGGCCATACCTAATGTTTTTGCTATCTCTCTGATGGGTTTGTTTTGATTTTTCAGCCTAATGATGGCTTGCTTCACTCATAGTGACAGCTCTTTGGATCTCATATTGAGAGTTGACAGCAACAGATTCCAAATGCAAATAGCACACTTGAAATGAACTCTAGACCTTTTATCTGCTCCTTGTAAATGAGATAATGAGGGAATAACACACGTGGCCATGGAACAGCTGAGCAGCCAATTGTCCCATTACTTTTGGTCCCTTAAAAAGTGGGAGGCACATATAGAAACTGTTGTAATTCCAACACCGTTCACCTGATTTGGATGTAAATACCCTCAAATTAAAGCTGAAAGTCTGCAGTTAAAGCATATCTTGTGCGTTTCATTTCAAATCCATTGTGGTGGTATATAGAGCCAAAAAGAGGAGAACTGTGTCGATGTCCCAATATTTATGGACCTGACTGTAAGTTAAGCCTAAGACTGAAGGTTATGTTTATGCAACCAGCCCCAGTTCTTTGTTGGAAAAACTATCAAAATGCAGCCGTCGCTGGAGGTGGCTTACTACTGTCTCTGAAAGCATGTTCCAACCTGCTCAACATCGAGAAAATCAACCCATGTACCATTATTGCAAATTTTAACTCAAATCCCATAATCACAATCATCAGATGTTACAGTCCACACAATTCGTGCCCGGAAAAACTTTGCTCAGTAGTAATCAACGTCCCTGCCCATAATCTTCTCCTAAAACCCGACTTGAAATCTGCTAGTTACATTACATTACTGGCAGACACTCTTATCCAGAGTGAAGTACAATTGATTAGACTAAGCAGGAGACAATCCTCTCCTGGACAATGCAGGGTTAAGGGCCTTGCTCAAGGGCCCAATGGCTGTGCAGATCTTATTGTGACTACAATGGGGATTGAACCACCGATCTTGCGTGTCCCAGTCATGTACCTAAACCACTACACTACAGGTCGCCCTGAAGTTGACTTCATAGACAATAGAATAGACAATGGACATTCAAACATCCAACCGGTTAATAAGCTCAACTTGATCACAGGAAAACAAATGGGTAAACAGTGTGCCTACTCCTCGTTCGACAGCGTAGTATCCAACCATCGAATCATCTCAGCAACTATGTCACTCAGTCTTCGCTCACCCAAGAAGCAACCAGGACACTCCATGAAACGAACGATTGGAACCTTGTCGGTAGGGACCAAAAACTTGCCTCAAAGTATGTTCTGGACATCTACAGCAGCTTTTCCCAGCTATGTCCAGATAATAAAACCTCTAACAACAAATATGACCTTGTCACCACATGTCGAGCAGATTCCCCGAACCTTCTCCTTGCCGGAGAAAAGTAAAAACATTCAGAAACACATCAGTAACCATGACTTTGCAAACCATCTCAATATCTCCACCTCACCTTTCACACTAAAATAACTCAAAGCAGTCACTGTGAAGTTGATCAACCAAAAATATCCAGGACAACATCCCACCAATGATCTGGAAGGACAAAAATCTTCCACTCACTTCTCGAGTTATGCAATCTCCACCCACACCACACCACACCACCTCTATGGCTAACTTCGAACACTGTTGCAATTCCAAAGAAAGGCAACCTCACCCTCCACGGCAACTACAGAGGAATATCACTCACAGCAATCGCAGCTAAAATTTACAACAAAATTATCCTCAACAGACATGTTCCAGCAATGGATTTAGAACTAGCATGTTGAGAAATCCTGGATTTATTCCAGGAGGAAGTAGAGAACCCTTCTGTACAGTATGTTTGATGTTTTTATGTATTTTCTGAATAAGACTCTTGACCCTGGCACGGATGGTGCAGTGGGTAGCACTGGCCCCTCACAGCGAGGAGGTCCTGGGTTCGAATCCCCGTCGGCCGGGGCCTCTCTGTGCAAAGTTTGCATGTTCTCCTCGTGTTTGCGTGGGTTTCCTCCGGGTACTCCGGTTTCCTCCCACAGTCCAAAGACATGCAGGTTAGGCTGATTGGAGAGTCTAAATTGCCCATAGGTATGAGTGTGTGAGTGAATGGTGTGTGCCCTGCGATGGACTAGCAACCTGTCCAGGGTGTATTCCTGCCTTTCGCCCAATGTATGCTGGGGTAGGCTCCAGCCCCCCTGCGACCCTGTTCAGGATAAGCGGGTTAGGATAATGAATTAATGAATGAATGACTCTTGACCTTCGAAAACAGGACCTGGCCATCCTTGTTCATTTGATGATTTATGTAATTACGCACAGGCTCCTGTCAGAACGATGAAAATATAAATTATTAATATGTACCATGCAGATAAATCCAGCTGTTTAAAGAAGCGAATGTCTGCATTTATGTATCACCTTTATCCAAAGCGCTGTACAATTCATGCTTCTCATTCACCCATTCACACACACACTCATACACCAACGGTGATTGGCTGCCATGCATGGCACCAACTATCTTGTCAGGAGAAATTGGGGGTTAGGTGTCTTGCTCAGGGACACTTCAACACACCCAGGGTGGGATCAAACAGGGATTAATTACCTCCTGAGCCAATGTCACCCCAGCTTAATAAGAAAGAAATAAAGAGTAGCTTAATAAGAAAAAGTTCCTGACACCAATCTTATGACAGCCACAATCTGTTCATTCTCTATTCATGACTTAATACGTCCTAGAAAAGTTTGAAAGATGTCTTTGTTCCTCTGGAAATAGTATCGCTGTGGAGAATCTTTCACCAGTTCTGAATCAGAATGAGAGATGTCCTATGAATCCACCATTGTGTTCTGTGTGGATTCATTCTCTGTGTTAGATACCTTGCTGCAATTTTTAGTTAGTGGAAACCTAATAAAATAGTATTATGGGTTTGTAGGATGCTTAGTGGTGTTAAGGCATTTGATTCCCATTGAAAGTAATCTAATCTAATTTTAGTCACACCATGTCTTAAAAGTCTTCAATGTAATAATTTAAAAAATCTAATGCAGGAATTCACTTTGACAACATAACATAACATAACATAACATAAGGTAATGGCAAGAACAGGCCATTCAGCCGAGTAATGCTTGCCTTTTCCTACCCCTAAGTGTAACTACTGCCAAGTTTGCCTAAAAGCTAAATAGTATCTAACACCGTATCAAGCCTGGTCTTGAAAACCCCCAGTGTTTCTGCCTCCACTACATGTACTGGCAAGCTATTCCACACATTGATAACTCGCTGTGTGAAAAAATACTTGCTAATATCTTTACAGAATTTCTCCTTTGCCAATTTCCATTTGTGCCCTCTGAAGAATTCCTTATAATTCACATTGTTAATCTATTTAATGAATTTAAAAGCCTCAATCAAATTCCTCCTCCCTCCTTTTAGTAAGCTTAAAGAGATTACTAAAAATACTTGTGGCGGCCTGTAGCGTAGTGGTTAGGGTAAATGCCTGGGACATGCAAGGTCGGTGGTTCTAATCCCGGTGTAGCCACAATAAGATCTGCACAGCCATTGGGCCTTAACCCTGCATTGCTCCAGGGGAGGATTGTCTCCTGCTTAGTCTAATAAACTGTACGTTGCTCTGGATAAGAGCGTCTGCCAAATGCCAATAATGTAACGTAACTTGCCAGTGGTTTAAAAATGATCTCACTTAACTCTTTGAGTACCCTTTGGAATATGCCATCTGGGCCTACCGCCTTATTTGACTTTAGTTTATGTAATTTATCCAGTATTTCTTTATCCCCTATGTCAATATTAGCTAAGACATTCATAGTATTAAGTATGCCTTCCGGCCTACTAGTAACCTCCTCCCTGGTCAAACTCTCAACAAAGTAGCCATTTAAAGGTACAATAGGTAAGATTCTTGTGTTAAAACGTTGTTACAAGACCAAAAATCCCTTCCTACCGTTGAAAAAGGCTTACTGACATGTTGACTCACCCTCTGCCTGTGTTAATTGTCATTAAATTCGGGTTTCAAATATGCCGTCACTCAAACCATTGTACAGCTGTACCATAATTAATGGTCATTGGTTAAAAATAGGTTCTAATTGCCACAGCCAATGGCATGGAGGCTTATTCGGATTGTTCGCATGTAGCTGCCGAAATTGCACTCGATCTCTGAAACTCTGTATACTACTGCTTATTATCCAAGCGAAGACTACATATCTAGTTATAAAACAACACCAGTTTGCTATCAGTAGCAACAAGCAAATTAGCCATAGTTAGCGTGACGAATTTATGAACATAGTAACGAGCGTTGCCAGCATAGTTGCAGAAGTGTTGTGCCTCAGGTGTATATTTGTAAATTTGGCAAGCTAACTAATAGCTAATATGCTTGTTCCTCCCGATAACGAACTGGTATCGTTTAACTAGATATGTAGTATTCACTTGGATAATAAGCAATAGTATACAGAGTTTCAGTGATCGCTTGTCTTGAGTGTAATTTGGGCAGCTACATGTCCCTGTTATCTCTGTTTAGCTAAACCCTCATTTGTCTCAAACTGTAAGTTACAGTTGCATAACTTGTGGTAGACTATCATATCTTAGTTATATAGCCAGCTAGTTACAGAGCCAAATACGTTGCTTGCTCATAATATAGTTATAATAACATTATGAACACTACGAAAAGCAGGCTCTAATGCGTTTGTCACCGTCAACTGTAGGGTCTTCGCATGGGCCGCCAAATAACGTACGGATTTTACTCTACGAAACCGGGGCGCCAATTAATGTAGTGTAGCAGTATAGCTGCAAAAAGTAATCAGTCTCATAAAATTACTGTTATCAGAAATATCCAACCACAAATTTAGTATTTTAATTAATTCATTACATTACATTACATTATTGGCATTTGGCAGACGCTCTTATCCAGAGCGACGTACAACAAAGTGCATACCCATAACCAGGGATAAGTTCGCTGAAAGACCCTAGAGGTAAGTACAATTTCAACTGCTACCTGTACAACAAAGATAAGGACAAGGGCCAATTTTTTATTTTTATTTTTATTTTTTTTTATTTTTTTTGAACAAACAAACAAACAGAGCAAAAGTCACCACAGTTAACTATCCAAACACTGCTTACCTAGCCAACTAAAATACTGATACACAAGTCACAGAGACAACAATTAAGGTTCACAGGGAGGTAGGGAGGGATGGGGAGAGGTGCTGTTTGAAGAGGTGTGTCTTCAGCTTGCGCTTGAAGGTGGGGAGGGATTCTATAGTTCTGACCTCAACGGGGAGTTCGTTCCACCACCGTGGAGCCAGAACAGACAGTAGTCGTGAGCGTGAGGTGGAGGTTCTGAGAGGGGGAGGTGCCAAGCGGCCTGTGGAGGCTGAACGAAGAGGTCTGGCAGGGGTGTAGGGTCTGATGATTTTTTGCAGATAAGCTGGGGAAGACCCTTTAACTGCTTGGAAGGCTAGCACCAATGTTTTGAATTTGATGCGAGCCATGACAGGCAGCCAGTGGAGGGAAGTAAGCAGGGGGGTGACGTGTGAGTATTTGGGAAGGTTGAAGACCAGACGAGCTGCTGCATTCTGGATGAGTTGGAGGGGTCTGATGGCAGACGCTGGGAGGCCAGCCAAGAGGGAATTGCAGTAGTCCAGGCGGGACAGAACCATCGCTTGGACCAGGAGCTGGGTCGAGTAGGGGGTGAGAAAGGGGCGGATTCTCCGTATGTTGTATAGGAAGAACCTGCAAGACCGGGTCACCGCCGCAATGTTCTCGGAAAGGGACAGTCTGCTGTCCATCACCACGCCGAGGTTCCTTGCACTGGGTGACGGCGTGAGTGTGGTATCCCCGAGGGAAATGGAGAGATCCAGATGGGGAGAGGCATTAGCAGGGATGAATATCATTTCAGTTTTACCTGAGTTGAGCTTTAGATGGTGGTTGTCCATCCAGCTCTGGATGTCCCTCAGGCAAGCGGAGATACGGGCTGAAACCTGCGTATCAGACGGCGGGAACGAGACGAAGAGTTGAGTATCGTCCGCATAGCAGTGGTAGGATAGCCCATGTGCAGTGATCACAGGGCCAAGGGAGCGAGTGTAGAGAGAAAAAAGAAGCGGGCCAAGGACTGAGCCCTGGGGAACTCCTGTGGCGAGGGGCCGAGGTGTCGATACCGAATTCAAGTAACCAATATCAATAATTAAAACATACCGATAACCTGAAGGTTGGAAATTCTGTGAAAGACTGCTTTAACTCGGCTCTCCTATCTATGTGACGCCAAAACAGACACCGGGTTTAATAAAATATATTTATTAAACAGACGTATAAACACCGAACATATATGGGGTTGACTAACGGGAAGTTAGTAGGGTAAGCTAGGAATATGTGTGTGTGTTGCGCGCACATCCCTTGAACAAAGGACAGGTAAAAGTGTTAGAGTGGAAAGAGAGACTACTTGTGTAGTTTTACTCTATATATGCGCGAAAGACGGCAAATCTATTCACGTACATATACAGCTAACAGAATGCAGTCAACGGTAACACAAAGACAAATAGATTCCCCCCCCCACAATATCAGTTTAGACTAAGCTAACACTGGCTATGCCTGCAAGTGCTTGTTTACTCTTACTGAGTCCATACGCATTGGTGGATCCAAAAGACGTGCTGTCCTTGTAGAAGTGGTGATGGTAATGTGAACCGTTGTGCGCATTGTCGTCTGGTCCGTTCGGTTCTGGAAAAAATGTCCGCTGGTTTCCGGGTGGAGGTTGCTGTGCTTTGCAGGGGTAAACTGATGTAGCGTTCCGTGTACACCAGTTTCCACTCGCTATAGGCCACTAAGTTACCGCGAGGTAACTAGGTGTGTTCGTAAGCCTGATGGTGCGCTGTAGAGGCCTCTGTCTGAGTGTCGAGACAGGGCGTTGATGTTGCAGGAGCCGGGGGCCTGAGGCTGCTGAGGTGAAGAAAAGAGCATCAAAAGAGGGTGTGTCGAAGTAAAAAGAGGGGTTTTCCCAAGAGCGTGCTGCTCTCATACAGGGGAAGTTTATTGCTCCCACCATTACGGGATTGGCTGAGCCGAACTATATTACATTACATGGCATTTAGCAGACGCTCTTATCCAGAGCGACGTACAACGAAGTGCAGATCAAACACAAGTACAAGTGCAAAGAGGACCTGAGAGGACTACAGTTCCGAGTCCTAGTGTAACCATACAGATATAATCGGAACCCTTGAAGAATACATCAACTTCCAAACTAGCATACCACAGTTGGCAGCTGGAATACCTGGAGTACAACAATACAATAGCTAATACAAAACACAACAATACCTATACAACTATATAAGTGCCATTACAGTCTATGGCATATATAAGGCTAATCATGGTGGTGAGTTAGGTAGGGAAAGGTGTAGCCTGAAGAGATGAGTCTTCAGTCTGTGCTTGAAACAGGTCACAGACTCTGCCGTCCTGACATCCACCGGGAGGTCATTCCACCATCGTGGAACCAGGACAGACAGCAGTCGTGAGCGAGAACTAGACGTTATGCAGGGTGGAAGTTGTGGAATTGTCCTGTGGGATTGTGGGAAATGTGGTCCCTACACAGCTTTCCGAAATGCATGAGAACACGGACCTGTATAATAACGCTTTATATTACGCGTTATATTCATATTCATGGACTGGGAAGGATCTGTGTTGTGGTTTGAGGGTGTTTGTTGTTGTGAATCCTCCCTTGACTGTTAGGAGTCCGAAATTACCTATTGTACCTTTAAGGCATCAGCATTATCTTTATTCTTATACAGCATTTCTCTTTTGTTATTCTTAATGTACTGAACCTCCTATTTAATTTTCCTTTACCTACTACAGTATTGAAAGAAGCGATCATCTGAAATTCGCCTTTCAAATAGCCTTTGGCTAACCTTCAGGTGCAGCCCGGAGGGGAAACTTTGCACTGGGTCAGTGTATGCTTAGGGCAGCACATGATTATTTAAACTAGGGACTTAAGTGACAGGGGGGATAGAGAGTGTAATGAGCTTTGCCTGTGATGTGATGCATTTCCCCATTTGATTCCAAGCCAGTCATTAAAATATGATCTATTTGAAAATGTTTATAAGTATTGATTTTTTCCCCCAATTGAAGTCTTTACCCTTAAGAGAACAGACCCAAGGCCCAAATTGTGAATCAGGCAGAAGCACATTGTATTGTGACTTTTTCAGTTGAACAGGTTAAACCAAGATTGACTAATGACTACTCTATTTAAGCTACAGTACACTTCTTGTTAATCTCATAACATAAAAATACCCTGTGGAAGATTGATGTGTGCAGAATAAATTCTGTGTTAAGAAGCAGACATATTTGGAATGGCAGAATTATGTGGCATCAGAAAAGATTGTGAGACCACTATATTCCCCTCTGAGTCACCACCACTCACCTTATGCAACCACACCAACCACACTTTGTTAGTTTATTTGGTATTTTTGTTATTTATTATTTTTCGTATTCATGTCTGGTTTTCTGTTTACATTCATAGGTCACTGTACTCGTCTTCCCCTGTGATGTCTGTGTCTGAATGTTTTCTGATCCCGAGTCATTCCCCTGTCTGCATGCTTCACTATTCGGGTGGTTTCGGAATTTTCCGGTTTCCCACGATTCCTTCTGTCTTGTTGCTCTTACTTCCTGCTTTCTCTCCATTTCATGTTTGTAGATAGCACTAATATACTAATCCTAACTAACATAGAATTTGTACAGTACTAATTATATTAACACACTAATATGTTCGTCCAACTAACAAACTAACAAAAAATGCCTTGTAATGTAATGTAGTTCGCATTTCCTGTTTTTCCAAGTCCTGGGCTCAATTACCATCTGTGTCTTCTAAATCAACAGTTCTTTGGCTTTCCCCATGCTGATGATTGACAAAGGGATTTTGCATGCTTGTTACCTCATTTTTATACTCTAGTGTAACAGGAAGCGATGGGATGACACAATATAGTTCCATTAGACTGAGATTAACTAAATTTCCTTCTCCATCCCCCTAGCCCCTCTGCCTCCCTCCCCTTCTCTCACCCCCACTGTTTCTGTCCGATGTAACCTCCGCTCTCTATCACCCTCCTCCCTTGCCCCCAGGGTCACCGCTTCCCTCCCTCCTCTTGAATCCTTCTCCAAACTACCCACTGATTGTGCATCTTCCGCACTGCTTTCTTCTCTCTCCTCAGCCCTTGACTCTCTCTGTCCTCTTGTCTCCCGGCCTGCTTGATCCTCCCCTCCCAGCCCATGGGTTTCTGACCTTCTACATTCCTCCAGGCCCAGCCTACATGCAGCTGAGAGGAAGTGGAGGAAATCAAAAGACCCATTGGACCTGTCTTCCAACCAGTCTCTCCTGGTGGAATTCTCCTCCGCTATCACCACTGCCAAAAGAAATTACTTCCAAACAAAAATCCAGAGTTCCACTTCTAACCCTCGTCAACTGTTCTCCATTTTCTCCTCTCTCCTCAGCACACCTCCCCCACCATCTCAGTCCTCGCTCACTGCTGATGACTTTGTGGTATTTTTTGACGGGAAGGTTGCAGATATCCACAGCACCTTCGCGACCACCACCACTTCTATGCCTGCCTCCCTTTCTGTGTCTGCCCCGTTTCTCCTCTTTCTGTCCCCTTACAGATGCTGATGTGTCTCACCTCCTGCTCTCCCACCGCCCTACTACTTGTGCCCTGGACCCCATCCCCTCAAACCTCTTTCAGGCAATCACGCCTGACATCCTCCCGTTTGTCACCTCCCTTGTTAACTCCTCTCTGTCCTCTGGCTGCTTTCCCTCATCATTCAAGAGGGCCTACATCACCCCGCTCCTAAAGAAACCCACTCTAGACCCCTCCTGCATTCAAAACTACCGTCCGGTATCTCTCCTTCCTTTTCTATCCAAATCCATTGAACAACCTGCCTCCAACCAACTCTCTTCCTTCCTCTCACAGAATAACCAGTCCGGCTTCAGACCTGGCCACTCGACGGAGACTGCCCTCCTCTCTGTCAATGAGTCCCTTCAGGCTGCACGAGCAACCTCTCTCTCCTCTGTCCTGATCCTTCTTGATCTCTCTGCGGCGTTCGACACGGTCAACCACTCCATCCTCTTGGCCTCCTTCTCTGCAGGTTCTTCCTGTACAAAATCCGGAGAATCCGACCCGTTCTCACCACCTACTCCACTCAGCTCCTTGTTCAAGCAATGGTCCTGTCCCGCCTGGACTATTGCAATTCTCTGCTGGCTGGCCTTCCAGCATCTGCCATCAGACCCCTACAACTGATCCAGAATGCTGCAGCCCGTCTGGTATTCAATGTTCCCAGACATTCACGTCACCCCCCTGCTCCGCAACCTCCACTGGCTGCCTGTTATGGCTCGCATCAAATTTAAAACTTTGGTGCTCGCATACCAGGCAGTTAAACGATCAGCCCCTGTATATATTCAATCCTTATCAAGACTTATACACCAACAAGACCTCTCCATTCTGCCACTTCGTGCCGTCTGGCGCCTCCTCCACACCTGCACCTCATGCTCACGACTGCTGTCTGTCCTGGTCCCATGGTGGTGGAATGACCTCCCGGTGGATGTCAGAACGGCAGTCTCTGACCTCCTTCAAGCACAGACTGAAGACCCATCTCTTCAGGCTACACCTTTCCCTCCCCAACTCACCACCATGATTAGCCTTAGACTGTAATGGCACTTATGTATAGATTGTATAGATATTGTTACTTGTATAGGTATTGTTATTTTTTGTATTCTAGCTGCAATTGTGGTATGCTAGTTTGAAGGTTGATTGTACTCTTAATTAAAGGGTTCTGATTTTCTGCATCTTTACACTAGGACTTGGAACTATACTGTCCTCTCAGGTCCTCTTTGCACTTGTTCTTGTGTTTAAATTGCACTTTGTTGTACGTCGCTCTGGATAAGAGCGTCTGCTAAATGCCATGTAATGTAATGTAAAAAAAAGTGTTTTATTGCCAATTTCACTTTGTTTGGTGGTTAATGGTTAGTGGTGCTAATAATTTGTGGTTTTCAGGAAAGATGAGATTACTAAATAAAAAAAACATTGAAACATAAATATATAAATAAAATGTAAATATATTGAAATATATATAATTTCCCTGTATGTTTGAACATAAAATATAGAGCATTATCCATGTTGTTTATTATATGCAGCCGTTTTCTAAATATTTGTGCAAATAATTCTGGAGCTCACTGTCTGTCTCAGCCTTTCTGCATAACACTGTCATTTTAACTTAGTGTGCTCAGTCACCCTGGAGCAAGTTGTCTGTGAAATGTAAACCTAAAGGAAAAAAGGAGGGATTGAAACGTGTACCTTTTCATTCGATTGTTTTGCCCCAAACCCATTTCTGGTTGCAACACTGCAAGGATAAAATATTGCTGGATATAATTACATTACATTACATTCTTTTTTTTATTTAATGAGATTTTATTTTTGTGTTAAAATACATAAATTAAATTTCTCTATAATATTATATTTTAGGCCAGTGGCTCTTGATGGAAACACATACAGACCTGACAACTTTACACTACATTATTGGCTTTTGGCAGATGCTCTTATCCAGAGCGACATATAGTTGATTAGACTAAGCAGGAGACAATCCTCCCCTGGAGCAATGCAGGGTTAAGGGCCTTGCTCAAGGGCCCAACGGCTGTGCAGATCTTATTGTGGCTACACTGGGAATTGAACCACTAACCTTGCCTGTCCCAGTCATTTACCTTAACCACTACGCTACAGGCCACCCTACAACGAAACATCTGTGAGCGTATAAACCACAAAAACATTATTTAACAACAGAAGTGTAAGATTATCTATATTTATTAATGTATATTGGTGTACCATTAGTTACTGCAGCATAGGCGCATACCTAGTTAATTCATGATGAATTATACTATTTTCTAATAATTTAGATACATTTTTGTTTCATTATTCCTGTCTGTGAATGGTTAGTAAAATGAGACTACTCCAAAGTCAAAGTGAGATGGGTGCGTGAGGGGTTGGACCCAAAATGCACGACTCAGAAACAGGGGTGTAATAAAGTAATAAAGAGTGTCCAGTGAGCGTAGTCAAAAAACAAGCAATGTTCATACACATAAAATCCAGCCAAAACCAAAGTACAGTACCGAGGGAGAAGGCAGTCTCGTAATCGGTACACCATGCAAAAAGTCCAGTAGCCAGGAAAGCTGTCAGCGAGGCAAAAGCACAAAGACAGCAGGCAAAGTCGTGGTACAGGCAGGCAATGGTCAACAAAACAGCAGTCAATAATCTTTGGTCAATAAACAGGCTTGGATCGTAACGGGTAGACAATGGCTTGACAAAACCGCTAAAGCGGTGCACTCACGAACAGGAGGCAACAATTTTGCAAAGACATGACATGGAACTGAGCTATATATGCAGGTGTAGACAGGTGTAGACAATTAGCTTGAGAGCAGCATGAGAATGGAAATCAGGTGTGGAGGATTGACAAGTTAACAAGATAATTAGTAATCGTTAGTAATAAACCTATCCTGCCCTAGCATTAGTAAATTAGTAAATGACATGTACAAGAAACGTAAGGTAACATGAACACATGGTTAGAATGTTAGTATTACCCAATCCTAGCGTTAATCTTGCGTTAGCAGATTAGTAAGTAGACAAGGGAATTTGAAACAATTAGGGAAGAGTGAGTATTCTGGGAGCGAGCTCAATATAAGAATGTTCAAACAAATAAGGCATGAGGATATGGCCGTTACAGTAACCAAAGTAAAGACTCTCAAATATAACAACAAGCCTCAGTCATAATAACTGAAGATTGGCACTGAAACCAAAATAGACTAAACTAATGAAGGGAGTGGAAACAAGGTAGTTCTGTTGTTTGTCATTGAAATGTGGAGAAATGTGAAGATTGAATCACGTTTTCTTCCAGTGGCGCCAAAACAAGACCACAGTGAAAATCCATATAGGTACAGCAGCAGAAACAGGAAGCAGGAGAGCCAGTCGGTCTCTGGGGCAGGTGCAGTATCCAAAGCCATCTAAAAAAGGGATATAGTAAAAACAAATAACTCAATTCTGCCATATTAATGAGTAGTCAAGCAGCGAGACATATCAACATACTGGATCACATGAATATATTTAGTTTGACATTTTGATGAAGGGATCCCATTATCCTAAGGGGGCTTAACCATGCGGGAAGAATGAAACAAAATGACAGAAAATTACAGAATTACTGGTCTGGTACTGGTCATTTCTCTTTATACTGCTTCTACCAGAGCTTTCAACTACAAAAAACGAAAGTCATTTTTGTTGTTTTTGCAATAAGCTCCTCCTTAAAGAACTGAATTCCTCTAACTAGAAGCTTATTGGCAAATAAGAATTGCTTGACAGAAAAGTGTTCACAGTATGAATGCTTGCACTGAACCAGATTTTTGAGCTTTACTGGTATAGGAGACCACAACTGAAAGTTGCCCAGGTATCTTCCCATTTTAAAAGCCTCATTACATTTCATCATTCAACATTTATAACTCAACGGCCTTGTAATCCAGTCGCATTCTATATACATCATATGGCCAAAATGAGAGGCAGAAAGGAGAATAGTTTTTGTATAGGTGGCTGCTCAATGGAACTAGGATAAAAAAAAAAGTACAGACTTGCAGCAGTGTGTTAGATCATATGCTTCATTGCTATGTTCTTTAAAAAAATCTCTGGTAAAAATCAAGTAACATTACATTACATTACAGGCATTTGTCAGATGCTCTTATCCAGAGCGATGTACAGTTGTACATCCTCCCCTGGAGCAACGCGGGGTTAAGGGCCTTGCTCAAGGGCCCAACGGCTGTGCGGGATTAGAGCCACCGACCTTGCAGGTCCCAGTCATTTACCTTAACCGCTACGCTGCAGGCCGCCCCTAACACACACCCACTGAACAAATACAATGTTTTTCCAAAGAAAACCTTTGTATCAAGTCTGATTTATGATCAGAACTCTGGTCAAATTATGGGATTAATTAAAAAAAATTAATTAATATATTTTAAAAATGAATGCATTAAAAGAGAAGAGGTTGCCATAATGTTTCTTGTCATTGAAAGCATCATACTATAAAAATGATTCTCACTGGTCATTATAAATTATGAAGTAATTTGTGGAGCAATTGACATGCTTGAAGTATTCTGCAAATGGAAGCTGGGTTTAGGAGGAACATTTCACAATTGGAGACACTTAGGAACAGATTTATGTACATGAACTCACAGTGCAAAATGCGGCTTGACGAGGGTGTGTTGGTGCGGTCACAGTCTGCCTGAAATTTACGTCTAACTTATGAAGGCTACGGATCATTACATAATCAGCTAATGGGACTGCCTACAAACCGCAGATCTTAAACAGTGCATTGAATACTTTTTTTCACTTATCAAGACCTATACACCAACAAGATCCCTCCGTTCTGCCACTTTGTGCTGTCTGGCACCTCCGCTTCGCCACACCTGCACTTCACACTCACGACTGCTGTCTGTCCTGGTCCCACGGTGGTGGAATGACCTCCCAGTGGATGTCAGAACGGCAGAATCTCTGACCGCCTTCAAGCGCAGACTGAAGACTCATCTCTTCAGGCTACACCTTTCCCTCCCTAACTCACCACCATGATTAGCCTTATATATGCCATAGACTGTAATGGCACTTATGTATAGATTGTATAGATATTGTTACTTGTATAGATATTGTTTTTTTTCTAGCTGCCAACTGTGGTATGCTAGTTTGGAAGTTGATTGTATTCTTCAAGGGTTCTGATTATGTGTATGTGTACACTAAGACTCGGAACTGTACTGTCCTCTCGGGTCCTCTTTGCACTTGTACTTGTTTGATCTGCACTTCATTGTATGTCGCTCTGGATAAGAGAGTCTGCTAAATGCCATGTAATGTAATGTAATGTAATTTTCACTGCATGTGGTTGCTATGTAAAAGCGTATTGAGTGCAGGCCAAATGTGTATTCCAGCTGTGGTGGCTATTGCAGGGATAAAATGGGAACGTTATGTGGGAGGTTCCACAGCCCATCTTTTCCTTCTTCCAGATTAATTATTTGTATGGCTGGGTGTTTGTCACAGAAGTCGGAGGTGATTTTTTGACAGTCCCTTTAATTCCCCGTTTCTTTTCCGTGATTGTACTAATCAAAACAAACATGTGCTCTTTCTGCGATGGACAAAAGTGCTTAAAAGCAGCATATCATTGAATTTAGCCTACTCACATTTTTTACTAGCAGCAACAGATTTTTTTTCAACTTCAGTTACTCACACTACGGTTGAGCATGTTATTTCAGTCACTTACAGCACTGAAAACATTTTGTTAATCATAAAAACCAAAAACAAGCACACTCGTTCTGGAAGATGACCACAGTGATAATTTACCAGTCTTAAAGGATACCGGCCGCTGAATGACTTGACTAATAAGCCGGTTCCTCAGGGTGAAGGTGTAGTTTGGTGCACGGCTATGGTCCAGCTCTAGGCGAGTTCGCAGGAAGAAAAGCCCGTCATCTCCTTCCAAGGGGGAGACCTCTGTGTGGTGAGAAAGGTTTTGGCCCTTGGGATCCACCCACCAGACCTCTGGTTCTGGGTACCCCTTGCTCTCATACTGGAAACGAATGTTAGTTGGATGGATCTGCACCGTGAGTTGAGGCTCTGTGTAGAAAGCTGTACAGGACAAGAAGATCAGAGATAATCCTCAAGTTGCCATTGTCTGCATTTATTGTTTAGTTGTGTTCATGTCTGTGGGTGTGCATACATTGTAATAAAATTCACTACTTTACTCACTGTATTATAGTTTACACAATTTTTGTGCATATTTAACAAGGGTGCCAGAAAAAATAAACTCAAAATGATGTTGGAGATAGAGGATCAAATTGTGAAGACAGACAGACAGACAGACAGACAGACAGACAGATAGATAGATACTTTATTATTAATTATATTACATCAACTCAATGTCCTGACATTTTACAACTTCAGGACATGCTGTGAAGTCAGTTCATTGGAAAGAGAAGGAAATAAACAGATCTGACCAGTTCCCACAAAGTCTACATGCCTTCGGCTATTTCCAGAAACAGCCCTCAGTATTTCTATTTTTCCACTCTTCATTTCAACATTGCAAAACATTTTTTTAGAATACAGCTCTGATACTATCAGTAGCCAGTCAGAAGAGAACAAACACAATATGTGCCTTTTATAGGCTATATTGGGAGAAAAAGTGACTGCCTTTGTACAGAACACACTGTGGCACACAGCCCAGCACCACCATAAAGGGGCACTGTTTCCTACATGATAGGCTCAGAAAAAATCTAGAACTTCCAGGAGCACAATCGCTGGCCATTATGCTAGCGCTGTTATGATATTAATAAAGTTTTACTTTATTCCTGGGATCCACAGGTATAAAATATATTGCATAAAACCTTCAATGGGTTCATGCAGAAAAATATACACACAAAAAATAAATATGAGCTCACAGAATGCTCTCATCTGCGGATGTATGAAATGACGTGAGAATTAAAGAGATAGTTGAGCCTTAAACATATTAATTTGTTCTTACCTCCAGACATGTCTTTTGACCAACAATGGCAGCTCTGGGCAGCATTTTTCACAAAAAGGCCACATTGCAAGGTCTCATTTTGTGACTGCTGTGTATTACGGTGCAATGGACATGGTAGCCATCCAACTTGCCTGCAAATTTGAGCCGGACCTCAACTTCAGCAGTCCCTTGCAGACTGCTCACAGAGCACAGATAGCGGCCTGCATCCTCTTGCCGGACCTCTGCCAGAGCAAGAGACGCGTTGCCATTGACGAGCTCAGTGGGAAAGAGCCGCGTGCGGTTGTGGTAGCTGAGGCTCTGTCGGTCAAGCTGATCCTTTCCGTAGTAGAAGCTGTGCACCACCTGGTAGTCTTCCACCCTCTGCCAGGTGACCACCAGCCCATTCAGACCAGAGCTTGGGGTGTACCAGCACCCTAAAACCACAGGCTGCCTGTACACTCCCACCATTTCTGAATCAGGGGTTCTAACTTCAAAAGCAGCTGATAAAAAAAAAAAACAGATAAGTAAAAGAAGAATTTTTAAGCCCCTTTTCCAAAAAGCACATGTGCACTTAAGTTTACAAATTCAGACAAATGCATCCAAATTAGTAGAAGCGCTTTAAAATTATTTTTCCATTTGGCAAACATATACATTTTTAAAAGCAAATACTCCTAAAATGAGAGCCCTGAAACAAAAGGTAGATACATCAAATCATTACATACAGTACATCGATGCAATTCAGTAGACTCGAAAGTGATTTGAAATAACTTTTGTAAAACCCCACGCTAACCCAATGACGGAATTTAGCGAGGGCCGAAGGGCAGAGCTGGTAGAGGAGCTAGCCCTGGACGACCTGTTGCACCGGGTCCATTAGGTCAGTCAGAGACCACGCACACTGTCCAGAAATAGTGTCCTTCCACCACAGAGAGACGTCCACCTCCAGCGGAATTCACCTCAGAACGCAGATCTGACCCATTGCGAAGTCCTGAATCACTTCACTACTACGCAGGTTGAGCATATGGTAGTGGAATTTAGATAGACCTGTTTTAGGTGAATCAAGGGAAAAAGAAACCAAGAATCCAATACAGACAGTACAACTACTTATGATAAACATACAAACAATACATACATAAAAGAGGTGGATAACAAATATTTTCCCTTTGCTCTGACACAATCCACCTATGCCAGTCTAAGGCTTTAATGAACTCCCTTATGACATGACAAGGGTTCTTGTGCAGACAAAGGTCCAGAATCTCTTGCTTGGCAGCAGCAAACCACCCTCGGCATATGTTCTGCAGGCTAAGACACGCTCGATGGGTCTGATTGATAAGTGAACGGCTGATAGAAAGGAGCGCCTGCGCTTCAGATCTAACAGCCGTGAATATATTTTTTGTAAACTATTAATGATATGTTTGAGACCAGTGATCATCTGGTTTACCAAACTTGATATAAATGAGGATTGTGAATTATCCTATAAGTATTGGACGGCAGGTCTGCCTAAGTACTCAGAAACTAAATTATCGAGCTGAGCCTGTAGCCATGCATACTACTACATTGCAGTATATTGCATGCAGAACAGAATGCTGGGAAGGTTAAAACTAACATATACCAAATACAAGATGTATGTATGGGTGAATGTCTGCATAAATCCATAAGTCCAATTAAAGAATGATTAAAAACAAAAACAAAAATACACATTTATGCAGGATGAATGTCTGCATAAATCCGTAATTAAATTAAAGAATTAATCAATAACAATAAAAATATACACATTTATGCAGGGTGAATGTCTGCATAAATCTGTAATCAAATAAAAGAATTGATCAAAAACAATACATCAAAACAAAACAAATCATACACTCCCTCAAGATAAATCATTGGGAGTGCAGGTTCACTGCTCTTACAACAAGTAACACCACACGTGACAAACAATTAGGGAAGGAGAGACAAGACGCACAAAGGGAGCAGTGGGAGCTGTGAGGGAGCAGTGAGAAACTGAGAAGTTTGAAACTGTGGGGGGAGTAGAATGACCAGTGAACCAGTCCTCGCCAGAAAATTACCCCCCTTATTAGGTTTTATGCCCAGGGATGTAAATAAGAGGAGGAATTGCTTCTTCTCTTTTACTCTTAAATTTGCTTAAGCATTTTTCATTTGGAACACCTTCCAAAATATAAGCCAATTCAGTGTTACTGGGCTATAAAGACCTCTCCTGTTGTAAACATCTCACCGTATAGGTACAGATGCGACAGGTCACTGTAAATCAGTGAAAACTTTAAAGGGTTCGTTTCATGGCATTAACTAGTTTATCTATGGTCTAGGAAATATTCTAATATATATATTTTGTGTTAGTGGGAGCAACCACACAAACATACAATTAGATTTTTAAGTACACACATGCCACAGTTAATCTAACTGACATCCAAGTAAGTATGTTAGTGTTATTAACTAACAGTTCCTAAATGGCATGCACAGACATGCAGTATACCGTATATAATAATATAAATCCTCTGCATTCACAGTGGTGCAGCTAGAGCACACAAAGTGAAGCAGAGGAAACTGATATGGTGCACCAAGATGCACTTTACGTTTGGCCTATGCCTAAATAATTTAATATATCCTTATAGGATAAAAGATGTAATCAGGGAATTCATCCTTTTTTATTAAGCAGATTCCCCACCCTTGTAGCAGCGCACCAGAGGGGTGGAGACTAGTATCTGCAGTGGCACCCAGCGGCCCTGTGACGTAACATCGGGCCCAGTACACAAAGGTATCGCAACCACTGATACAGGCCTCAATCACTGAGACTTAAAACTGCGGTTCCCTACGGACAGATACCCGATAGTCCCGAAGTCTTGTTGTAAACACCACACTTGTTGTAACCACCACAGTCAGAGGGCTTGAGTCTTATACCCGCCGTGGAACACAGACACACTCGGTTCAGTATCAGCACTCTCCAGACTCTGCTTCTAGGTCTGGAAGCTAGAACCTAGGCTATGCCCCTGATTCAGCACTTAGTTGCAACTTATAATGATTTATGCAATTATAATGGAGAAACTTGCCACCTTTAACGGAGCTCAAGCTTACTCCAAAATTAATATTATATATGCGCATCCTAACAGGTATTTATTATTAAACCCACTGATCAGTTGGTCTTTGGTCAATATTGTCCCCCTGAGTATTCAGTCGTAATTTAGGCTGAAAAACGTACAAGATGAATTAGAGTCATGGAGATCACGCAAGTTACAAACAAAATAATTTATTCGCAGGCAGATAGGTTATTATTTACTTGCTTTTATGCCAAATCATATGTTTGAACCAGGCGGCAGTGCCATAAATCAACCTGGAGGGGTGGTCAGATCTGGAATTTAGACCCCCACTCTTGGGGGTTGTTAAGTAGGGAAAATGAGATGATTCCCAGAGAGGAATCCCTTGAGTTACTGAAACTATGGTTTATTAAACTCCATTTGGTATGAAATGCATCTCACCCGATTCCTTGATTTTACCAGATCACATCCATACAAACAGGCTTTCCCCTTGGAAGTGACCAGTTGTGGGGTCACGGGAGAGGTCACCAATGATTCTTGTCCCATGACTTAACTGCCCTTAACCACTCATACAACCACTATATATCTTCCCCTTATCTCCTTTGGTCTGAACCTCCCCAAAGGTAGTCCAAACAGTATTGTTGACACATACCAGAAGCCCCAGCTCTCAGGTTCCTCACAAATGGCAGCCCTTCCTGAGTCCCACTTTGCCTTTGGATACCCAGTGTCGTAGGGCTGGGTTGACCCTAAAAATGGGTCACCCATCTGGAATTTACAGCCAAACTCCCACCAGTGAGACCTTGGTCAGGGAGCTAAAACAAATTACTTCTACAGAGACAGCTTTTGCCCAGTTTTCCCTCGGCTCCTGGATGGTTATGATATCAAAGGTAGACTGTTACAAAAACTAGACCATTACACCAGTCGCACTGAACCAATCAGAATAACACCAAACATTACTATATTCTGACCTGGGATTATCATGAAACATCTTTATGCAGTCTCCAGTATTCCTGTGCTCAAACCCTTCAAGGAATGTGAGAGAAGGGGGCTCCCCAGGGGGCCCAGGAAGACTCCTCCAGGAGCCCTTCTCTAGCTCTCCCCCACAGGCATGGGTGCCAAAAGGTGGGGGCTAACAATGTATGCTCCGGGAGGGGGAAGTCAGCGCATGACACCGAATGTTAATTATTACTGGCTTACACTTTTTAGCAGCCCAAGATTTGTAGAATTTATTTTTTACCCTCCCAGAGGACTCCACAATTTAACTTTAATAAAATTGCAAAAACGTGTGGTCTACCTGCCTGATATTTTGTTTTTAAATAATTGCCAATATGTCTTGAGACGGAAAACTAAAAAGTAAATTACATTTAATTTCATGTAAAGTGCCTTTAAGAAAACAAAAGACAGGACATTGTAAAGAAGACCCCAAGTGGCCTCCAGATTCGTAGATCTTCCACAAATATATATATTTGAATTCATTTTTGAGACATGGTTAGGCTGGTTCAACTTTCATGTGGTTTGACCCCAGGAAAACAATAAAAATATGTTGTGATTCTAAAGATGTTTATTCATTGAAAAAATATATGAATAAATTTGAGTTCAATCCAAATCAGATATAATTTTTCACCTAAATCAAAAAAGGGCCGGACAAAAGTATTGGCACCCTCAACTTAATATTTGGTAGCACAGCCTTTAGAAAAAATAACTGAAAACAATCGCTTCCTGTAACCATCAGTTTCCTACACCTCTCTACTGGAATTTTGGACCACTCTTCTTTTGCCAACTACTCCAGGTCACTCAGATTTGAAGGGTGCCTTCTCCAAACTGCTTTTTTGAGATCTTTCCACAGATGTTCTATGGGATTCAGATCTGGACTCATTGCTGGCCACTTCAGAACTCTCCAGCGCTTTCCCTCAAACCATTTTGAGTGCTTTGAAGTGTGCTTTGGGTCATTGTCCTGCTGGAAGACCCATGACCTGTGACGGAGACCCAGCTTTCTGACACTGGGCCCTACATTGCGCTCCAAAATTCTTTGGTAGGCTTCAGATTTCATGATGCAATGCACACAGTCAAGGAGTCCAGTCCCAGAGGCAGCATAGCAACTCCAAAACATCCTGGAACCTCCACCATATTTGACTGTAGGGACTGTGTTCTTTTCTTTAAAGGCCTCATTTTGTTTTCTGTAAACATTGTGTTGATATCCTTTACCAAAAAGCTCTACTTTAGTCTCATCTGTCGACAAGACGTTCACCCAAAATGTTTTTGGCTTCCTCAGGTAAGTTTTGGCAAACTCCATTGTGGACAGAGGTGTAGGAAACTCATTAATGGTTACAGGAAGTTATGGTTGTTTTCAGTTATTTTTTCAAAAGGCTGTGCTACCAAATATTAAGTTGAGGGTGCCAATACTTTTGTCCGGCCCTTTTTTGATTTAGGTGTAAAATTATATCTGATTTGGATTTTTGTCTATTCTTTTTTGTGTTTTTTCATTGCAAGCCAAACAAATAAAGATATTAAAACCAAAACATTTGTAATTGCAACAATTTTCTGGGAGAAACTGAGCATTATCTGACAGAATTGCAGGGTGCCAATACTTTTGTCCATGACTGTACATTTATGCAAGATGCCGGTTTAATTCAAAATGAGCTTGGAAAGTCAGTTAGTGGTGCAACTATTTACAGTTGTAACAACTGAAATATGTCATGTTAGAGGTTTGAGAACATTAAATACATTTAATAAATAACATTTACATTAGGAATTGATAATAAATAAACTGATGATACACTCACAAATCTGTGTAATTTCAAATAAAAAGTAAATTTGCCTTTTTTCTGGCATAACTGGTCATTGTCAAGTGGTGCAACCAAAGAAAATACTAATTTAAATATATTAATAAGAACTAAAACTGCACAATTGGGCCAGAACTATAACTAACCACTTATGTAATGTATACGTGATATTGTTCTTTATACTGTACTTTTTTCTGTCTTTTTAGGAGAAATAGGAAGTTAAAACATTTAAAAATTGCCCATGGTGGCCCAATGGTATAAAACCGTAATGAAAAAAAGAATACAAATGTACCATGTGTTATGCATTAGACACTATACAGTTATTTTTCAGTATTCATAAATGACATTTTCTGGGTGTTGAAATGGACGATTCTGTATGAAAAATTAATTTATGCAATTGTAAAAGCTATAAAATAAACATCAATACATTTCAGCATTTTGAAAACACTATCATGGAGACCAATCTGTCATCTTCTTTTGGCCACATGCTTTTCACATACAATACACAAAGAAAAATAGGTCACTCCCAGAAACCATACGATCCTGCATACATTACTACGTAGTATGGCTTTAACTCAAAACTACGCTACAACTTATTCTCCTCAATATGATGGTAGAAAGGGGCTAAATGGTATTTCATAGGATAGAGACAGGAGCATTCTAATACATTCATGTTGTAAGTATCATGATTTTTACAAAGACGCTCGGTGGGTTCTACCAAAACGCTCTACTTTTGAGATTTAAACCCCAGAACTGATGGTTAAACTCTCCTCGAACAATAAAATAGTTTCTTACCTTTTAATGTTACACAAGTGTACGTTACTAAACTGCAGAATAGTGGATGGTAAATCCTCCGAGAGAACAACATTGTTGTCAAATCCAACGATTCTCTACGGCCGAAACAATAACCAAATTCAACAACTACGTAGGTTAGGTTTATACTCTTAGTTTGAGCTGGCTCTTCGGTGAATGATTAGACTGCATTCTAGCGGTGATTTGTGAATTGGCTAGACCAGCGGTCCCCAACCTTTTTTGTGCTACGGACCGGTTCAAGGGGTGGGGGATAAATACAACGAAATAAAATGGTACGACCGGCATAAAAACAAATATAAAGTGCATACAAATACAACTCACCATAACGCTGAATCAGTGGGATCAGTGTGTTCTTTATCTCTAGTCTACTCCATAATTTTGCTGTCACTAGAGAAAACCCAGCTTCACCGTGAGAATCACCGGAGACAATACCAGGAGTCCTACTTAAAATACGGGAACCCGTATTTTAAGTAGGACTCCTGGTATTGTCTGTTAAATGCAGCTTTCTTTTTCTTGGTATTCGTAGGCTCTTCTTCTGTCTCCTCGTTGGGCCTTTTCCACATTGCAAAGAAGCTCTCCAAAGACGTTTGTTTTTTACTCATGTTAGCTAGCTTGTGGTTTTAATTTTGGGGGTATCACGTGTACCGAGACAAGCCTTCACAAGTCTTGACATGCGTAAAGCACGTAGGCAAAACGGATGTAATTGGAAGATAATCCGGTTTTTCCAAAATAGGAATATTTCCTGATAGGAAATAAAATAAGTTATTTATTCTTTCTGTGCGGACCGGTAGCAAATGACCCACGGACCGGTCCCGGTCCGCGGCCCGGTGGTTGGGGACCGCTGGGTTAGACGACTATAGTTCAGTTGTATGAGTGGAAGCCGAAAGAGCCGACTCTTATTGGTGAACTGAGCCAAAGGCTCCGACTCACTGAAAATAGCCGGAATGCTTGTCACTGATTCAGAGCTGAAAGAAGTAGTGACCTTCTAGGACTGGAATTGGGGGGCTAATGAAAACATCGAGATATACTATATGTAACTGGAGACAGCCTCGCCTTTCCAGTCCCATGGATTCCTATGGGAGCTGGTTTTATCACAAACTAATATACCACTGCCTGTCGTGAGTTATTGCTTAAATAACCACCAGAGAGCAGTAGAGTTCCACGAGACTCAACTCCTGAAGGCGTACAATCTCATCCATAAAGGACCGGTGTGGGTACATGTTTTATTTTTAAGCCCATAACAAAGACGCCTGATTCTACTTGAGACCATGATTAGTTAATTAGTAGAATCAGGTGTCCTTGTGCCTCCACACTGGCCCTTTTTGGATTGGACACCCTGAACTGGTTGAGCATAACTTTTTCAGTCCCAAGCCCAATATGAAGTGGCTCTAAATCCCAGAGGGTAAATTAAGTATGGTTTTAATTGGAGCTCAAAACTATAGTATAGCAGTCATTTTGATTGGTTGAAAAGGTCAAGAGTGCCATATTGGGATTTTACAGTAGTTATGCTTGTGACTGAAATGGTTAAACTCTAAAATGGTGATCATTATATTCATTATACTCTGACAAACTGAATGCTGTTAATATCATAGCATGTCAGTTGTTTAAAAGCTATGATGAGCTACTAAAAGCTTTAATGCTTCTGGGCCAGAAAAAAAAACAGAAATATCAGTTTATATATTTATTTGGGGATTAAGGTTTCATGAGCATATGGAAATGTCTACAAGCAGCTTGTGAAGAACTGCAATTGGAATACCATTTCCTTTTGTTCCAGCTGTTATGTCGAAATCATAGCAGGAAATCACAGCAGCATGAGTACTGATGGTTTTGGATGAACAGAGAAACAGTGGCAAGTCACAAGAACCAAAGTTAAACAAAAAAAGGGAGCAGAGCGTAAGCAGTCAAAACATTTATAGCCCTCTTCATTTACACATTGGTCTCCAACCCTGGTACTGGAAAGTGACAGGGTCTGCTGGTTTTTATTGTTACTCTGCATTTAATTAATCAATTGCAGTTGATTACACAGTTAAAGGAATACAGCAACATTTTGGGAAATTTACTTTTTTCCAACTTACCCAGACAACACGTTTGATTTCATTTTCATTTTTGTGCATTCACTTGCTGGGTTTCCATGTTAGCATAATGTGTTAGCTTAGCATAAAGACTTGAAGCCTATAACCGCTGAACATACATGTTTCCTTCCGTCTTCCGCTGGTTGAGCGCAGTGATCCGCACACCTTCTGAAGGCAGGGACAGCTCAATGAGATCTCTCTCTGCTGAATGAGGTGTGCATTGATAGGGTTGGAGTAAAACCCTATAGGATGGTAGATCTCTGGGAACAGGGTTTGATAGCCCTGATATAAGGTTTCAATCTTCTGCCATCTGGGTTGGGGTTCCTGTCTCAAAAAAAAAAAAAAAACATAAAAAAAGATTAATTTAAAATTAAACCAAACCTGGATGCAGTTAAAAGTCCTCTGATTTGTTGCTCCTCACATGCAGTTTACAAGGGCAAGGTGCTGATTCATTGAGGTTCAGCAACATGACCACAGATTTTCTATTACCTAATAAGATATTACATTTTATGTAGCCAATGTTTCAAATTCTGTCTGCTATTGTTGAAGCTAAAAGATGTGCTACCTCATTGTGAAAAACCATGAAACCAATGACAGAATATCCATAGTAATCATAGCAGTGCAGAAAGCTCCATAATTACAGGGATCATCAACTCTGGCCCTCAAATCAAAATCCAGCCCTGGTTTTCTTTTATCCCGAGTAATTAACTGAACAGTTAGTGATTGGCCAGTTTGTCTTCACACCTGACCAGCAGTTCTCGGCCCTCAAGGATCTATTGCCGACCAGAATCTCTTAAATGCAAGAATAGCATGAATGGAAAACAGATCTTACAGCCTTTGGACAAGGCAAGTAAAACACAATGTAGGATTGGTTGGGATTCACACATCCTGAGACTTTCATGGGAGGCAGCCTTTTCACGTCTCAGCTTGCCTTCTTTGTCACTGCCACACGGCATTGTTTCTGCCCCACCCCCCTGAGACCTAAGCAGCATTTGACAGTACTGGAGAAACGCAAGCCCACAGCCCTGCCCTCTTTTTGGGCTGGAACGGTAAGCAAAAGCAAGCAATATAATAGTTTACAATACATAATAAAGAGCTTTGAGAAAAGATAATTAATACTTTTTTTTGGCAGTCTAGAGACCAGGCATACAATGAAATAAGGCTGAGCTTTGTTATTCTCCTGTGTGTGTTTTTGTCATTAGTTAACTTTTTAAAGTGCTCTACCTCCCACAGACTAAGCTCCTCTTACATTCTGTAGCACCTTCTGTAGCATTCTGTTACATGCAAGTGATTCACCCATGCTTTGGTTTCTAGGTCCAAGCAGGCAGAAAGCATAGAAAACTAAATGAAAAGCATGAGCTCCTCACAACCCTGCTGCACTGTTAAAGAATTAATCAGACAGCAGGCTCAGGGTTCTTTTATGCCTTCACCCTTGAGAGTGACAAGCTCCCGCTTTCACAGTAGCCTTTTTAGTGTGCCTTATTTCAAGTGTCAAAGAAGCAGAAAGAATAAATAAAAACACCTGCCCTGGATCTGTCTGGGCCCTGTCTGTATTATTTGTTATTTTTCTGCTGAATCTCTTACATAATCACACTCCCCTGCACTGGAAATCCATCCCCTTCTAAGATCTTAAGATCTGGATTTTTATTTTATTTTTTGCCACAAGTGAGGTGTATGCATCTCCTCTGCCAAGCCACAGGGCAGGAGCATGTGGAGGAAATCGTTTGGGGGGAAAATAAATAAATAAATAGAATAAATGCATTTTTGTTTCCATGTAGAAATTACAGCACTTCTTTATACAATTGCTTAATTTTAGGGCACCACAATATTTGGGACAAATGGATCCAAAGGTGTTTCTGATTAGTCAGGTGTGTTCAATCACTTCCCTGGTGCAGGTATAAGGAAGCTTTCTGCATCACATCTTGATTCAAGGCTTTATACCTACATGAGGGAATGAGGAAGTCAAGGAAGCCATTATGAGGCTGAGGAAAATCAAAACAGTCAAAGATATTGGCCAAACAATAGTTTTACCAAAATAAACAGGAGATATTGCAGCCCTCCAGAACTGAAATTAAACCAGCAGACACCTCAGCGCTCTAGAACTGGAGTTAAACCAGCAGACAGCTCAGCCCTCTAGAACTGGAGTTAAACCAGCAGACACTGCAACCCTCCAGAACTGGGGCCTGTGTCATAGAGCAGGATTTAAGGAGATAGCTGTGCAGTGAGTACATTTTACATTACATTTTAGTAATTTGGCAGACACTTTTAATCCAAAGCGACTTACAAGTGCATAGGTTCTACCATAAGTCAGAGCATCACATCCAGAAACTAGCAAAATACACAGGAAATGCTGTTCTAAACATAGTTGTCATCAGAAGTGCATTTTTTTTTTTTTTTTTTTTTTGGGGGGGGGGGGTTAGACAAGGATAGGGATATCAGAAAGGAGGGGCAGGGGAAATCAGAAGGGAGGACTAAGGTAGAGTTTGAAAAGGAGTAAAATGTGGAACAGCTCTTTTTACTTTAGTCCATGTTCCAGACTTTTCTGGTTTTACTACTGCAGTTATCTCTGTAATCCTGCTTCCTGATACAAGCCCCTGGACACCTGTTCATATTCATAAGGCATACATGGCCCCCCAGTGGCCGTTAGTAGACATAGCATTTTACATTTTTGATAAACTATGCCACAAAGTTGCCGTCAAGAAAAAGCGTTTCGGTGTAATTGTAAAAATCAATCAAATAATTAATAATTCAGAATTACCACTTATCATTGAAGATGATAGTGCTGACAAAATATACTTGTCTTTATATCAACACTTTTCAAACTAGGAATTAAAGACTATAAATCATTGTAGGGAAATGCGTCCGTACAATGACCATTTTGCTTTCATACGGGTATGTGGCCACATGATGAGGACTGTCTCATTTAAGCGCAGCATAATGGTTATAGAACTGGGCTAGTAACTCAATCCCTGCTAGGGGATTGCTGTACGCAGCTTGAATTAATTAATAAAGGGCGGCCTGTAGTGTAGTGGTTAAGATACATGACTGGGACACGCAAGGTCGTGGTTCGATCCCTGGTGTAGCCACAATAACATCCGCACAGCCGTTGGGCCCTTGAGCAAGGCCCTTAATCCTGCATTGCTCCATGGGAGGATTGTCTCCTGGATAGTCTAATCAACTGTATGTCGCTCTGGATAAGAGCGTCTGCCAAAATGCCATTAATGTAATTAATTAATTCCTTCAGTGAAATATCTGTCTATATAAATGGATTGTATGTAAAACTATGTAAAAATAAGAGCATTTGCTAAATGAATACATTTGGTTTGACTGGCAGCAGAAAACTAGAAAATTGTTACAGAAAAAATGTTTGGTTCTCTGTAGATGGTCCCACGTGTATGTAGCAGACAGTCCTTTATCAGTTGTGAAACTAAAACGCATCCTACAAGCTGGTGCAGCAGAGCCCAGAATGGCATGCGAGTGTGATGAGGCTCTTTAGTTAGGACTTACATCAGCATTAGTCATGTTCAGCCATGTTGTTTTGAGGAAAACAGTTAATCACTGCTTAGACCACAGAAAATGCCCCAAAAAAATTGTCAGATGTCTGAGGCCCTTCTCTGAGGACAAACATTCAGGAATTGCTCCATCCGTCATTAGGCCGCAGAACACCACAGTACCAAGGTCATCAAGTAGCTGCTCTCTACAAGGCCAGAGAAACATTTTCCCCCGTGGAGGATGTCATAGCCGTCAAGCCTGCTCAGGTCCGTAGAACTACAGCATGGCCCCCAAGGTGATTCCACTCAACACTGTCAGGACCTGCATTATTCTCTGTATTTCTAATGTGGTACCAACTGCATAGGTTTTTCCAGACTGTGTTCAGTAATGCTAAATTTGGCTTCACACAGGTATACAAATATATATAATATCTAGCTTCAAATCCCATGACTTTAGCCATTGCCATGGTTGGAAAAAGCCTCCATTTAGCTTCAAGACAGGAAGCCATGGTTTCGTGGCTGGGGAGGGTTCTTTCTGTCCCCTTGTGGGCTGAATTGCAATTTCTGTCAGCTCAGTAGAAAATGACATATAGCTATAAAGCATTGCTGTTTCACATCACACCGAGACTGATCACATATTCATTCTGTTTTTTCAAAACTAGCCAAATCTGTGAATTTCACTGCTGAAGCCTATACTTTTCTCTTCAAGCCACATTTTTCTCTATGAAATATACCCTGTCACACTCTCTCTCACATTTAATGTGTGCTACATCAAATCAAATTTTATTAAATGCTTGATTGATATTAATCTGAGTACAGAGATGTTTTGTGCCATGTAGGGACAGGTTACCATGGCAACCAAGTCCCAACATCAGTGTTTAAAAGTCATTAATGTCATTCCTCAGAAACAAGCTCGGATTCCAGCCCTCTGAGGGATTATCTTTTAAGGGGAATGCAATAAATTGCAAATCAAATAAAATCTGTCAGGGATTTCTTGTTTTCTTCAGCTCCATGTGACTGGAGAGCAGGGATTGGTTTTGGTCAGAATATTTTTAAAGGCAATCCCAGAGAATGGGAACTTGTTATACACCACAATCATGCATTGCCTCTCTTGCCATCTTCCTTTTATGCTCTAGCACTTTTGGCAAGTGTAGTTGTGTAAATGTTATTTATCCAGAAAGAGGTCATTTGCAGCTAGGCATCTGCTTAATTTAAACAAAATGCATGGCTAGTTTCACCAAAAGGATTTAAGCTCATCTCCTGTTTCACATATCCATGTACGTCGCTCTGGATAAGAGTGTCTGCCAAATGCCATTAATGTAATGTAATGTAATCATTAGTAAATGATGAAATGATTCACTTTGATACATTTTGCTCTTATCTGGAAAGGTAGAGATTTGTAAAAATCTATTTTAAAAGTTTCACTATACTCTATATATTAACTATAGCTGTGCAATGCATGAGTCATGTTTTCTTTGTAAAATATTCATGCCAGATTTATTAAATTGCATAACAGGAAGAAAATAAAAAGAAGTAACATCCATCACAAAATTAATTAATCAAGTAAGGAAAAACAAATTAAATGTGGGATGAGGGAGATGGGGGATGAAGCTATAATCTGTCAGCTCTGGCATATTCTCAAGTCATTTTTATTTTGGAGGTGGTGATATTATTTGTTGTGCACGATGAAGCTGGATAATAAATGGGAAAACAGCCTGGGGGAGAGCTTGTATACCAGCCTGTGTGTGATGCGCATGCTGTCATTTCCTTGGGAACACTATTGGAACTCCTCAGAGCATTGCAGCATCAATATATAGGACACAGCAAGTAAATTCGTTCAATTAATGTTCTCTTAAGTAAACTGCCAGACCGCTATGTTGTAGCATTATGTACCTCACAGTAATTACCCTGGCATGTTTCCGTGATGGAAATGGAACAGTTTTACATATTAGCCATACATGTTCTATTTATGTTTACCACCTGGGTATGTACTAAAGCATGCATGTTAAGTCATACTCTGACAAAGAGGCTGAAATGAGCTGTGGTCTGTTGTTTATTCCCATAGGTGTGTGATGGGATTCAAATAAAGGCTATTTAATAGACATGTAAATGCTCAGTTTTCATTTCAATCTATAAGGGTAAAATATACTCAACATGAGCGCAGCTGTCCATCAGCTGTTGGCAGTCGATATGAAGATCAGCTGTTAAGATAATGCGAAACAGTTGGTGAGTGGTCCTGTTGTTGGAAAATGGCTGCAGTGCTGATTTGCAAAACCGTCCCGGACGAGTAGCTGGCGCCACCAGCGGTCTGATAGATGCTTGATCCTTAAAGTTGGAATCTTTTCACAGAGCCCTACTAATTTACTCAAGGATTACTTTGAGCTTCAATTCAATCACTGAACAGTTATTTATTTGGCCAAGTCATCAGCATCTCCTTTTTTATTTAAAATGAGATTTTGTGTCCATGTTGCTTGCTTAAACAATGGCTGTAATTGAAACCTATTTATTAAGGCAAAGCTGTCCTTGTGCAGTGAGGTAGCTACATTAATGCAGGAAATCTTGGTTAATGAAGTATTCAGAAACCATGTGTTTGTTTGTGCTGTGGAAAGAGAGAATTGAGATGACTCCACAGATCATAGAATAGTGAGTGAACAACAACCGTGTGCTGGACAGCAACAACGTCTGCTAATTGGCCAAAAATGTCATATTAACATATATTCCATTCGCGTAAACACACACACATACACACACATGCACACACACACACACACACACACACACACACACACAAAGGCTTATTCGACAGACATGTGGAACAGTCATGAACTTGCACACATGAACATCTAAAGGCTAACTGCTTTGTGAGCATGTAGTACTCTCTATGAGTAAAACACTAGAAGAATTCAGAACTGGGATAAAAACTCAGTGGAAACTAGTTCCATGCCCTGGTTCAGTTTGAGGCCTAGAATGCATCCTACTTAATACAGAACCGTAGAACTGTGGAATTGAGACGGGTGCGTGGGGGTTGGACCCAAAATGCACGACTCAGAAACAATAGTAAGATAAAGTCCCGTTAGGGCTTTATTCGGGACGAGTCCCAGGAGCGTAGTCAATACAAACAAAGTCCATACACGAAGATCCAGCCAAACAAATACAAAACGAAGGTCACAAAACAGAAATCAATGGTCGATGGTCAGTAACAGGCGTGGATCGTAACGTGTAATCAAGACAGTAAGTAATGCTCAAGAGTTGTGTGAAAAGACAGAGGCAGACAATTTCGCAGTGAACAGTTGCGCGACTGGGCTATAAATGCAGGTGTAGACAGGTGTAGACAATTAGTAAGAGCGTAGCAAGGAAATGGAAAACAGGTGCGATGGATGACAAGTTTAACAAGGAGATTAGTAATCGTTAGTAATAAACCTATCCTGCCCTAGCATTAGTAAATTAGTAAATGACATGCACGAGAAACGTAAGGTAACATGAACACATGATTAGTCTTGTTAGTTTCTACCCAATCCTGATCTAGCGTTAGTAGTTTTAGTAAATAGATAAATAGAACATAAGGGGAGTGAAGGACAGAACGAGAGAGAGAGAGAGAGAGAGAAGGCGGAACGCAAGGTTTGCGGAAAAACATGTAAAAGTGTATGCATAACAACGACCAGTTAACTAAACAATAAACAAGCATCGAAACATAACACAACGCAAAACTAAGACGATAATCACTCAACATAACCAGGTAATAAAATCGTACGATAACATAACTAAACAACATGACGAACCTAGACAACATAATACATGATAAAACACTACGTGACTAAGACAACATGAATAAACGTAAATCAACATAAAACATGGTGAGACAGACCTGAAACGTGACAGGACCCCCCCCTTAACGACCGACTCCTGGCGGTCCTTGGAATTTATCAGGGTGGTCACGATGGAAGTCTCTGATAAGCGATTTGTCCAGAATGAGACTGGGAGCGACCCAGGAACGCTCCTCAGGGCCATAGCCCTCCCAGTCAACCAAGTATTGCACCCCACGGCCCCTCTTACGAATGTTCAAGAGTTTCTTAACCGTGAATGCGGGGTGGTTGTCAATAATGCGGGGGGGAGGTGGTGGGGGATCCGGGGGACATATGGGGTGAGAGGATACAGGCTTAATACAGGAAACGTGGAATGTGGGGTGAATTTTAAGTGAAGCAGGGAGTGACAGTTTAACAGAGGATGGGTTGATGATTTTGTGGATCTTAAAGGGACCAATAAAGCGGGGTTGCAGTTTGTGGGAAGTGGCTTGGAGGGGAATGTCCTTAGTGGACAGCCAGACGGAGTCACCTGGTTTGTAGGCCGGGGCTGGAGTGCGGTGGCGATCAGCAAAACGCCGATTACGGTCTGCCGTGCTTAGCAGCGCGGCCTTGGCATCCCTCCAAACCTTGGCGCACCGTTTCATGTGGATGGCGAGGGAGGGAACAGCGATCTCGGCTTCTTGGTCAGGGAACAGTGGAGGTTGGTAGCCCAGGGAGACCTCAAAAGGTGATTTTCCGGTGGCAGCGCAGGGTAAGGTGTTGTGTGCGTATTCCACCCAGGTAAGCATCTTGCTCCAGCCGGCTGGATTCTTTGCCGATACGCAGCGTAGAGCGGCCCCCAGATCCTGATTGGCCCTCTCCGTTTGGCCATTGGACTGAGGGTGGTAGCCCGAAGAGAGGCTAGCTGTGGCCCCGAGGGCCACGCAGAATGCCTTCCAAACTTGGGAGATGAATTGGGGGCCGCGGTCAGAAACGATGTCCGAGGGAAGTCCGTGAATGCGGAATACTTCTCTCACCAGAACCTCTGCGGTCTCTTGGGCGGTGGGCAATCCAGCCAGGGGGAAGAAGTGTGCCGCTTTGCTGAATCGGTCCACCACAGTGAGGATGGTGGTGTTACCTTCGGAAGGGGGAAGTCCGGTAACAAAGTCCACGCCGATGTGGCTCCAGGGTCGGCTGGGCACAGGCAGAGGTTGGAGTAAGCCAGCAGGGGCTTGGTGGGAGGCCTTGCTTCTGGCACAGGTGGTACAGGCCTTGATGAAGCGTCTGGTGTCGGGGATCATGGTACTCCACCAGAATTTCCGCTTCAGCACCGCCAAGGTGCGGGTAAAGCCGGGATGGCAGGAAAGGAGGGATGAATGGGCCCATTGCAGCACCTGTGTCCGAGCGGCTGAGGGGACGTATAGGCGTAATCCGGGGTTGGACCTGGGATCGGGCTCTTCCCGTAGAGCCCTCTGGATTACCGCCTCGATCTTCCATGTGACGGATCCGATGGTGCAGGAGGTAGGAAGGATGTTTTCGGGGATCTCACGCTCAGAACAGGTGTTGAATTGACGGGACAGGGCATCGGGCTTAACGTTCTTCGAACCTGGACGGTAGGTGAGAGAGAAGTTGAACCTCCCGAAGAACAGCGCCTATCTTGCCTGTCGAGAATTCAGCCTTTTGGCTGTCTGGAGGTATGCCAGGTTCTTGTGGTCGGTCCAAACGATGAACGGCTTCTCGGCCCCCTCCAGCCAATGTCTCCACTCCTCCAGCGCCAGTTTGACTGCCAGCAGCTCACGGTTTCCAACGTCGTAGTTCCTCTCCGCCGGGGACAGCTTCTTGGAGAAGAAGGCGCAGGGGTGTAGTCGGTTGTCAGCGGCCGCCACCTGAGAGAGCACTGCTCCCACCCCTGTGTCGGAAGCGTCCGTCTCGACCACAAACTGGCGGGTGGGGTCGGGGTGTACCAGGATGGGAGCGGAAGCGAACAGTCTCTTGACCTTGGTGAAGGCCGTCTCAGCTTCGGGGCTCCACCGGAATGGCACTGCTGGGGACGTGAGCTTGGTTAGGGCAGAGACCACTTGACTATAGGAACGGATGAACCTACGGTAGAAATTGGCGAATCCCAAGAAGCGCTGGAGTTGCTTGCGTGAGGTGGGTGTGGGCCAGTCGGTGACCGCCAGAATCTTCTTGGGATCCGCCCTGATCTGTCCCCTCTCTAGGATAAACCCAAGGAACTCAACTGTGTCGGAGTGGAAGACGCACTTCTCTGCCTTGACAAACAATTTGTTCTCTAGAAGCCTTTGTAGAACTTGCCTGACGTGGTTCTCATGATCCTTGGCATTAGTGGAGTAGATCAAGATGTCATCCAGGTAGACGAACACATGGCGACCCAACAAGTCCCGAAGAACGTCATTCACCAGGGCCTGGAACACAGCAGGAGCATTGGTGAGGCCGAATGGCATGACCAGGTATTCAAAGTGTCCGAGAGAGGTATTGAAGGCGGTCTTCCATTCATCGCCCTCGCGGATCCGGACCAGGTGGTACGCGTTGCGAAGATCCAGCTTGGTGAAGATGGTGGCCTCGTGAAGTGGGTGGAACGCGGAGTCCATCAGGGGCAGAGGATACTTGTTCCTCACCGTGATGTTGTTCAGCTCCCTGTAGTCGATGCACGGGCGTAGGGAGCCATCCTTCTTCTGGACGAAGAAGAATCCCGCACCGACGGGAGAGGAAGAAGGGCGAATTAGTCCGTTAGCCAGGCAGTCACGGATGTATGTCTCCATAGCCTCCCTTTCAGGTCTGGAGACGTTGTAAAGGCGACTTGAGGGAAGTGACGAACCAGGAAGGAGCTCGATGGCGCAGTCGTAGGGTCGATGAGGCGGCAGAGACTGAGCTTGAATCTTGGAGAATACTGCGCCCAGGTCATGGTAAGGTGTGGGAACCCTTTCCAGGGAGGGCTTGGGAGTCTGTGGTGGAGCTGGTGCTCCCTCAGCTGGTGGTGGAGCGGAACGCAAGCAGGACAGATGACATCTAGAATCCCAGGCTTGAACTTGATTGGAACTCCAGTTGATCGTGGGGTTGTGTTTCTGGAGCCAGGGTAATCCCAAGATGAGTTGGTCATTGGGGGACTGGATGACGCGGAACTGGATCATCTCTCGATGGTTCCCAGAAATGACCAGTTGACAGGGAATGGTAATGTGCGTCATGCGGCAGAAAGTCCTTCCATCCAGCGACCGCGCATTCTCAGGGTGGGGTAGAGGGAGGGTGGGAATGTTCAGTTCGGACACCAACACTTCGTCGATGAGATTGGCGTCCGCTCCAGAATCCACCAACGCGTTAATCCGGGTTGTTCTGTCGGGAAGAATCAACAGCGTGGTGAGCGTGGGACGATGGTTCTCTCTGTCAACACCCTCATGCCTGTCGACTGCTCTCACCTCTACTGGTCGCCTGGTCCTGAAGGAGCACCGAGCCTGGGTGTGACCCGGCCTCCCACAGTAGAAACACGAACCGGTGGTTCTGCGGCGTGCTCGTTCCTCGGTCGAGACCCTGGTACCGGCCCGGGACAGGTCCATGGGTTCTGGTCCCTCCAACTGCTGCTCCTCACGTCGAGGACTTGGGCCCTGCCTGGGGTACGGGTTGCCGGGAAGGATCGGTCTCTCCGACCGGCGTTGTCTGGCGCGGTTGTCCAGGCGGATTGTGGTGCGCACGAGTTGGTCGAGCTGGGTGATGGGGTCCAGTCGCGCCAACTCGTCCTGGAGCGTCTCGCTCAGGCTGGCCAGGAAGAGATTCGCCAAGGCTGCATCGTTCCAACTAGTAGCTGCTGCGAGGGTGCGGAAGTCGATGGAGTGGTCTGCCGCGGTCTTCCGTCCCTGGCGCAGAGCAATCAGTCTCTGGGATGGCTCCTGGTCACTGGATGCGTGTTGGAACACCTTACGAATCTCGTCGGAGAAGGCTGGGTAACGGGGAGGGAAAGATCCCCCGGACCACACCGCCGTAGCCCAATCCAACGCCCTCCCCTTGAGTAGTCCCATCACATAGCCAATCCGACGGTCGTCGCTGTTGTAGGTCTGGGGCTGTTGTCTGAATACAAACTCGCACTGGAGTAGGAACGCCTTGCACCTCTCAGGTTCTCCACCGAACCTCTCCGGGGGGGGTTGTTGGGGCTCCCGGAATTGCCAGGCTCCCGAGGGGTTGACCGCCGGGGAAGTGGGTGGGTGGGTGGGTGGGTTCCTCCCGTGGTTGTGGCAGGACCGCAACGGCGAGCCTCCTCATCTCTGCACACAGTTCACGAATCTCTAGGTGAAGCTCGGAGATTCCTTGTGAATGCTGCCGGACGATGGCTCCTTGTTCCTGGAGGGCGTGGAACATGGCAGTTGAGTCAGCAGGGTCCATGGTGGCGAAATTGTTCTGAGACGGGTGCGTGGGGGTTGGACCCAAAATGCACGACTCAGAAACAATAGTAAGATAAAGTCCCGTTAGGGCTTTATTCGGGACGAGTTCCAGGAGCGTAGTCAATACAAACAAAGTCCATACACGAAGATCCAGCCAAACAAATACAAAACGAAGGTCACAAAACAGAAATCAATGGTCGATGGTCAGTAACAGGCGTGGATCGTAACGTGTAATCAAGACAGTAAGTAATGCTCAAGAGTTGCGTGAAAAGACAGAGGCAGACAATTTCGCAGTGAACAGTTGCGCGACTGGGCTATAAATGCAGGTGTAGACAGGTGTAGACAATTAGTAAGAGCGTAGCAAGGAAATGGAAAACAGGTGCGATGGATGACAAGTTTAACAAGGAGATTAGTAATCGTTAGTAATAAACCTATCCCGCCCTAGCATTAGTAAATTAGTAAATGACATGCACGAGAAACGTAAGGTAACATGAACACATGATTAGTCTTGTTAGTTTCTACCCAATCCTGATCTAGCGTTAGTAGTTTTAGTAAATAGACAAATAGAACATAAGGGGAGTGAAGGACAGAACGAGAGAGAGAGAGAGAGAGAGAGAGAAGGCGGAACGCAAGGTTTGCGGAAAAACATGTAAAAGTGTATGCATAACAACGACCAGTTAACTAAACAATAAACAAGCATCGAAACATAACACAACGCGAAACTAAGACGATAATCACTCAACATAACCAGGTAATAAAATCGTACGATAACATAACTAAACAACATGACGAACCTAGACAACATAATACATGATAAAACACTACGTGACTAAGACAACATGAATAAACGTAAATCAACATAAAACATGGTGAGACAGACCTGAAACGTGACAGGAATATCGCTATATAAATCTAGTTGTACATAATGTATATCATTTAACCTGCTCCTCTTCCAAAAGTCACTCCAGTTATAAATACAGGTGGTAATTAATAATAATACTAATGATGTGTTATTTAGCTGATGCTTTTATCCAAAGTGACTTACAGTTGAGTTATCTTCACTCTCATTTATTAAAAATCCAAAACTGAAATCTCTCATTTACATAAGTACTCGGACCCTCTGATGTGGCACTCCAAATTGTGGCCAGGTGCATCATGTTTGCATTAATTACCCTTGAGATGTGTCTAAAACTTGATTGGAGTCTACCTGTGGCAAATTGAATTGATTGGACATTGTTTAGAAAGGCCCACGCCTGTGTATATAAGGTCTCACAATTCAGGTCAAAAACCTTTTCAGGACAAAAACCAAGAAACTGTCTGTCAACTGCTACTATAGATCTATGGTGAGGACATGGGTATAAAACCATTTCTAAAACTTTGAGTGTTCCCAGGAGCACAGTGGCCTTAACAATTGTTAAATGGAAGGAGTTTGGAACCGCCAGGACTCCGGCCAAACTGAGTAACCAGGCAAGAAGGGTCATGGCCAGGGAGGTGACCAAGAACCCGAAGGTTACTCTAACAGAGCTTCAGAAGTCCTCTACAGAGATGGGAGAACCTGCCAGAAGGAATACCATCACAGCAGCACTCCATCAATCAGGCCTTTATGGTAGAGTGGCAAGACGGAAGCTACTCTTGAGCAAAAGGCATATGACAGCCTGCTTGGAATTTGCCACATGGCATTTAAAGCATGAGGAAAAAGATTATTTGGTTTCATAAGAGAAACATTTAACTCTTTGGCAAGATCTCCATGCACACCATGTCTGGTGAGCACTAGGTACTGCTAATACCATCCCTACTTTGAAGCATGGTGGTGGCAGCATCATGCTATGGGCGTGCTTCTCAAAGGCAGGGACAGGGAGATTTGTCAGAATTGAGGGAAGGATGAATGCAGCCAAATACAGAGAGGTCCTTGAAGGAAACCTGCACCAGAGTGCACATGACCTCAGACTGTGGCAACAGTTTACTTTCAGCATGACAATGACTCAAAGTATACATCCAAGACAACGCTGGAGTAGCTTTGGGACAAGTCTCTGACTGTCCTTGAGTGGCCCAACCAAAGCCCAGACTTGAACCCCATGGAACATCTGTGGAGAGACCTGTAGATGGCAGTTCACAGGCACTTCCCATCCAATCTGACAGAGCTTGAGAGGATCTGCTAGGAAGAATGGGATAAACTGTCCAAATCCAGGTGTGCTAAGTTGACTTGCACAAGAAGAATGCAAGCTGCAATTACCGCGAAAGGGGCTTCTACAAATTGCTGAATTAAGGGTCTGAATAATTATATAAATGAGAGGTTTTTGATTTGTCATAAGTTTTCAAATATTTCTAAACATGTTTTCTCTTTGTCATTATGGGTTATTGAGTGAGGTGCAAAAATGGCAGTATTTTATCAATTTAAAATTGAATCTAGAGCACAAAATGCGAAAAAAGTGAAGGGGTCTGGATACTTTCTGAAGCCACTGTACATCAGTCCTCTAAACACAGCTGCTGCTCTCTCATGCATATTTACAGAAGGGTGAAAATGTTAGTCTTCATGTATTCACACCCAATCCAAACGCAAGAAAATAAGAGTCCACTTTCAGTTGCATTCACACTGATTACATAGTTGAATCTCCTCATTTTACAAGCAGCTGCTGTCTTGAAGAATTGCAAATGGATAAAAAAAAAAAAAGAGGAAGACAGATGCTCACTACAGATATCTTTTTTCACACATCACTTTCACACACTTCCCAGGTCATACCAAATGAAATACTTGGAACCAGAATAGTTTTATTTTAGTAAAAAAATAAAATAGTTTAGTAATTAAATTATTTGACTGACTGGAGACCGACTGCCCACCTCTTCAAGCAGACAATGAAAAGTGACTGACAGCCCCTTAACCTAATCTTACAAAATACACTCTAAAAGTCACATTTCTGTCCAAAACCACCAAAAAACTTTCTGGGAAAGCCACAAAATTAAACATAGATGATTAAAAAACAAACAGCACAAGTGATATGCTGTGTACTTCAAACAATCAGCTGTTTCTATTTCATTCCACTTGAGAAACAAATTCATTTCTATTACAATTATTCACAGTGGCATTGTCGCACACGGGACATATGCAAAATGGATATGTAAGTGGACACACAAAGATGTATTTAGTTGATAATTAGTTTCTCATTCTTAGCTCATAGTGTTAGTATTCACAGGCCACAATAAAATAATAGTGCAGGTTAAAAATGAGCAAGAATGAAACCTCATATGACAGAGCTGTGTTCAAGAGAGACGGGACTGAAAAGTGACAGAGCGTGAGTAGCAGTTTGGGTTTGATTTCTTTTGCCTATTTTAGTTTATTATTTTTGCCTGGATCCCATGAGGGTGTCAGGCAAAGATTTTTTGTTTATTTTTAGAGTTGCTCTTGCTCTCTCTCCCTTCCCTGATCCACTGTAAATAAATAAAACACTGGTGCGATCCGGATTTATCACCCTGTGTCCAGCTCGTCTATCCTCCCCGGGTGTCATGGCGTGTGACGGTAAGAAGCTGAAAATATGGTCTTTAGCATTTCAAATCAAAAATGCAAAATGCAACTGCAAACAATTGCATTTGGCTTCTTCACTAATAATTTCTGACACAAAAGATTAATTGATTCATTCAGATTAAGCAACATTACTTTCAATTAACAGTGGTGATTGTTTCAATTCAGAACATTCTATTCACATATTTGTGCTCTTACACCTTATAGGGTCAAACACAGTCAGAGCATATTTTGTCCTCCATTTGGGATGTGTGTCTCTGGCAGCCATCACAGTAGGGAGACTGTGTGCACGGTCTATGTGGTGTTGACCATACAGTGCAAGGACAAACTATAGCTTTCAGTTGCCAAAATTAAAGTCAAATTCTGACAGCAGCAGCCATAGTGTGTCCGAGCTGTCTTTTTGACATTCAAGACAACACATCTAAGCTTTTGCAAAAGCCAGCACAAATGGCAGAAAATCTCTTAGACTTTTCTGTTTGGTTTTCCAAGCTGAAATATGTTTCAAAATCAATATCATCAGAGTGGTACAGAACTGAAAATAAAGTTGTTGTTTTTTCTTGTAGCGAGAAAATGAAAGTACCTAGAATAAGACCTTTGATCTTATGAATAAAACATATGTTTGATTAAGAAGAAGTATATAAGATCAAGAATTTTGAGGAGTGGTAAATCCATTCCAATATGCATATACCGTATTTCATAATGATCGACAATCTGACTTACAGATACATGCACACACGCATTTCAAAGTATATAATCTATGAATTGTCTCTAACTTGCAGCCTTGCAAGTGTTTAGTTTGCCAGTTAGTAGAACAGGTATCACAAAATATATTTTACTGTCACATAGATCTTTCTAAAAATTGTTATGAAATTAAACACTTTAAAGAAACAGGTTTCAAAGGATTGCTTTTTCCTGTAAAAAATTACATCATAACTCCTGTATATGTTTTTTTTTCTGTGATAAATGTGGGCTGTTCTCAAGGAATACTGAAGTACTTTGACATACATTTGTGCACTGATTTGTGCACTAAACCTTTGATAACTGTGTTAGACAACTAGAGATTTCTCAAGTGAGTTACAAAGCTTGGAGGAGAGGTTGCAGCAAACTCCTAGTCCTAGTTAGAGAAGGCCTGATGGTTATGACAGCCAGTCTGAAATCTATAAAGAATTGTATTTTTTTTTGTTGTGATAAAATAATGAGGACTGGCCTCATTTTAGTTTTTCATGTTTTTGACATCTGTTGAGGAAAAGAACTATGCTCTGACTTTCTGAGACACCTAATCAACACCTTGTCATCAAAGGGATGTAGTAACATGTGCATCGACAAAAGTCGACGGTGTGGGCCTTTGCAATTGTTTAAGTATTTTACCATTTTTGCATATTTATCAATAGATAATGATTGAAGGCTTATGTGTAACTTTTAATATTTTGAAAACAAATGTAATTACCTGTTCTCTACTCTCTACTGAACAACAAACATCTTATTTTGTTATAATCAGCTATGAATACATTAAATAATTTTATTTATTTATTTACAAGTTTTCTGAAGTGGCGGCACGGATGGTGCAGTGGGTAGCACTGCCACCTCACAGCAAGGAGGTCCTGGGTTCGAATCCCCGTCGGCCGGGGCCTCTCTGTGCGGAGTTTGCATGTTCTCCCCGTGTCTGCGTGGGTTTCCTCCAGGTACTCCTCCCACAGTCCAAAGGCATGCAGGTTAGGCTGACTGGAGAGTCTAAATTGCCCGTAGGTATGAGTGTGTGAGTGAATGGTGCCCTGCGATGGACTGGCGACTTGTCCAGGCTGTATTCCTGCCTTTCGCCCAATGTATGCTGGGATAGGCTCCAGCCCCCCTGCAACCCTGTTCAGGATAAGTGGGTTAAGATAATGGATGGATGGACAAGTTTTCTTAGATGACTTTTTTTTTTTTTTTTTTTTACAAATTCACAGTTTTTTCTTTTTTTTTTTTTACTGATTTGTCTAACACATTTTTGCAGGACCTGTTGCTATCAGAAAATGTCAAGTGTTGGCCTGGATGTGATAGTTTGGCTGGTGAGCCCCATTATATGTAAAAACAAATCATTTTCACTTACTAAACTAAATATTACTACACTTCCAAAATAAAAAATGGGAGTTCTGGTATATCATCCTAGATTACAGGAATAGGTTGTATGGAGTAGCCACACTATACAGCCATGTCAGTAGGACATAAAATTGCTTTATAATATATAGAAATACCTGACAGACATATGCTCAGAGAAAGGATGAAATAAAATAGTTTTGTTTTTTGATCACACTGCAACCAATTAAACAAGAAATTTATATAAAATAAATAACTACAGTCGGCACCATAATTAATTGGACAGTGACACATTTTTTGTCATTTTGGTTCTGTACTCTATCACTTTGAGTTTGACCTCCACTCAGTGAGCACTCTATTAGGTGTTTATTAGACTTTTACATTTTTTACTTATTGCTGTTCTACTGCTGTAGCCTATCCACTTAGAGGTTTGATGCGTTGTGAGTTCAGAGATGCTCTTCTGCATACCACTGTTGTAATGTGTGGTTACTTGCGTTACTGTCACCTTCCTGTCATCTGAGACCAGTCTAGCCCTTCTCCCTTGACCTCTCTCTGTTTTTGCCCGCATAACTTCTCACTGGATGCAAACCCTAGAAACATTTGTTTCACTGCATAAAAATTCCAGGAGATGAGCAGTTACTCAAACCACCCTGTCTGGCACCAACAATCATTCTATGATCAAAGTTAGATCACATTTCTTCCCCATTCTGACATTTGGTCTGAAAACAGCTGAACCTCTTGACCATGTCTGTATGCTTTTTTGCATTTAATTGCTGCCAGATGATTGGTGGATTAAATATTTGCATTCACAAATATGTAATGTAATGTAACAAGCTATCTAATAAAGTGTACAATGAGGTATTTCCATCCATATCGGATGAACCATTTAGAAATTATAGAACCTGAAATGGTCAAATATATATATATATATATTTTGATCATACTGAAACCAGTTAAACAAGAAATAAATAACTACAGTATGTACAGCAATAGTAGTACATTATAAAATATAAAATAAATTAACTTTATGCTTAACTATATTATCACAACAAAAATAAATTGGTATTTATAAATGTATTAATATAATAAGTAATCATTCTTTTTTTGCCATGAACTGAATGATTACAAGCTACTGAAGCAAGTGACCAACTGCCTACAAATGTAGGTTGACCTACAGTACTGTATTGCCTCAAAAACAATGGTTATATTTAAACAGTAAATACAATAGTAGAATATATACATATTAATATCTGTATTTTATTGCACAAACAGTATAAACAACACATAACCTATTATAATAGTGCTAGATTTGTTTTCAGTTCCTTCTCAATTGCATGTCGTCCTCAATTGCAACTCAGTGAAACAGCCAAAATTTACCAAAATGTTGCGTGATTTTCGAGCACAACCCCGCTTTCACTGTCTGTCAATTTAATATATTTGAGAGTTGTGAGTCTTCCGTGCATAACAATAAATAAATAAATAAAAATTCTACATTCAGAAATAAGAGAGTTATTTGATAGAGATTAAAGGGTGTGCTTTTTGATGCAAATTACATCATTCGGCTTCAAAGGTCTAATCTTTTTTTTGAACAGGGAACCACAGTTCGAAATATCTTCCAAAAATAAGCTTGAATTTCCTTCAGCTGTGCTGCTGGAAAACAGTAGTATGATCCAGACACAGCCTTTCATCCTCGTGATCCTCAGGTAAGGGCCTCCTTGCTCTCTGCCCTCACGGTTTTCAGATCACAAGGTCAAGATGAAGTGGGACACTATAATTAAATTCTGATCAGCATGCTGGGCCTTTCCTCTGGACACGACTCCCCAGCCCCAGATTGCAGTCTCAGTCTGAACACTTACAGGCCTGCTTAATTAACAATGTCTGAGCTTTGGCTCCCCGCCCTTCGTAATGGAAATGAGTTTTTCCTCTTGCTGCAGTTCTTTTTTTCCCCCAGGAAATAGTCTTTTAGAGTTGTTGTTAAAATGTTCCAAGGTCAATAACATTGCTACTCTATGGGCCTACATGCCGACAGAATGAAATGTCATGTCCTATCAGACATAAAATATAAATAATGTTTATAATCGTGCAAGGTCATCACAGATTCTATCTATAACTGTTGATGGTGGTTTAGATGCCTTTTGGTGATGGTGATGATGGCAGAGGTGTGTGTGTGTGTGTGTAGGTGGGTGTTGTTACCTCCTTGCTGTCTTCAAGCAATAAATAAATGGGATGTACATTGAACGGGTATGGGTGTATAGAAGGGATAGAGAAGGCAGACCCCTCAGGACCGTCTATCATGTCATGATGAGCATGTTTCAAATCCACAAAGCCCAAAGCACTTCACAGCTTTTGACTGCTGCAATCACGCAAAGTAGTGAATTAATGACAGACATTTGGTGCTAACATGCACCACTGTCGGCAAAAACAAAGTAGGGTGTGAATGACCTCAGGAGTGAGACAAACTGGAAGAAGTCACAGTGAGATCACACTGATTTCTCACCATCACCATTTTTTTCCAGGCTACACTGTGGTAGGAGGCAGGTTTACTTTTGTTTTGACAGCTCAATGTTCAAAATTCAATGTTCCCATTAGAATGATTTGTACAAACAAGACCCACTAATTGCCTTACCAGCCATCGGCATTTCAGTGCAGTGAACAGAAATTGCATCTGAAGATATACCACAGAGGCTGTGTCAGGCCAGGAGTGAGCCTCCATTCTTTGCACCAACGACCAATGCACCTAGTGTTACCATGGGGTAACACTTCATAATGGGGCAACACAAATATTGCCACCCTTCTGCCCCTATGAAGAAGGCTGAAGAAGGCCCCCTACAGGCAAGTCTGACCACCCATGCCAATAAGGACTGCACAGCAGCCTATGCCCAACCTAGCTTGAATAGCACAGGACATGTGAACACACCTGTGCACCCCCACACTGCACACTGATGTAGTCTGCACACAGTCCACCTCCCAGTATGGCAGATGGGCAACCGAATGCATACACATGAATCTTGTTACCAGACCCCCCACCCCCCAGACATGCAGATATTCTGGGCTTCAAGGTCAGAATGCCCCACTCAAGTTTAGGTATCCGCTGCAAGGGAACTGTTGCCATAACTGCCCCCTCCTCTAAAAAAGCAGGAAAAAACACTTTAATGATCATTCCTCCCCCAATTCTCCCTGCATATTCCTCCTCTCACTGAAATGCTGCAGCCCACACAATTTCACCTTGTGAGAAATTCATTTTAATCATATTCGGATTCAAGTGAACAAGATAAAATAACATAAGAAAATAGAACCTTGTTGCATTAAAATGGTAAATGGTAAATGGTTGGAATTTATATAGCGCCTTTATCCAAAGCGCTTAACCTACCTCACTTTGAATAATGCCTCCAACCTCTTTTGGAACGCTTGGATCATTGCTTATTTGTTTGGCATCTGGCATACAGTAAAGACAGGATGACACTACAAGAGAAATGCTATTGTATTATGTCCAATAGGTGTCATTCCATGGGTTCATGTCTCAGCTCAAATAAGCTCCACACAAGCAATAGTGCTTTGATTTGTACTTGGGGATTGAACCAATGCAAAGTGATCTGAAACAAAGTTTGTCATTTTCCATTTATCAGTTGGGTCACACTACAATAAGGGCGCATAAATTGGCATCAACCAATATTGCTGATAACATTAATCCATGTATAAATACATCAATTAAGCATGATTTTTTTCCCGTTATTATTATTATATACACTCACCGAGCACTTTATTAGGTATTTATTAGACTTATTTTTTTAGATGGCTACTGCTGTAGCCTATCCACTTAGTTATGATGTTGTGTGTTCAGAGACGCTTTGACCAGTTTGACTATTCTCTGATGTCTCTCATTAACAAGGCATTTCTCTCTGCAGAACTGCTGCTCACTGGATTTGTTTGTTTTTTGCCACCATTCTTTGCAAGCTCTAGAGACTAGTGTGCGTGAAAATCCCAGGAGATCAGCAGTTTCTGAGATACTCAAACCACCCTGCCTGCCAACAACAATCATTCCACGGTCAAAGTCACTTATATCACATTTTTTCCCCATTCTGATGGTTGATGTGAACATTAACTGAAGCTACATGATTGTATGCATTACACTGCTTCTCCAGAATTGGCTGATTAGATAATCACATGACTAAGTAGGTGTAATAAGGTAAAAATGTTCCTAATAAAGTGCTCGGTCAGTGCATATACACAGTGGGGTCCAAAAGTCTAAGACCATATTAAAAATCTGGGATTCTTTTTCATGTAATCCTGGAAATCAACATAAATTTTAGAATTTTGAATTTTTTCAAACAAATTAAGCTTTGCATGAACTACTCAAAGACCAAAGAAGAGCAAGTAGTGCTGCACAATCCACAATCACCTGACCTCAACCCCATTGAACATTTATGGGGGCACTTGAAGACTGACAAAAGCCAAGTTCAGTAACATCACAAGATGCTCTTTAGACATTGTCAAATAATGCTGGGATAACATGGATCATCAGGTTGTTTACACATTTGTGGAGCCCATGCCAGCTCAAGTGCATGTTGGCATTAAAGCAAAAGGGAGACATCAAATGCTAGGAAATTCTGAAATGTATGTACATTTTTTTGTTTCTTGCACCATTCTTTGCTATCATGCTATCATACCATCAGTTGTCTAAATTTACTATCAGTGTGCTCTATTTCAGTTTTTACTAAGCCAGTGGTTTGAAACTGGACTTGCACGTCAAAGATTGTGGGTTTGACTCTCAGATGGGGTTTAGCCATTTGAACCCTTGAGCAATGGACGGTAGCCTACTATAGTCATCGTATCCACTTGGAAGAGAGGGGAACTTATTGAATCGATGTTCGTACACATGCACATATAATACTGTAAGGGCATTTTTTTTTACCAATTTTGTAACAGAAAACAACACTGATTTGATTGTTGAATTTTAGATCCATTAGGATTGAATGGGATAGTTTTTATGTACTTTTAAGTGCTCTTTGCTCTTATGTGAAGTAAACATTTGTTTGGCCGATATTAGTTATTGCTGGGTTGAGGTTTATATTTCATATAATTTAATCATAGCTATGAATCAGTCTTTGAAATGAGCAGTCTTCTGCACTTTGCTTTTATGTCTAACAGGAAACATGAGCTTCATTTCAACACTATCTTCCAAGCAACTTTCACTTCATATTACATTCTAAAATCAACAAGTTGGTTACAATCCATGTTTTACCCATGCTTTGTGTAATTTTAACTTCTTTATCACAGAACTTCACCTGATATGGTGTTATCACTTGATATAATTTTGTCTGAAATGCTATTTCTAGCTCAGAGACATTAAAACATTAATGAGTTAACCAGGAACTGCTGTGTTCTGCAATACACTTATAATAATACATATACCTTTTCTTTCTTAAATACTGTCATTTTTCACATCCGATGTATGTCGTTTTGGTATTTGTTTCTTGGGTTTATGCTGTTATCTGCTTGCACGTGTCTATTTGATATTTAGTTGGGAGGATTACCTCCTTAGTGGTTGTAATTATCACATCTATCGGCGTTTTAGAACATGATAAAATAAAAGGTTATTCCCAACAAGACACAATAAAAGTTTTAATGATTAAAGATATTTTAAAGAGCAACCCGTTTCAGAATTTATGTGCCATGTATTTTTTCTGTCGCTTTAAGTTTTTGAAAACCAAGACGGTCTCTGTGACGCCACTTCCTGTAGTCAAATTCTTTTTCCTCCGTCGCAGGCTTTGTTCTATCATTTCCAAGCTGCGAGGAAGGAAGGTAGCCATTACAGACTGATCGGTGAAAAGCTACCGAAGCCTGGTGACACCATACACCGTAGGACTGGACAAAACAAAAACAGTGTTGATAAAAAATATATATATATTTATATTAAATGAGTAATAACAATAACAAAATGGAGAACGAAAGCAAATATCTTCCTGAACTGCTTGCAGAAAAAGACAGCTTGGATTCGTCGTTTACCCATGCAATGAAACTTGTAACTGCAGGTAAATGCCGTTCTATAAAATTGCCTTGCTTCTTATTCTTGAGAGTTTTCCTATACGAAGTGTATGATGATCTGAGTAGACTGTTGGTTAATATTAGGTAGTTTTGCTGGGTAACATTGACGTTACTTTGCTAACGTTAGCTGGATTGATGGTTAGGACAAAGCGGGGGCTCCGTTAGCGTGAGGAGGTCTGACGACCTCGGCTTCTATCGTTAGATAAGTGAGACACGTGGTTAGGTTCGGTAGGTTTTTTGGGAAATTTTATATCTAGGTAAAATCCTAAATTGTGTTAAAGTGAAACGGCTGACTACTTTACTGACCCGTAATAGGATCCGGATTTCTGTGAATCGTGGATTACCAATATAAGGTAACACGCTAGGTTCAGACAACTGGCATCACGTTTTCAGAAATGGAAACATTAGTTTTATGTTAGCAATTTAAATGCGTTTTGCTGCTAATATTATTGAGCATCATTAGCTTGCTAGCTTATTGCGGTTGCCTGGACCAGTTTAAGTTTTTTTTAGAAGCCTCGCTATAGTCACGCACGGTTGGTTACAATTTGGTAAGATAATGAGTTAATGATTTCGTTCCCGTGATTGGTGACTGATATGGTGAATTCCAGTAGTAATGACAAGCTAGCTTAGTTCTGTTGTGTTGCTAGTTGGAATGCACAATACGTGCTTGTTATGAACTGGTTTTAAACGAACGAATTCTTCTCTTGTTCAGGTACTGTTCGTTTAGTTGGCTAGATGCGCGCCTCGTTTTGTTGTGTGCAACCCGTGTCCCGTGGTGGACAGAGCGACTTTCACGCTGCTGCCCTGAACATTGTCGCTAGGCCCAATTTGTCATTAAAAAAACCAATAATATTAGTTGCTAACTTAATCACCAGGTTGGAGAGAATCCATCCCCATACTTTTGGCCAGTTAACATTACCTAATGTATGGAATCTGGTTGAATTATGGAGATGCCCGTCTCCTTTTGCAAAATTTCCACAATGATCTAGCTGTCCAAGTTCAAGTGTATTTTGGGTCATGTATCTGCGGACTACATCTAACTTGCGTTCAATGCAACCCAAGTACATTAACGTTAGATAGGTGTTCGGTGTTTTACTTGTTCGGAAACGGGTTTCCAGTCACGGCATTAAAGTTACTGTAGACAATTTATACGATGCTGAAAAACAAAGTAGCTATACGTTTCAGTATTTATGACGTTAATACATTTACTAATCGAAACTGAGGACGTATTTAAATCGGGGTGTCCGTAGATTGCTTTTGCTCTGAACACCGAGTAACTGGCTAATTCGATTTTGTGTGCGTGTTAGTAGTAGTCATATCAAGCCCATAATCGCGGAATGAAGTTTGGCAGGTGCGTTTTAAATGAGAATTTTTCCAACGGCTCATAATTTTGCTATACTGTATCCACCATGCCCACTTGCTGTACAGCCATAAACCATAGCTGCCTAGATTTATTTTACCGTGACTTCCTGCTTATTTTGTAAATCCATCATTTAAGATCATGATTTAACATGTATAGAACTTTCTTTTTTTATTGCACTTACCAATTGACTAACGTTACCGGACGTTCTCCGTCTTGCGCGAGATGGGTATTTGGCTATTAAGCCGCCACCGCCTGGCAGAACGATTTATTAATCTCCTTTCACATGCATCTTCTGTCATACAAGTTACACGTTTGGTTCGAGGTTTTAATTGCAATTATCATCCGTGTTAAGAGCCTTTCTCAACCAGTGAGTGTGGTTTTGCAAACATTCCATTGGTTACCTGTACTTGGAGCGCAACGTTCATCTTAGTGTTGGTAGAAAAACCGTTCTAAAATACCATTCGAGTTGAATTTCCGTAATTCTATCATTGTATTGCCTTTAATACATTTTTATATGGTGAAACTGAGAAACACTTGGTCAACGGGCTTGCCATCCCAAAAAGGATAAGCCTAATCTAAACTGAAAATGCCAGTGGATTTAAATTATGATCCATTCTTAAATGCAAGTTAGGGTGGGGTTTGCTTTCAGACTGTCTAAATGTAAAGCAGTCTACTACTGCGAAATGGTGGCATGCATAATATGGGCAGTGAGTTTGGGCTGCTATTAGAGGATGAAGAAAATGTGTTCTATTAATGGCTCGTCTCTTACAGACCGCTGAAAGGTACTGTACATAAGAATAGATGTAGCCTTCCTGACAAAGGGTTTGCCAATATAAATTGGAATGGTTTGTTTCTTGCTTGCCTAGATTTTAGCATCAGCAAAAAACTGATGTGCACTGTTACTTGATTGGTATGTGTCCGTGTGTGGAAGCCGTTTAAAAAAAATAAAAAAATAATAATAATTATAAATGCTGGAATCCTGCAATACAAAACTGATATATGCTTGTAGAAATGCAGTCAAAGTAGTCGTCCATCTGAGGAAATGTCCTTTGTCATGTATTCAATATTTGGTTAATATAAAAAGCATGGATTTGTCGGTGCTTAATTGTGAACAAGCAAACGTAGTGGGGAAAAATGTTTTGAATCCTTTGTATAAAACGCTAGTAAATATTAAATGTGAACAGTCTAAGGTCTTAAAATGGAACATTCATGGTATTATATGACATTGTGAGTTGCCCTCATGTTCGGCGCTACTTGGTAGAGAAATGTCCAACTGGCTGGACATTTGCGATTGGCTGGGCTGTGCAGTGATAGACATTTGCTTTGATCGGTTTTTTCCTGATTTGTTTGTTCTTTGTGGAAAGGAGTGATGGCTTGAGCAGTGGTGGTTTTGCAGAAGCAAAGCTTTTGAATTGTAAATCTTGCTAGTTAGCACGTTGATTGGTGTTTCTGTTATTAGCCATACAGGATTCTGAGGAAGCTCAGTGAATTCATGCTGTGCCTCTTAGCCATCATACCTGCCCTTTTGAATAGCTGTAAAAGGTGTCTGAACCAAAAGTCCCTAGTAACTAAAGTTATTCAAATGAAAAATGTAATTTAATTTTCAGCAGTTCAACTTTGATGTTTTTTTGTGTTTTTTTTCTGTTCCTTCCCCCACACCTATAATTCTAGGGGTTTGTATCCAAAAACTCAACCAATATCTGGTTGCTCTGCATGTAACAGAGCAACCAGAAGCCACAATTGTTGATGTTGCTTAACCCTTTCAGCCCCAAGCCCGATATGACGTGGCTCCACCCAAATCCCTGGGGGTTTGGCATTGGTTGAGAATTTTACTCTGTGGGATGATATTAGTGGTACCACTACTCAAGAAATGGCTGAACATTCACAGGGTTGATATTGTCCAGTTTTCTTTGTCCTCCTCCCATTCTGATGATTCTTGACTCCTCAGACACTGCAGAAACATTACACTCAGATTCCCTATTCCCTATCATGTAGGTCACTGTTATCTGCAAAACTTCTATCTAAATCCTCTGCTATAAAGCCTTTGAAATCTTCATTGCCGCTGTCGCTTTCAAACTCGCCATAACTCACTTTGTTTGCAAAATATAGTTAAAAAAAAGTAGTTACCCTTGAGTGCCATATGGCACTGTTAAATGTGTAGTTTTGGTGTGTCCTTTACTAAAACCTGCCACACACTGCACACTGCATGGAGATTGCCACAGCATGCAACATCTACAGTGGGGCATGACTTTAAAGCACCAATAAGTCTTTTCAGAGTAGCACCGTTCAGGAGATGGCGAAATGTACCAGCATCCTATTTGTCCTGTTTTATACAAGTTTCACTGTAGTCACTGTTTAACTCCCAGGTTGTCAATATATTTGCTATATATATAGATTTGCTTATTTCTGTCCTTATCATTGACAAGTTTGAGGCACTCAATGTCTTGATGTTGCTTGGCCCTAGATACTGAATTTGTGATTCCAACTCCCCAAACTCTGCTGTTCAGTCGTGCCTGCATGTTTTAATTCCCTGTCGGCTGCCCATTTTTAAAGTTGTATTTGTACTGTGCATTCAGCTTAACTGTAGATAATTGCATTAGCATGCAATTTGTTTTGCATGCTTCTAGCTATATGGCGATTATGTTTTAGGTGAAGTCATGGCCTTCTAGTGCTGCTAATAGGCTATAATTGATGAGATGTTTTTCTGCACTGATGACTACGGAGAGATAATGTATGGGCCAATAACTAGTATCCCTTGGACCTGCTGAAAAAGGCACTGGAACCTCAATTTTGCATGGCAAATAGTTAGAAAGAGGAATCCTGTGTTTGAAGCAAGACAAAGTTGATTGCTTTAGGTAAGTTGTGTAGGGGGCAGAAGATGGGTAAGAAGAGTACATTCATACACAGTGCCCACAACATCACTTGTTGGATGGGAAGTCTCCTGTAAGTTGGCTGCAGTTGATGGGTTTTCTTTTCTTTGCTCTTGCCAAGAGTGGTCACCTTAGACTGGCCCTTCTAAGGGGTGGATAAACAAAGAAATTACTTTCTCTGTAGACAGTTAATTACTCAAATAAGAATCTGAGTGTTCTAAGTTTCCTCAAGATGAGCTTGATTGAAAAATAAATAAAATAAATAATCTGTTGCATGTATGTGCTAACAAAAAGACCTGATTTGTCTTCCTTTTAGCATTGTGCATTTTATGATTAGTTAATACATTTAAGGCACCTTTTTTTGTTTCTGAAGGGTCAAAGTGTTAATTTGGTGCATCTTGAAATACTGAGTAGGCCTAAATGTGATGGGCTCTCAATTTAAGTTTCTGAAATAAGATTAACTTCTAAATGCTAGTGGATTGGAGGATTTGAGGGAAAAGCAGGATTCTGGGCACAGTCAAGGATTCTTTGCTTGCTGTGCAGTAATTCATCATTTCTTTGTGGGGAACAAGTCAATTGTTGGTCTGGAGCGCCATTTCATGAAATGCTGAAACCACTATTGGCATGTTAATTGGCTTAAGTTGGATCTGCTTCTTGGCAGCATGAGTTGTTGTCATTCCTTGACATTATACATGCATCTTTTACATTTACATTTTACATTTTAGTCATTTGGCAGACGCTTTTAATCCAAAGCGACTTACAAGTGCATAGGTTCTACCATAAGTCAGAGCATCACATCCAGAAACTAGCAAAATACACAGGAAATGCTGTTCTAAACATAGTTGTCATAGTTGTCTTTTGTATGGTTCAAGCTGATTTTATAAAAAGCTGTAGAGAAATGAAGATGTTTGTGTGAACACCACGGCAACTGTTTCTCTGACTCTTGCAAGTCAAGTTTGTTCCTTCCTTGCTTCCTTGCTTGCATTTGCTTGTCAAATTTCAACTTGATAATCTTTTGAAGTGCTCTCCATGAACAGTGAAACTGCTTGTTGACTTCCTGCTTTCTAAAATTATTAACAGTAATTTAACATTTTTCCAGCTAAGCCCTTGACATTCTCGCTACGGTTATGCTCCTGCTGATGTGCTTTTCAACAATGCTTCCTGCCCTGAAATGTTTTCAATTGCTTAAACTGACAGGAAAAATGTATTATGAAAGCAATTCTGTGCAACATTTTGAAACCATTTCAAACCATTTTCTTTTCAGTGCTGTGGTGTCCAACTGTGTTAGACCCCAGATCCACTTTTGTCTGAGTTCTTGGACACCTTTACTGATAATCTTGAGTCAAAATGTAATGACCTTTGGGTCAATGTCATAAATCAGCAATCGGTGCTTGCTCAAATAATGCTCAAATAAAGATGCATTAAGAAGTTTATTCGCAAAGGCATATATGCTGTGTAAATGATTGTCTGCATCTGTTCGAGCTTGTGTGTGGTTAGCAGTGTGTATGCAATGTTTTGAATGTTCAGAGCTGTCCATAATGGTTTAAACAGGCACGTTTAAATGACTCTCTGCTCATGTTATACTTTTTGTATTCCCTTTGTCTAGATTTATGTTTGTATGATGCCCTTTCTTGCCTTGTTATTTGTCAGTTAATAAAATCTGTCTTGACATGAGTGAATAGATGGTAACAGGGTTAATCCTTCCTCCCCATTCAGAAATTGAGCGGATTCAGAAGGGCGAGCCAAAGAAAGAGGAAGGAGAGACCTACCTGGACCTTTTCACTGCAAAGAACGTGAAGCTGAAGGAGAGGGTGCTCATTCCAGTCAAGCAGTACCCTAAGGTGAGCTCCGCTGGCTGCTTGGGTCAGGCTGTCCTGTGTGCTTTCTGAAGCTTCACCTAGCAGGTATCTCTGGCTGTATTGTGCCATGCCTTTTTGTGTTGCCAGCCGGATGGTATATTTGCACTTGCCTGACCACTGAAACCTTTAAAGGTAAAGATAATAAATGCAATGTATACTGCTCTATTGTCTGGCCAGGATTTTTGTTTATTTTATATTTGGACCTTTTGTGACCTAAAAGTGTTATGTATTGTCTTGCTAATTGAAATGGTTGGACTGTGTTAAATTTCGGTTTTTCAGTTCAACTTTGTTGGGAAGATTCTGGGACCCCAGGGGAACACAATTAAGCGGCTTCAGGAGGACACTGGCGCCAAGATTTCGGTGCTGGGAAAAGGGTCCATGAGGGACAAAGCTAAGGTGAGCCTGATGAAATATTTCCCATCTCAGGCAGCAAGGGGACCCTTCTGGAATCCTCTTTGAAGACTGGCCAACCTGTGGTCTGCCATCTGCTTTATCATAGACTGACTTGAAAAGGCTCACTCCAACCACAAATGAAGCAGACTTATCATTGTCTGGAGTTCAAAATAAATTGAAAATCGCTCTAAGAATGTCTGGGGAAAATGATAATGTAAATTTCACATTTCGTTTTATTTTTATTTTTGGGGAAATAAGGAGGAAGGCCTGCGAAAAAGTGGCGAGCCCAAATATGCGCACCTGTCCATGGAGCTGCACGTCTTCATCGAGGTGTTCGCCCCCGTGCCAGAGGCCTACCTGCGCATGGCCCACGCCATGGAGGAAGTCAAGAAGTTCCTGTTCCCGGTAAGTGCCCCTAGTCGTACACACACAGGCTGGCGAAAGTCAGACACGGTTATTCTTTTCCAGAGGAAATATCCGAGGATTTTGCAATTCTACAGACCAGTCAGTAGTCCGGAACGTTTGCTTTCCATTAACCTTGTTGTGAATGACGTTCTGGGAAGGTAAGTAAAATGAGTCTGAATGCGAATGGAATTCAGGGAGAGTGAGGGGCAGGTGCCTTTTAGCCTGTACAGAGTGCTGAGGCTTACGGCTTTAGAGGGAGTTTAATGGCTGAACAGAATGTGATCCCAGTAAAAATCTGAGTGCCTGTGAGCTTTTATGTTCCTGTCAGCTTTTATGGTGAATATGGGTCCGTTACACATTTGCCTTTACTAACCGGTATTGTTTGCTGATAGAGAGCACAGTGACTGAATGAAGGGCACGAAAATCCATTCTCCATATGTGCCCCTCCCTCTGTCACGAACACGGGGGAGTAAACCCTTTTCCCATTTAAGAGGAAAGTGCTGAATAGTATGCAGCGTTTTCTGTTTGGTGAGCGGTGGTGGGGCATGCAGAAATGAGGGCACCACTCGCATCCTGGCTTGTGGGATGGTGGTAGTGTCCAGGCGGGTGAGCAGCAGAGCCATAGACGTGTGGGACGGAGTATGGGGTCGGTCTGTTCAGGGATTTTGATGGTTAACCTGTGACTGGTAAATTATTGCAAAGCTGACATTCTGAGATGTGCGATCAGGGCAAATGGTATTTGGCTTTAGTAGCAAGTTGTGATTCCTTGGAAGCATTTTAACGATATGGCATTTCTCCTTTGAAAGGTCAATAATGATTCATAATGTTTAAATCTGTTTCTAGATCAAAGTGTACGGGATTAAAATGTGATTGCTTTTACATTCGTGAGGTGAGAATTAGAAGGTTCTGCTTTCTGAGTTTTTAGATTGAGCTTCAAAGATTCCAAAGTGAATGGTCTCCAAGCAGATATGACTTGTACATTTTAGCATTTTTTTCATACTTCTAAACAGTATTTTTGTATAAAACTTCACATGTATTTAGTGCCCCATGAACATAATATTTGACACCAACTCATTTTTTGAAATGTCAGTTCTCGGCTCACACCTGAGTGATATTTTGCTTTTCTGTGGTTCACATGTCTTTGGATTGCAGAACATTGTTCAGTCAATTATAATGCATTGCATCCTGTTGCATTTCGAGTCCTATTCATCTTAAGAACTATGCTAAGTAATAGCAGTGAATAGCTATTACAGTGGCAGTCTCCCCTCCAGGCTGTATGTAACGCCCATAGTGTTACAGCCTCTGTCCCCTAGTACTTGGCCCCGGCTAAAGGTTTAGACCTAAGGCCGCTAATATGGAACCCCCCCCCCCCCCACCCCCCTCGCCACCTCTGTACTCTAAATAGGATATGATGGATGATATCTGCCAGGAGCAGTTTATGGAGATGAGCTACCTGAACGGGGGTCAGGAGGCCGGGAACAGGGGCAGAGGAGGCCCACCAGTCCGTGGACGTGGAGCTCCACCGCCGCCTTCACCTGGGGCCAGGTAAACCTGCACCGACCTGCCTCTCCTCCCCTACATGTAAATCTCAGCTTCACTGATGGGTTGAATGTTAATAGTCCATTTTTGTATGTACGGTTTTACATTGAGTTGAGTTTGCCCCTTTTGAAAAATTCACCATGAGTGTAATGGAATGATATGCCCTTCATTATAGCCTATTGAGGATTTATTTTGTGACACCCATATTCAGACCGGCTTACGAGAAGAACAGAAAGTATTATAAACATTGCTGTTGCATGTGAGAAATACTTTGCTTAAATAATAAGTGGCATATTGCTAGAGGAATACTGGGGATTTAAATGGTTGATTTAGCACATGAGTTTGAGGGGGGGCAGGAAATGCGCTGCTTTCAGCTCATCACTCAGAATGGCACCTGCTCCTGCCGTGGTGAAGCCTGTGGTCAGAAATCCAGCTCTCTGGTGCGGAGGTTATTGGAGACTCGTAGTGCTGACGCCCAGCTCACCCCCCAATCTCTCCCCAGGGGCCGAGGAATGGCACCACGTGGAGGTGCCCCACGAGGGGGTCCAGCCAGGGGCGGAGCCACTAGGGGGGGCCCCTCAGGGCGCGGCGGACCCCCGGCACAGCCTGCCAGAGGCGGAGCAGCTACCCGCGCCAGGCCCCCTGCACCCGGGCCCCAGAGGATGCCCCCGTCACACCCCCCAGCACCCGAGCCCTATGAAGAATACGTATGTGACCTTCCCTCTGCTTCACACCTCTAGCCCGTTTACTTTACTTTCCATTTGGCAGTTTAGCCCTCAGTGATATGGTGTATACTTTTGTGTACTGATGGCTAAATCTAATTGATAAAATACTTGGATTTCCAATTGGTTTAGAAACATATCTCACCTTTTAAAGGCAGTTTTCAACGATTTGAATGGATTCATCGACTTAATTGGCCACCGAACGTAAACGACAGTCTAAGTGTTATCGTTATTTTTAAATCACCAGACCTATGAAGAAAGCTACGCAGAGCCTACATATGAAACGTATGACAACTACTACACTCAACCACAGGCGTAAGTACCTCTGTATCCGTTAACCTGACCTTTTAATATCATGTGCAGTGTCTGATTAAAACCAAGGTTGTCCAGAGGATTTCCAACCAAAAACTCAAAAGCCAGCATTCACAAAATGTACAATAAATAGGAACTATGTCGGGAGTGGGTATGCATTCTCCTTTGTATTTAAGTGGAAACCCCATTCCTTATGACCTCCCGCCTTCAGAGAGGCTTAAGTTAGGCTCTTAATGACGTATAGGTGTCCTATGTCCTCCTTGCTTAAAAAAAGAAAATACAATAAATGCATGCCTCAATGTTACATCAGAGTCTCTGTCAAAGAAGAGCAGAGCTTGATGCAAGGTCTGTGTAGTTGACTGACCCACCTCCCTTCATCTTCCTTTCCTTCTAGAGAACCCGAGTACTATGACTACGGGCACGGGGAAGCCCAAGAGGCCTACGAGCCATACGGTAAGACAGAATACGGGTGCTGTGTAATGTCAAACGCTGCACTTTCCTGTTCAGGGGCTGAGCGGCTTCTTTCATAAGAATATCAGTGTGATATCAGACGTGAGGTTTGTGTGCTGGGAACAGACACTTTTGTGGTTGGTCTTCAAGGCAGGTTCTGTGAGATTGGAATGTTTTTTCTAAATTGCTAAATCACAGCAGCTTGGCTTGTTGAAACGGTTCGAATCGATTGACACGCTGTTTCCAAGTGTCTTTGTCGCACTTTTTCCTTAACTTCATTGCGGTGATTTTTCTACAATTTTAGTGAATATGGAGAGCCTTTTAATTAATCCTATAGGGACTGTAGCAAGCCCATGGGGGCGGACTAACTGGTAGGAAAGGGCAAGAACGGGAAGACTCGGTTTGGCTTTTAGTTTAGTTTTTTAGTTTTATGCTTTGGTGTACCCCTCCTCTCCATAGGTCAGGATGACTGGAACGGAAACCGGGCCTCTGGCGGTGGAAAAGCCCCCCAAGCGAGGTCAACCACCAAAGGGCCGTACAGGGAACACCCTTATGGAAGATACTGAAATGGGCAAAGAGGAAGTTCATATTAAACACGTTGCCCTGACAACCTACTGTCTCCTATGGCAGCTCTCGCTTTAAGCACCCAGACAAAAGTAATTTTCCATTTGTTTTTTGTTTTGTGTTTGATTTCTCAATTTATTATTTTGTTTTTATTTTTTATTTTTTTTTTTAACTCTGGACTTAATTATTTGAAAACGGGCACCTGTATGCATTACGGAAACATTGAACCTATACAAGATGAATCAGGCAACACGGATACATTTGTTCATAGGCTTTTAATTTTGCTTCTGTTATATCCTCCCCCTTGCTTTTTTGCATTGTTGGAGTTTTTTTTAAATGGTTGGTTATTGGGAAAATACAAATGTGGATAAGTCTTCTTACTATAGATCTTGTTAGTTTTGAAGATTACAGTTAATTTGTGTTACTTCAAAAAGAAGTGACTCCATTAAGTGACAGTTGCAGATTCCCGTTTAGGCTACATTTCAAAGTTCTGTTAAATATTTACAAAATAATAATAAAAAAAAGCGTAAAATTATTTCAATTATGTAATATAGGCTAGAAACATTAACAAGTTAATGGAGAAAAATGGAATTCCAGCAACGTAATGTATTCATCGCATTTGTTTTAAATAGTCTTAAAAGTGCTTCATTTAGATTTAGGTTTCATAATATTTTGTATTGTACTTCAAAGAGTTTTGAAATATAGCCCAATTAGACACTGTTGAGATGGAATGTCCTAAAATCCTGAATTCAAAAAGTGTCAAGTAATTTTATTGGCTTATTACTACAGTGATTTAAAACCTGTTTATCTGGAGAATGCCATGCTTTGTCTCAATTTTTGAAAAAAATAAATTGGGTTCGACCTTGTGTAATGAAGTAATAAATTCTAAAAAATGGTAATCAAATGTTTTGCAAAGGATTGGGACAAAGTCTCCACAAGGTCTTCTCAAAAGGGATACTGCAGCTCGACCCGACATTTGTACATAAAACTTCCAAAAATGTATATTGCCATTAATATCTGTACCCTCTCCATAAAATGCATAATGCTACCTGTGTAAGCTTGCCTAAATAGGTAACTAAATATCTGTCCAAAAATGTTTTGCAGCAGTTTGTCAATAAAGCCTAGTTTGTTTTCTATCAAACTAAATTTGGCTTATTTTTTCCTGCTTCATCATAAAATAATGAAATACCTTTTTAACTAATTTAATAACAGTTGTAGGTCCTTGATCTTCAAACTAGAATTTAAATTTAAATGAATGCATGTAGTTTGAAGACTTTTTTTAAAAAGAAAATGACAGAAGGAGATGTTAAAGATGTCTGATTCTGATCATAAAAGAACACTTATATTTATCTCTCTCTCTTTTTATATTAAAAAGGATCTAGAGGTAAGACCTTCTGTCCTCTATAAAATAATCCTGATAGCTTCCTTTTTAACCAAGGTAATGTGTTTAGCGAGAAAGGCATCGAATGCCTTAATGTCTGGGTTTGTATAAAACTTTTTAATGAAAATGTGATCTTACTCCTAATGAGAAATGTATTGTTAGTTTCTGAAATAACTGAACTTTAAACAACCATTCAAGTCTAGCTTACAGGGCGCATACATGTCGTGCTTGATGCAAAGACGCGTTGGCTGCTTTTATTAAAGAAAATAATCGCAGTGCAAAGGAGAAAGGATGCTTAAACCTAAAGCTCATCAGAAAAAGGTAACACTAACCCTAAATCTGTAATTTAGTAGTGTTTTCTATATAAACTGCTAGTAACTGCGTGCAAGTTGTTTTTAAAAGATTCATAGATATATTTTTTAAAAATATCAAAAGCAAAAAAACACAATTTTAAAAATGCAGTTAAAGGTTGTTTCCAAAATAAACTGTGTACTAACATTTAATATACCCCTGAACACAATGTAATGCAACTCTTGCTAAAAAAGAAAAGAAAAAAAAAAGGAAAAAAGAAAAATGAAAATAGTTTCAGATGCCAAATCTAATTCAATATCTGTAGATCAGTTTAGCAGCTGCTATTTTTTCTTTTGCGTAATTTGTGTAAATGTTGCCTGATATAATGTGCAGAGTGTATTTCCAATGTAATTTCTTATCAAGCCAAATTGTTAATCTGATAAGCTTGAGTTGCATGACTTTTTGCAGTGTTAACGTAAGCCATGCATGAAAGTGATCATATGTTCTATTTTATAATTGTGAATTTTGTTTTGAGTAGTAAATCGTGATTATATATTTTTTTCTCCCCCTAGGCAATAAATTAATCGTGGCCAGAGAAAGATGATGGAAAGACATAAGCACAGCTGTCTTTGCTCAGGTAGGTTGATGGTTACAGCTGTAGCGGTTTGTTTCTAAGATGCATTGTCACAGGGCTGTGGTATGCATGATAATGGAGCATGGAAAGTTTGCTCAATGCAGCGGATTTGAATTTTTATCTCCCGTTAGAGGTATTCTCTGAGCTGGTTAATTGGGTTCTCCAATCAGTTTGTCTGAAAGCATTTTGCAGAAATTCTTGTCTGCATTTACTGATCTCGCTCAACTTTGTCTGCTTTCTCGGACCATTGAATCTCCCAGCATTTAAGATGAAGTGTGATAACTAGACATTGGACTTTTTTTTGTTTGTTTTTTGTATTGATGCTGTTCAGATTCTCTGCTGACTCGCTGGGTTTTATAGTTGGTTACGGTGAGCTAATTTCGTGGGACAAGCCATCCATTTTATTTAAATATCAGTGAGTCCGCATGGCTTGCTTTAAAAAGATGAATGTCTGGCGTCCCACAAGGGATTGCTGATTAGGAGGCTGTAATTGAGCAAGTGCATAAAATCCCACACCGCAGACAAGCTGACTTCAGAGGTGGCTGAGTGCTGTAATACTTATGCTTTGTTTCGCACCTCTCGGACATACCAGGATGTGTCTAGTGTTGACTAGTAACCACTTTGTGATGCATACTGTATTTTCTCCCTTCCTGATTTCCTCAATTATTATTTGTCACACTGAATAGTTTCAGATCTTTAGACAAAATGTGTAATGTTTCACATCGCTGTTGAGGAACTTCAGCCCACTCTTCTTTGTAGAACTGCTTTAATTCAACCAAATTGGCAGGTTATTGAGCATGAACTGCTTGTTTCAGGTCCTGCCAGGACTTGGAGTGGCCTAGTCAGTCAGGACTGGCCACTCCAAAACTGTAATTTTCTTTTCAGCCTTTCAGATGTAGACTTTTGTCTTGATATTCCCCTGCTGTATGACCTAATTACACTTCAGCATCATCAGTGAAATTTTGGCCGGCCTCTGCTGTTCCTAGTGTTCTCCGTTTGGAGACGTTCAGAAAAGTATGAGTTTGACCCCAAAACATACATACTTATCAAAATTGCAATCGTTTTACTTGGTTCAGTTTGGAACACTCATCAAAAGTTCAAAGATGATATGAAATGCTCAAACACACTAAAGATATGAGTGTGGTCCTTTAAATGAGACATTCATTTTGTTTACTATTACATTTTGGCTAAAGATCAGAAAATATTCAGCACATGAAATGCCATAGGCGGCTGAATGCAGTGCTTTAAAAGCCTTCTGCAAGCTGTGATTTCGGAATTCTTGTATATATACTTCGGAGGCCTATTTGTCCAAGGACTTAAGTAAACCAAATATGCCAGTCACATTGCTCATGTTTGTAGAAACTGGGTGGTGTTCTGTGGACTCGCCATGTACGAATGAATGTTTGAATCTTAACCTGTTATTTTGACCATCTTCTCCACAGGGACTGTCTGCAGAACACCCTTAATGGAGGGAGTCGCTCCAACAGTATGGCGCACAGTGGCCTCAACAAAAATGTGAAGGCCCTCTCCGAGTCTGGAGACAGTGGTGGAGAAAACCAGTGCTATCTGTGAAGACCAAAGTCTGCCCCCTTCAAAATAATGCAGTACCAAAAAAAACATCCTTTAATTAATTCTCTTATGATTACATCCTGCCATTGATTGATTGGTTGTAGTATTTATTGATGGTAGCTATCTGAAATTCAGAACCACCATCTTATTCATCTTAACTGCCTGCAAGGATACAATGAGCTCCATAATGTTTGGGGCATATTAATGTTATCTGAATGAAGGTAATTGTTTTGTGCTGCGCATATTCTTTGCTTGCAGTGATTGTGCTAAATGTGACCCATAGACATCACCAGGTCCTGAGCATCTTCTCTGATGCTCTGCCAGGCCTTTATTGCAGCCATCTTCAGCTCTTGTGTGTTTCGGGGGCTAGTTGCCTTTAAACTTTCTCTTCAGCATATGAAACGCATGTCCCGTTGGGTTCAGACCAGATGAATGATTTGGATCAAGAATTTTCCCGGTTTTAGCTTTGAAAAAATGTGTTTAGGATCATTGGGCCTCATGCAAGAACATGTTTGTGTACTTATCGTTAATTTCTCTTTGTGCAGAAGGCTAGTACAAGTGTGCCACGTCGGATTCAACAAACATTCTGAATGACAATGCCATGCAAGGCTAGGCGTGTCCAAAAAATATATTGCCTGAAACCTTCAAGATGTCATTTATAATACTGTACTCCTGGTGGCTTCCAATGGATAGATGGTCAATGGGGTCAACAAGAACGAGGGATGTAGTCGGCACTTGATTATTGTTATTATTTTTATTTATATATATATTTTTAAATCTTAACTGTAGCGTGGCCCAGTACCTGTGGCAGCCATATGTTGTCAACTCATAACCGCCCCATCACCATATTTCACAGATGAGGGGGTTTGCTTTGGATCTTGGATCTTGGCTTCCACATTTTGCTCTTGTTCACTTCAATACAATTTAATCTGTTCTGTCCACTAGGCTTTTTTCCAGAGTTCTACAGGAAGGAGGTAACATGGTCATCCTGTTTTTCAGATAACTAGGGGTTTTCACCCTACAATGTAGCCTCTGTAGTTCTGTTTGAAGTTAGTAGTCACTGCACATCCATGCCTGTCTGCTGGAGAGTGTTTCTGGTCTGTCGGCCAGGTGTTTGGGTGTTTTTTTTCAGTATGGTGAGAATTTTTCGGTCATGAATCGTAGAGGTCTTCCTTGGCATACCAGGCCCTTTTTTGATTACTTAACACATCCCAAGTGCCCTCTTTCTTAATGATTTTCTATAGTTTATTTTGGGAAGCCTCAGGTTTGGCCTATGTCTCGACTGTTTATTTCCCCATTATTTTTCAACCTAATGGCTTCCTTGACTTTCATTGGCCCTGGTCCTTGAACAGGTCACTAATCAGAAACTCATGTGAAGCCATTTGTCCCAACGATTATGGTACTCTGAAATGGGAAACCATAGAGCTTTCATTACAAAACTAAAATTGGCATACAGCCGACATCAAGGAAAACGTCAGTCCCAAATTATGGAGCTCACTGTATATGCCTATTTTTGCATTGTGTTTGTTCTGCCTTACTACCGATAATTTTAAACTATTTTTCCGCCACAATTTTGTACATGAGGGAATTTACAAGTTGAATTTAAATGCTATCCTGTTCCAATGACTGGTTCAAGGTTCTGTTACCCTCAGAATTAATTGCTATGGTAATGGTCTGGCTTTGTTCTGTTGACAGTCAGGTGGAGAGGGGAAGGGTAAGCTCAATGAAAATGCTGCCCGCATCCACAACCTTCAGATGGTCTGTGTCTGTGGTTGGTGCCGTTATGTAAAAGGTTACCGTTAAGGCACATGCACTTATAAACTGTAAGCCCCTCCATCTGTAAGCCCCCCCAATCACCCAGATGTTTTTTTCATGAGAAATCATTTGCAGTCTTTGGCTTGCAGGGCACACGCATATACACGCGGTGAGGACTTCTGCCTTTCTACAAATTGAATTCAGGCTTGCCAGTCCCACCACTGCGCTACACAGGTAATGCTGATCACAGCGTTTGAAGCTGGGCTTTGCGGTATAATGTTCAGCGCAAATCGCTCATAGCTGTAGATTTAATAAGTGTTAGCCTCTGCCTGGGCTCCTTTTAACGATTGGAAATCTGTGAAGCGCTCTGTAATGGGCACAAATGCAATGAAAATCCCTAAAAGCCGATAATGGGAGAATTCCATTAGTGTGTCGTTGAATGAAATAAAGCACTTCAGCGGTATATGGTGTGACGAGGCTAAGATGTGCCATTTGACGGGGTCATGTTTTTACTAGCTTGCATCTGGGTTGCTGGTACAGGATTAGTATAGTACAAATGATAAAAATAAAATTGGTAAAAAGTAAAATTGTGGTGTTTGATGAAAGTAAAATTGCTGCTGACTATCACATGGAGATGCTGTGGTTTCTCAAAGGGTGGCTGCCTGTGGAATTACTGCCTTAAATGTGTTTTGCTCCCTCCGTGGGTTAAATGGAGAGGGCCCGTTTCGAGCCCAGGCCTGTAACGGCACATTCAGGCCCTGCCTTTGGGAAAGCATGGTTGTTCAGCTGTGTCTACATTCCTCAGTCACAATAGTCAGCATGATGAACCCATGGCCACACGGGTTGTTAGGTTCTGCATTCAAAGTGTTCTGCCACTGCCATTGGTCACAGCTTGTATATGTTCAAGATGCTTGACTGCAGTTAATTTGGTCTGGTCCAATGAATTGCCAAGGTTTCTATTGAGTGGTTCTATGGTCATGAATATTCATGAACAGTTGCAACGTATTTGATGCTAGAATGATGGAATCCACAGCACAACGGTTTTTCTAATTAATATTCATACGCATATGTTATCCTTGGGCTTCAGAAAATACCCTTTGGCAGGGCCAGAAGTAGATGTAATGACTTGTAAGAGCAGAATCTTTTTGTTTTTGTTGTATGCGAAGGTTGTGTAGGAACAGATGTAACACAAGACCAAGGACAGATCTGATAAATAAATGGCTTCAGCCAGGTCTTTTGCCTTAAATCTGCAGAAATTCAGACCACTAATCTAAACACAACGGTGACTGGAGGACTGTCTTTCCTACTATCTTTTGAGTCTTAAATAAAATGATGTATTTTATACTTGTGGCTCTTGTCTCTTCTGTGTACTTACTAAACTTGCTGTAAGGTCAAAGCAATATCCAAAGTTGGATGTCTGTGTAAAGCAGATAAATCGAGCCCTTCACCACTCAGTGTCTGTGGTAATGTGCTTCACAGAATGGCAATAACACCTTTTTAATAAGATGGGCATTACCCTTTCAAGTTCTTGTTTTTACCTTGGAAAAAACTTGATAAAATAATTCTATGCTGAAATTTCTTGGCTGTTTTTGCAGTGAATTGTGAACCTAAGAATGGACCTATTTTGCTCGCAGACAGGAAGGATATGCAGTTTTGTAAGATGATAGTTACAGGTACAACATAAATGAGAGCTATAATTTAATGGAGGTTAAAGAGGTTGAGTGAAGTTCTGGGAAAATTAAAAGAATTTTTGCACGAACTAATGTGGCACTACCCACAAGACTTAATGTAAAGAAATCCAGAGAAAATTTGTTAATGGGTGTAATTACTGAAGGGCGTACATTGGCCCGTCTTTAAGGAAAGACAAACTCTATTTGATGGCCACAAAAAAAATCATATGGAATGTTCTGCTATGGAAACCTTCGGGAAGCTGGTGGTTGAGCTACACTGCCATTATCTGCTGTGATACTGGCATTGACGGGGAGGACTGGGCAACAATGATGGCTGACCGTGACTCCTAGGGGAAAGTGCTGTCTGGACTCTCTCCCAAGGGTGAGCGATGATGATGATTGGCTTTAACATTAATATGCCGAACCTTAGGTCTTCATACTGTCAAACCTATACTTTTTTTTTTTTTTTTTTTACTATACCACCTTATAAAAGCAAAATTGCCAAATGCAAGTTTGCTTCAACAATAGCAATGCTAACATTTTAAATAAATTGGAAATACATTCTCAAAATCTTGTTTCTTAAAAGGGAAATTCCTCCTTAAACTGAGCTGTTCTTATGAAAGTGCGTTCCGCCAGCACTACCTTTAGCATTTTCAGAGATATAACCCAAAACTACTTGACATGCTTCTGGTACATTGCTACTTTGCTGGAGAGGGGGTAACCTTACACCCTAGCAAGCTAGCCACTAAAGAAAGAAAATCTAGGTTTCTGTCTTCAGTCTTATTTCTCAGCCTCAAAATGGCTTCCATGACTTTCATTGATGCAAAATCCTAGATTTAAGACTCGATACCAAGGAAGTGATTAAGTCATTGAATAAGCCTGACTAATCAGAAGCAAACTATCCAATTAGTCCCCACATTTTAGAGGCCAAAGACTATGTATAAAAAAAAAGGGGTGTAATTCCTTCAGGGATAAACATGGATGTAAATTCCTTGAAATTAAAGGTGACAGTCTGCAGGTTAACCCTGTTGTCATGGTTTCATTTCAAATCCAATTTGCTGGAGTATAGAGTTAAAATAACAGAAACTGCACCGCTGTTTTAGACTGCACTGTATGTTCATGCATCTGATTATTGTGAGGAATAGTACCAGACCAGGCAAACAACTTTTCCAAATGAGTGAATTAAGATGAGACCTGAACCAAAACAGTTCATGTGTACACTTAGTTGAATTTCTGTGTAAAATAGGACTTTTATCTACCTTGTTAATTTTGCTCACATTTTCTTCTCATTTAAAATAATAATCTGAAAATATAATCATTGTTGATATCCATTTTCTTTTAAATTGCTGCACAACTCTTATCTGTTTACCATATTCAGGAATACATTAATTAAATGATCACCTTCATTACACTACAAAATGAAATGTTTCCAAGTAATGTTTCTTAATGCATTGCATTTACTATAAATAATCACAGGGGGCAGCAAATGTGATTTATTTAGCTGAAACCATTTGGTGTACAAATATACATTGAATGGTATTTTTCATGTCAAGAAATATTTTTTTTAAAGCACACGTAACTTGCATATTATGCCAAATAAAATGTATACAGTTGTGTGCTTTTCTACTGCACAATATTCACATTATTCGGTAGCGGTGTGTCTCCTGCTGTCATACTCTTCCTCCCTTGGGGATTACAAGTTTTCAGTTTAATTTTGAGATGAAAACTGTTATTGGCGCCTTTTGCTTTAATGTGGGTGATGCGTGGGAAAGCCAGGGCTTCTCATCCATTTTTTATTAGATATTAATGAAATTTTTTTAATGCCCATATCACCCCTGTATATTATAGAGTAATTGCCCCCTTAAACTTAATAACTGCTTGCACCATGTTTAGTAGCAATAATTGCCACCAAACACCTCCTATAATTTGATATCAGTCTTTCACATTAGCCACTATTCAGTGAAGAACTTCTTTAATTCTGACAAATTGGTAGTGACTGTCGTGTAGTGGTTTTTTGAGCATTAAACTGCTTGTTTCCAGTCGCACCACAGCATCTCTATTTGGCTCAAGTCAGGACTCCAAAGGCCATTCCATTCATGCATTTCTTTTCATGCATTCAGATGTGGACTTGCTTTTGTGTTTTGGATCATTGTCCTGCTACATGACCCAATTACAATTCAGCTTCCGCTCACGGACAGACGACTGGACCGATCTGGTACTGAGCAGAATTCATGGTTCCTTCAATAATAGCAAGTTGTCCAGGTCCTAAGGCAGTAAACCAGCCCCACACCATGACACTACCACCACCATGTTTGACTGTTTGTATGAGGCTTGGGGATCGCTGTGCCCTTGGAGACAAAGATTCACCACTGTGCCAAGTCATCTCCTTTTGGAGAGATGTTGTAGACCTGAAACAAGCAGTTTATGCTTTCATTTTGTCTAAATTAAAACTTCTACAAAGGACAGGTGGGCTAATATTCATCCACAGCAATGTGTAATGACTGATAAATTATAGGAAGGGTTTGGTTGCAATTATTGTGGCTAAATGTGATGCTAAAGTTATTAAGTTTAAGAAGGCAATTACTTTTTCACAGGGATGATAGGGGTTTTTGATAACATTTTCCATTGAATTTATGACATAAATATGTTTTGTGTTTACTCTGCTTCCCTTTACCTAACATTATATTTTGTCTGAGATCTGAAACCACTCCAGTAGAGGAAATCGGGAAGGGTGCAAATACTTTTTCACAGCACTGTATGATTAGCATGGTGTTATTTCAATTGTCAATAGTGATACCAAACTGTATTTTGTTCTGCATCATAAAGTAAATGATTTTATTTCATTAACTAAAAGCAGAATCTTGTATGATATATCTGTATAAGGTTTGTAATATATGCTAGCAACATTTTCATCTTCTTTACATTACATTTTATTTTGGCAGACGCTTTTATCCAAATCGACGTGGAAAAATGGTATAGTTTGGTTCTTGGGGTAACAATGATTGAAAAGTTTGTAAATGTAAAAAAATATTATTTTAAATCTATTTAGAATAGTAGTTGTAGGGAAGGTATGAAATTGATTTAATACCGATATGCAAAGGCGAGTGGAATGCTGAGATACTGCGGAAGCACAGTGTTTACTGCAATGCAAGTGCACAGGACGATGTAGGACACCTCTGTGCCGTCTCAACGCCCGCGATTCTGCCGCAGGTTCTCTCTCAACTATTGTGTCCATACAGCTACAGTATGAAACGGTGAGTGGGATCCCAACTGTGAAACCAATATGGTGGATGTTTTCAGATCTTGGTACGTACTGGTGTCCGCGATGACGTCTATCTTAACAGATGCTCCAGGACCTGTAGAAATTTTCATATTTAAAAAGAAATAAAGATCACCCGCCATATTTAAAAATGCATGGCATTTTTACTACGTCAGTTTCACCCTTCTTCCTTCCGTTGGAATTACATGGTACTGCATGTGGTGAAATTTATGTCGGAATAGATCCCATGTATTTTTAAATATGGCGGCCCTTTATTTTTTTCTAAATATGAAAAAATCTACACATCCTGGAGCACTTATTAAGATAGACGTGATCATGAACATCTGTACGTACCAAGATATTTAAATAAAAAAAATAAAAATAAAATGCACTATTAAGTCTATACAGTTAAATCATTTTTAATCATGAAAAAACTGGTTTAAGCAGGTGGTTTTAGTGTTATGGCTGATTGGCGTATGTTTTTTCGACTATCACTTTTTAAATGCATATGGTGTTTTAGGGGCGTCAATTTATGCTAATCACAAATTTTGTGCACGCGCCTTTGATTTACGATTACTTATTTATCAACATACAGACGTATGTGGATATGCTGGTGACAGACAAATGCACACGTATGCTGTGTCTACGCGTGTCAAAAAGAAAAAGAAAAAGAAAAGCTGTGTCATGAATCTTGAGAACGTTGTTGCATACATTTTCTCATGGTTTTCCGATAAATGAGGCCCATTGTTTGGAGAATGAGTTGTGTGATTGCTTATAAGAAGATACAAATTTTAAACTTGCCATGCTTTCTGCTGTCATGATGCAGCTTCGCAGCTTCATGTTTAAAGTTAGCTAAGGCTGTTGCAAATGTTGTATTACCAGCACTGGCCATTCCACGCTAAGCACAATACACATGGTAGGCTACCTTCCTTTCATTAAGTTCTTTATTGTATCTTAAGCCAGGAAATTTTGCCTAGCCATTCTATGCTGAAAACAAGTCTTTTTGCTGCATGAACTGGACCAACTAGACTCGTCTTCTCTGGCCCGTTATCTATTGCTGCATTTGGCGCTGTATCTGTTGCGATATTTAAGGGACTAGGTACTCCTGGGAATATTCACCACTGTTCCAATAGTTCTCCATTTGGAGATAATGGAGTCCCAGAGCTTTAGAAATGGCTTTGTAACCCTTTCCCGAATGATGTATTTTCTCATCTCTTCTGGAGTTTCCTTTGATCATGGAATACCTAACTGATTAATTTATTTGGTCTTTGATACATGTTTTATTAAATACATTTTTAAAATGTGTTTTTTGATTACTCATGTTCCCTTTTTCTATTATTACATTTTGTTGAAACCATTCTGTGTGGGAAATATAAAATAATGGATGGCATCAGAAAATCAGGAAAGGGGCAAACACTTTTTTTACGGCACTGTATACCGTGGGGTCACTATCCCTCATTGGTCTCCAAGGAACTCATTGTGGGCCTTGTGATGAACCAACAACATTTTGTTTTAAAGATGGGGGATGGGGGGCTCTTGGGAAAACCAGGACCTGACATGGTTGCAAATGAGTGAGAGTTGTGAAATATCATTCCTTCCTTTCTGTGTAAGGTTCTGGCCTCTCGTTAGCCTTTCTGCTTGACTTCAGGGGACCTACCTGACCACATGTACGAACAAATCCCCCAACAGCAATTTGTGGCTCTGTGTAAATCAATTTTGGTGTTAAGTAGCGGTGGTGGTGGGGGGAGCCGCTCTCGGTGCGTCTCCCGGGCCCTGGCTGCAAAGCTGATCACTGACTCAGGGCCTCTCCAGCCCCTCCCGCTCCCGCTAGCCCTGCACTCCAGGCTCAGCCCTGGGCACGGCCCTTCATTTTGAGTGTGGAGGTGGAGAGTGTCCAGACTGAAGGAGCCAGCCATTATACAGCACATATTTTACAATAATAATGAGGCAGATGGGACTCCAGCTTCTCAGTTAGGCTTGACTGTGGGGTGACTGTGATCGACTGAGCTGGCACTGAAAGCTTAGGAGTTTGCCGGTCAGAGTTTAGATAAACCAGATGTGATCATATGGTTAGTGTCATGATCTGATATACTCCTACCTATCCTACATTAAGTCAGGAAGGTGTTTGTTGACAGATGCTGGCAGCCTGCATGGTAGAGCATTGTGGCTCACAGTGATAGTGAAGAAAGTGATAGTAAATCATGACATTACCTCTCATTTTGTTAGTTCTCACATCCACATCGTAAATGCATTTCACTTCCTGTTTTGGTTTCTTTCTTTTTTTATCCCATTATTTCCCATCAGACTAAATGGAGTCACAGCTGGTCTGTTTTCTTCTTGAAGACTTGAAGAGTGTCTCAGCTGCTGACAGGTGGCCATTGGAATGTCAGCTCCTCCCTGCCACAAGGGGCATCATGTAGCAATGGTCGGGAAAAGGGAGACATTTCTCAGGTTGAAGATCGGAAGGGACAGTGTTCCGATTCAGAATTATTTGTGGCAGGAAGGTGCTTTCTGGAACAACACCTAACTCAAGTCTCAACTATATTTGCCTTAGCTTCTTTTCTCCGAAGGGAGGGAATCTGCAGAAGGGGTACTGCAGTGACAATGGTAACCAGCCACTGCCTGTCCCAATCCCACAGAGATATTCTCCAAGATCACCAACTCTCCGGTAACACAGCCAAAGCTTTATTTACCCAAATTTGGAAAGTAAGTCATTAACCTTACTCCAGCACTTTATGACTAACTTATCAACCGAATAACTATTTATGAGGAATGCTCTGATACTGATAATTACTGAGGAACAAGCAATGTCCCTTCTCGGGCTGATCATTGACAATAATAATGTTACTTATTATCAAAAGAATTATAGCATATATTGAAGCCAAAATTGCCTTTAAGTCTCATTTGACTATTAAAATGTTTAAGGGGCCAGAAAATGGAAAAAGACCAAAATCAACAACTCTGCAAGAGCCTGTCTGAGTAAAGAACCTGAGGTAAAGTGTATTATGAGGGTACTGGGAGATGGGTGGATATGCTCTAAATTAACCCATTTGCATAGTATTAGGAGTACATTAAAAAATGGGTGCATTATATCTAGTTGGAAAATGGATACTAATTATTTAATGATCATCAAAGGGGTATGTTTCAAATCGGGTTAATGAGATTGTACTGCCCATTTATGCACACTTGAATGTATTTTTGTTACAGACATTAGTAAAAAGATGATTCATGGTTAGTCAAGTGATCTTTTAACTCATGAACTTCAAAGAGGACCCCTGTAGGTCCTTATGGTCTTTCTTAATGCAGAGTGAATAGTACTGTTCACTGCCTTAGGTCTACTAAAACCAAATGCTATATCTGTGGATACACGCACACACACACACATATACACAAATATAGACAACCAGGCAATTTTGTGACAGTTTGTACATGTATACCGGCAATTTCATTTTAGGAATGTGACTGTAAATGAAGGGCACGTTGGAGGGACAGCGATGGTGTCAGGTCAGGGTGTGAGGTTTCTTCCTGACAGCGCAGTGGGAGAGGAGGCGCTGATGCTAATGAGCTGCGGTGCCTGATGGCTGAACTTGCGGCTGGTCTTTGTGAAGAGGAGTCGCCATTTCTCTTATTCACCGTGCCGTAAACGGAAGCGCAGAGAAGGCATGTTACAGTGTCCCCGGATGCAGAGCTGTTTTCCTCCTCCATTACCATTCATTCTGCAGGAACGAGCTGTTCATGTGTGACCGTCACCATTAACAGACTCACTCGTCCATATTGAAGACGCATGCCGCACTGCCACTCTTTCAGCAAGATTGTGCTCTGCTAAATTGGAAGATGTAGGTTGTCATTTTATTTACATACTTACAGACCTGTAAATGCTACAGAAGAAGCTTGTCACTCTTTCTGCATCAGGGTAAAATTGTGTGATTTGGTTATTCTCAGGAGGAAAGACGAAGAATTTGGTGGATTTTCTATGGATTTATGATAATTTGTTAAATACTGTATTTCGTACATACAGTTATTGACAAGAGCTTTATTTTCCAACATGTGTAAAGCACTGTGCTTTATAAATGATTCTATGGAATTTCCCCAAAAAACTGGTTCCACAATTATTGGCACCCCTGATTTAATACAAAAACCCCTGGCAAAGATGACAGCCATGAGCCTTTTCCTATAATTTGAGATAAGGTTTGGGTTGAGAACACATTTGGATGGTTTTTTGACCATTCCTCCATGCAGAACTTGATTCAGAATCATTGATATCCTCTTTAGTTCAGACCACAGGTTTTTGTTCTGGGATTTAAGTCTGGATGCAGAACATGGACTACTGGCAGAAAAACAATTCCAAAACATCAATGACCCACCGCCATATTTGACAGATGGTATGAGGTGCTTCTCCTTGTATGCATTCCATTTTGCCAGCAAACATGTCTATGGTGTCTATGGCCAAAGCATTGAATTTTGATCTCATCTGGCCATAGCATGGTATGGAGGTGCCATTGTATGATATTTTCTGAGACTTGGTGACCCAAAGACATAACTAATCTCTGCGATCATTGGCTTACTTATGGCCTCCCTCACCACCTTCCTAACCATCTGTGAAGATAAATTGAACTTGGATCCTCTTCCTGTCATGTTTGCAACAATTCTATATGTTTTATGAATATTTACTATTGCCCTTACAGTGCTAAGTGGTATATTTAACAATTTATATATTCTTTTGGACCCATTACCCATCTGTGTCCCATGAACTGACAGTCCTTTGGATTTTCCCATGCTGATGGTTGACAAAGAGAATTTCCATGCATATCTTTATACTCAAGTGAAATAGGAAGTGATGGAATGACACAATATAGTTATTTTAGACTGAGGTTAACTAAATATTGCCAATTTCACTGGTTTGATTTAATTTACAATAATTGTTAGGCTACCTTTGGCTTTCAGAAGAAAATTAGGTTACTTAGTAAAAACATTGAAGCATGACAGTAAATGCATTGAAATAAAAGTATATTTTTCTCATATGTTTGAACATAAAATATAGATCATTATCCATGTTGTTTATCATATGCAGCCTTTTTCTCCATTTTTATTTAGTGGCAATAATTCTGGAGTCACTGTAAATCCACCAAATATCCTCCATACTAACGAGTCTCATGCTCCAAATTAGTATTAGTTCTTCTAAAATTACAAATGTCCTTATAAAAGCTGGCATAAAAAACACATTAAATACATAATTTTACAGCACTCTTGACAAATACAATTTGATTTTAATATTCCAAATGAAATATTGCTTTTGAGATTTTGTTGTTTTAATGGATTACTGTTCATTTGTTTCTAATCTTTGATGCTTATAATATTGTATACTTTGGCAATTTACCATTAAAGCAAATTTAACTGAATTGAGAGAGACAGACACCGAGCACTTTATTAGGAACATTTTTGCTTTATTACACCTACTTATTCATGTGATTATCTAATCAGCCAATTGTGTGGCGGCAGTGCAATGCATATAGTCATGTAGATACGGGACAGATTGATGTGAACATTAACCCATTCTGAATGGGGAAAATGTGATCTAAGTGACTTTGACCGTGGAATGATTGTTGGTGGCAGAGAGGGTGGTTTGGTTATCTCAGAAACTCTCCTAGGATTTTCACACACATTAGTCTCTAGAGTTTGCAAAGAATGGTGCACAAAACAAAACAAAATCCAGTGAGCAGCAGTTCTGCAGACAGAAACGCCTTGTTAATGACAGACGTCAGACAGAGGAGAATGGCCAGACTGGTCAAAGTTGACAGGAAGGTGACAGTAATTCAAATAACCACACATTACAACAGTGGTGTGCAGAAGAGCATCTCTGAACACACAACACATCATAACTCGAAGTGGATAGGCTACAGCAGTAGAACCCTAAAAAATAAGTCTAATAAATACCTAAAAAGGGCTCACTGTGTGTATCTTCTGGCTTTTCATGCGTCTTGTTTCTTTCAGGACTCATTAGAGCCAAGGGGCTCAATTTTGGTCAAAAGTTTAAAAAATGAATAGATCTTGTTTGGTACCCTTATTTTGACCCCATTACTGTCCAAGGACAAATGCTGGTTCCAATGAATTCTGTGAAATCGATTAGCTAATATATTTAAAGAACTATTTGTCTGAGCAGCATTGATGCATGGTCTAAAAACAAAGAAAGTACATTGCTCTGAAGAGGCACATTACAGAAGGAATAATAAGTAAATAAATTAAATGAGTCTGTAAGCCTATTTCAGTTAGTTTGGAGAGTGTTAGTGCTATTAGCAAGCCCCTCCAATGTTCAACACAAAGTTACGGCCTTGAAATGAGGCTATGTTTGGAGGTGGTGATTGCATTCTGCCTTTTGTCCATTGCATATTGAAACAATATTTATTTATAATAACATTTTGTAATACCCCAGCTAACCCAACGACGGAATTTAGCGAGGGCTGAAGGTATCAGCGTGCTCGTCCTTCTGGTGTTGCTGAAAGAATACTAATAGGGATAAAAATTAGTGGCCCCTATGCAGACAGTCTAGATCAGCCAATAAACAAACCACGATACAAAGGCAGTAGTACCACTCTGCCTTCCGCTCTTTACTGGTCCGGGCTGACCCAGAATCTCCACAATAGGGCCAATAGATTCACCTTCGTTTATCTGACTCCATTTTAGAATAATAATTTAGATTAGTTGTCCACATTTAGTGGATGTCTTATTTATAATTTTGACTTGATCGCTATAGGAATCCTGTACTGAGAAGAACTCGCTGAACAATCCTCTGCTGGTACCACCGCATGTCACATCGCGTGTTATGTGCACGTCTCACAAACTGACTAGCTATCTGTAGTCATTACAGAGGTCGCAGGAATAGCTACTCTCGGGTATATCTGTTTACAGCCTAGGGACCCAAGCAGACCAACATAGCTACGGCTGTGCTCGACATGAATGAACTACCATGCGGAGGCGAGGGATTTACCAACATAGGTCTACGGGTGCTATATGCCGTGATACAGTAAGTGGAAATAATCATCCTCCCTAGACCAGTTCGAGGGGGTAAACCACGCATTCCCTGTGTAACATTAAGTGTCAGTAAGGAAAACCAAACAGATCAAGTTTTAACAATTTTATTTTACCAGGCAGGTTACATACGTAATTACACACTAGTTTCAAATAAAAAACATTACAATGCAAACCAAATTACAGAGTCTTAAAAGTCATACCTGGTAATAAAAGCTACATACGGGAGTCTGGCTACAGACACCCTGTACGTAGAAATTACGTGCACGGAGTGCACGGGAGGCTGATTGCATTCTCCCAGATTGCTTAGTTTGCTGTCCTTAAATCCAAAATCTGGCCTTTGATGTTAACCCTAAAAATGGGTCACCCATCTGTAATTTGGAGCCACGCCTCCCCAGGAAGCGCAGGGGGGTTGAGGCACATGGCTTTCACTGGGGCAGAGCTCCACACAGCTTCTCCTGGTTGGTTATGATGTACAGGGTTTGCTGTTGCAGAAATAAAACCATTGCACCAGTCACACTGAAACAATCAGAATAATACCAAACATGAATATTATCTAAACTGACTGTCATGAAACATCCAATGCTGTACACATCATTTAGTGACTGAGTAAAAGAGGGAGAGAGCAATAAAGGGGGGTTTGAAGGGAATAATGGGCCCAACAGGCTGTGCCCTCTGAAACCTTCCCGTGCCGTAAAGGATGTTGCCCCGTCGTAACGAGTTTTACGGCTGGAGGCCTTAGTCTTCCCCCACAGGCTCCTGCCCGTATGGGTGCGGAGATAGTGGGGGTTAATGGTGCATGCTCCTAAATTACTTTACAGCCACATATTCCACAATACCAGAGGAAGCCAGCAAGCTGACCAGCCCTGAGTGATAATGCCAGATTTCCAGCCTTACAATTTCACTAATAACTATTTGTCCAGATAAGCCATTTATTAATAAGCAAGGAAATATGAAGCCATTCTCCTTCAGACCACCTCTTCAAATACTCATCTTTGATGAGCAATACATCTGCATGACAATGTCATTCTCTGAATATTATGCATTTCATTTATTTGCAACACAGGTCTTATGGATGTAAATAATCACCTCTCATTGTGACCTGCAGGGTGCCACCAGGGAGTCTGGGCCCCATGAAAAAAATCTTCTATTGGTCCACACCACCCCAGAAAATGTTCTAATACCTCCACATTGTCCACATTACATTATTTATGAAGGTTTCCAGCTCTGTTGCAATCCCTCATGTTTCCAGTGGTGGGGAGGGAAGCAAAGGCGGCTGAGTGCAGAGCCCTGAACAGACTGTGGCCCTCTGAGATGCCAGGAGTGCAGTGTATGTCAGGTGGTTGGGCAGGAGGTGTGCAAAATGCTGCACCACTCAGGGTAGACTGACTGAGAGGGGACTGTGTGGTTCTTCAGCAGAGGATAGAGCAGCGAAGCAGCAAGCTGCTTCTAGCGTCCGTCTCTTGATGCTGGCCAGTGTTGCGTATCTTCCACAAACTCCTTCTCATGATGTCAACAAGGGCTCCTTCACTGCCTTTCTTCATACTCCACCTGGATGGCTCTGTCTGGGTGTTTTCTGAGAACCGGGGCCATTCTAACATCTTACTTTTCTTAAACCTCTGCCTAATCCGACTTGTGTAAAGTAGCAGTTGTTCCCATTTCAGTGATCCAGGGTGAATGGAAGGATTTAACGCTTGTGTACCTACGGCAGTGGTCTCCCTTGTCTCCTGAAGTGCAGCCCACTTTGTAGGAGCAGAATGCACTGCACACAGTGGAAGAAACTGTGCAAGTTGACTTATTTGTTCTTCCTTTCTCACAGGATCATGTTTTCCCCATTGCAAACAAATAGGAATGCCTTTGCATACAACTGCACAGGGGCACAACAGCAAGATTGATAGAATCGTATTCTCTTATTTCTCTTCACAACACAATTCCACAGTTATTGTTTATTTGCATAGCACAAAGCCTGATCCTATGTGGCTACATAGCTTACAGAAGCAACACAAGCTCAATTCCCTTTTACCACTTTCTTTCCTAGGACTTTCCACCTGCTGGCAGAGTTGTTAGAACAGTGCCCTCTCAGAGAGCGATATGCTGCATATCGGATACAAATGTATAATTTTGCTATGAACACATCTCTCTGTAAGTGCACCAGTGCCCATCTACATTCTTTTTTTCAAACAGCATCTGAGAAGCAATCCTTCATCATCATTTTCCCCATTAGGTTTTATGGCAGCATGCAGGGCTACATTGCAGAATAAAGAATGATGACACTGTTACTGTTTTCTTTCAAATAGCCATTGACATATTGATGTTTTTCCTTTGGCTGCATTTTTACTGTGGGGCGGATTGGATCAGCCCCTTCTTGGGGTTTTAGAGAACTTTTCCATTACATTTACATCCCAGTCCTTTGCTTTCTCCCTTGAGTGTGTTTCTATGACCACTTAACAGGAGTTATTTCCTGAAGGTTTTGCTTTGTGTCATTTCCCACGATAGTCCAAAGAGGGAAGCGTGAACATCAAAGGAATTTAATTATCCAGATGACCAGGCCAATCTAGGCCTTGAGATCTCAGTGGAAGAATCTTGAATCACTCTTACAGGTAAGGAAAATATGAAGTCATTGTGTCTGGCCATTTATCTGAAATAAGGAAAAGTGCACTTGTGTTTTTTTGAAAGCTTCATGCTGGGGTGAGTAAAAAGCTATCACATGTACAAATCCCTGCATCCCCCTGAATTCAGTTTTGGGTAAATGTTCCTACTTTTTTCCAGGTTTGTTCTGTTTTATTCAGAACAGAGCAGGCAGTCTCCATTACAGGGTAGGTATTAAGACTGCTGAACGTATGATATAGGAAACCTCATTGTTCTGAAGCTGCCCTGATTGTACCTCCATTTAGTTCCTTTGATGTTGGGAACATCTATATACACTCACTGAGCACTTTATTAGGTCAACCTGTACACCAGCTTGTTAATGGAAATATTTAATCATTCAATCACATGGCAGCAACTAAATGCATAAAAGCATGCACAAATGGTCAAGAGGTTCAGCTGTTTTTCAGACCAAATGTCAGAATGGAGGAAAAAATGTGATCGTGGAATGAATGTTGATGCCAGACAGGGTGGTTCGAATATCTTAGAAACCGCTGATCTCCTTTGATTTTCACGCACAACAGTCTCTAGAAAAATGCCTTGTTAATGAGAGAGGTCCGAGGAGAAGAGCCAGACTGGAACAGGAAGCTAAAAGCCACACATTACAACAGTGGTATGCAGAAGAGCATCTCTGAACACACAGTGCGTCAAAACTCTTCAGTGGATAGGCTACAGCAGCAGAAGACTTCATGAGTCAAAAAAAAACTAATAAAGTGCTCTCTGAGTGTAGGTCCACTGCATGCTCAGCACTTTGCACCAAATAAAGGGTGGTGCTTTTTTCTTGTTCTCATTGAGCTTAAAGTGGACTGTGGCTGACAGCCATACTGATGTATTTAACTTGCACTGGTCAATGGGGTATTTCTTTGCCGTTGGCAACAGGCCCCAAAATACAGAGACAGATGTATAGTAATGAAGTTGGCTTCAGTTGAAATGCCCATGATCCCAGAAGCCCCATCTCTGTGGGTGAAGAGCAGGAAAACGGATGGCCAAAGTCTGAGAAATTGTTTCCGGGAGTCTCTGGAAATTGGAAGATTAATCTACTGTCTTCCAGTCCGGGGAGTGAGAATTGGGAAATTTAGAGAGGGGAGAAAGCAAGGAGTGGGACAGTGATCGAGTGACTGCTTTGTCTTTCAAACTCAGTTTGGTCCAGCGTTCCTCACCGGGTGTTATGTCTTAATCAGTTGTGCGGTGTCAGTTTGATTGAACCAACAACAACATGAGCATGACACATGGTTATGGCTTCTGTTTTACTTCTCTCCCTTCCATGCTTGGCTGTTTCGATGGCCAAAGAATCTAAGAAAATAACACAGCCCTGATCAACTATCTAATCAGTGTCTGCATTCAATAGTAGGCTACTCATTGATTTTATTAGGGACAGTTGCACTTTATAAAGAATTTGTTATGTTTTGTATTCTCACACATAAATTAGTATTGTTCTATGTGAAAGGTTGGAGTCCATTTTCAGATACTTAATCATTTTTTCCTCGCAACATGAGCAACAAATTACAAGCTGAACTTAACATACATGCTAATAATAACCACAACAAGACACAACAAGCCCAAGATAATTGTTAGACGATTTTCTGTAGGTGTAGTGATTTGGCAATAAACATATTTATATGCTATGAAAGCTATTTCTTCTACCATACACTTCTTCTGAGACTTATCAGCAGTTCCTGAGAACCACTTGTCAATGGCATGTCATGATGTATGCACTGAGCACTTTATTAAGAACACCTACTTAATCATGCAATTATTTAATCATCCAATCATGTGGCAGTTAATGTTCATATCAACCATCAGGATGGGGAAAAATGTGATCTAAGTTCTAAGTGACTTTGACTGTGGACTGATTGTTGGCTCCAGACAGGGTCGTTTGAGTATCTCAGAATCTGCTGATCTCCTGGGATTTTCACATGCGACAGTCTCTAGAGTTTGCAGAGAATAATAAGAAAAACAAAAAACATCCAGTCAGCAGCAGTTCTGTGGCCAGAAACGTCCTGTTAAGGTACATGTCTGGGACCCACAAGGTCAGTGGTTTGATCCCCGGTCTTGTCACAATAAGATCTGCACAGCCGTTGGGCCCTTGAGCAAGGCCCTTAACCCTGCATTGCTCCAGGGGAGGATTGTCTCCTGCTTAGTCTAATCAACTGTATGTCGCTCTGGATAAGAGCGTCTGGCAAATGCCACTAATGTAATGTAATGTAAACCTATAGTTATAGCTGCCATATTTACAGTAGGTCAGTCCAGCATTGTGTTTAATGGTCCCCTTGTCCTTGTGTCTCCCCTTCCTGTTCTCTTCATGCTATTCCCTGATGTTTAGAATATTTTAATGTATTAACAGTAATCTTTTTTTTATTTTAGGGAACATCATTTCAAGTTCAGTTCAAGGTCATTTACAAAATAATCTAACCAGTGGATGACGTTGCAGTTTCTTAATTGCTGTTTGAGAGTAGCTCCTTCCAAAAAATGATCAGTGGACCATTTGCTTAATAGCCTACTGAACTGCCTTGACTGCATTTATTCGTTTTTTCTTTTAAATTAATTCTACAATATCCAAATATACAAATGTAGGCATGATATTCCACATTCATGAAGACTCTCACAAGGTTAATTTTTCCTTTTATTTATTTCATTCCTGGTTAACAACATTGTGCAGTCTAAAAAATGAAGCCATATCTCTCAGTGCTTTTGCTAATCTTTATTGCTTTTTATTATCTTCCCTCTTGAGTGTGATGTTGATGTTTTGGAGTCACTCAGGCGTGCAGTGCTACGTTTTGCATCTCATAAATATGGCCTGCAGGGATTCTCAAAACAGCTTTTTTCCCTTTTTTAGTGTAATCATGGCGCCAAAAAAGGTTCTTACTCCAAAAAAGGGACCAAGGTCTCCGTTCATTACGTTTGAAATTTAAATTAAATGATCCAATATATGGGCAGCAGCTGACTCAGCCAGCTGTGATGCTGTCCAGTTTGAAATGTTAAATGTGTCTATGTCTAGTTCTGTACAGCGTAAGGAATAATTTGCTGTCTGGAATAGTGAAGGAAAAAAATGGTCATGACTGAATAAGACTCAGCTCAGAACGATTACATTTTTAATGGACCTCCTCACTGTAAAAACAATTTGGATTATTTCAGGGATCTATTTGCTATAAAAAAACATTTCTAATCCAGAAGATGATGATGAGCATGTAGCCAGTTTCATTCTTTAATGAGTAGACTGGACAATGACGTACTGCATCAAAATGTATTGTAGTGCCATCTGCATAGAGTGTACAAAATTAGCTCAGTGCAGGGCTCTTCCAGGCTACCTTGCATCACATGCGTACCCGCCAGAAAAGAATGAAAAATGGAGGTGCATTTGCTTAACCCCCTTAGAGACACGTCCCTTCCCTAATGACCTCCAATCATCGATGCTTCAGTACATTAAAAAAATGTCACCATAAAGGAATGGATCAAACCAGATAGGCGATCATAGAAACAGACCCAGAGAAAATAAATGATACCAGAAAAGCTAGGCATTAAAAACTAAATCAGTTAGAAAGGGGGGTTCATTTTTGTGGTGTGAATGATTTATCTTGTCCACCACACAGACACTTCTTTATAGTGTAGAAAGCAACACTAATGGGTGGTTAATTTTACAGGGTGTGAATTTCTGTTGTCCACTGTGTTGGGTGACGGTGGTACACAATTAGCTGGATCTGTAGCCAGAATGCTGTAGGTCTAAATCCTAAGTGGGGAATTGCTGCAATACTCTTCAACAAAGTACTAATTCCCCCTGCTGCAGAAAGTGATAATATATAACTTATAGTGTGAGCATTGGACTGATTCAGAGTGTCTGCCAAACAAATGCAAAATGCAGAGCCGCTAACATGGGACCCACAATGCAGAGCTGAAAGCATTCCCTTGAGTAGAAGAGAGAATGTTTTGGGGTCTTTTGTGAAGAAGGATGTTTCTCAGCTGCTAGCCTTTCACCAGGGTCAATGCGGTCCATTAATGATGTGAAATGAGAAGAGAACAATTAAGCTGCAATTAAATATAATTGCCTCAGCAGAGTTTGTAGGATTCAAGAGCTGTGAAATTACCAAATGTTCTAGTCCCAGTTTCCAAGTAAATGCCAATAATCTCTTACCACTTGAACACTCAGAGACTACCAAATAACTAACTGTTCTAAGAAAAAAAAACAAAAAAACTTTTATCTAAGAAAGTAAGTTTATCTGCAGTCAGTGTTTTCCACGGTTGCCCCCCTTGTTTTGACTTGGAACTCAAATCATTGCACGGACATCACCATCCTGGAGTAAGTCCTTCTACCCACTATTGCTCCGGATCATCCTTCACCGCTTATATCAGCCGTAAACTCTGTAAACTTAGACACCAGTTCACAGAAAAATTCTGACAATCAATCCTAATAGTTTCCCGATTAAAAGTCACTGAGGTCGCCTCTGCAGGCATGCAGCCATAATTTTGTTTTTATTGATAAAAGCCTTGGCTTGTCCATGATATTTTTACACTGAGTTCATTGGTTTTGGTTCTGTAGATTTGGTTACACAGAATGTGCGGTTTGATAAGTTGCATCAAAATGTGTTTTTTTGATAATAATAACACCAAAAACACACTAGCGCAGTCTGTCTTGAGACATGGGACTTCTAAGGTTTGGGGGTCTTGATTAGTTTCAGTTTCATCTGCAGAAGCCACAGTCACTGGAATTGTTAAAAAGACCTTAAATGCAGTGGCAACATCAGGAAGACTAGGCAGATGGCAGTGGTGTTTTAAATAGGCTACAGCAGGTCAGCAAGCTCTTTAACTGAGCCTGTCTTATTCTTTCTCAATTTCAGTGTGTTACGGGAAGAGTAACTAACCAGCTGCAGTGGAAGTACAATAGAGCGACCTCTGGTCGCATTTTCTCAGTCAGTGTGGAAGCTTTGCTGCCTCTTACTGGTCAAAATAATGACTTTTGGCAATTTAGATTTAGCTTATTCAAATAAAAATAAAAATACCGCATACTCACTCTCCGACAGTCTGAGTCATACAGTATGCCCAACAATACTCTTATCGAAACAAACTGTTTGGAGCATCATTAAGAAGAAAGAATGGACCGGTTTATGTTTGGGATCATTGCCTTGCTGTGGGATGAAGCACCGTCCAATGGGTTTGGAGGTATTTGATTGAAGTTGAGCAGATAAGATACTTCTGTATGCTTCAGGTTAATTCTGTTGCAGCTAGCTGCAGTTACATTATCAATAAAGGCAAGTGAGCTATCACCTGTGCCAGCCATACCTGCCCAAACGATAACACTGTGTTTCACGAAGGTGCTTTGGCTCTTGGGCAATTCCTTTTAGCCACACTTTGCTCTTGCCATCACTCTGATACAAGTCAATCTTGGTCTCTTCTGTCCACAAGACCTTTTCACAGAACTCTGCAGGTACTTTTTGGTACTTCTTAGCAAACTGTATCCCAACCTTCCTGTTTTGCAGCTAGCTAGTGGTTTGCATCTAGCAGTGTCGCCTCTGTAGATATGTTTGTGAAGTCTTCTACGGACAATAGTCACTGACACATCCATGCCTGCCTCCTGAAGAGTGTTTCTGATCTGTCTGACATGTGTTTTGGGGTTTTTCTTCATTATGGTGAGAATTCTTCAACTGTTGAGGTCTTCCTTGCTCTGTGAGAAACCCTGAACAATTATATTTATGACCAGACAATACCAAATACAGGATTATCTCTTTGAAGAATCTGTTTACCATTGAAGAGGATGTGTCTCTTTCTCCTTGTATGTGTGTGTATGTATGTCTACATGCATGAAGACCCAAAGGTTAATCTTGCTTGAGTGAAATTTGAAAACTAGATGGCATTTTAGTACATATATTAACTTAAAAGTTGACCCTAACGCAATAGAAGGATTAAGTGCTGTCCCTGGACCAATGGCAGCAAAACATCTCCAAACATCAACGACCCACCTCCATATTTGACAGTGTTAGGTATGAGGTGCTTCTCTTTGTATGCATTCCTCTTTTTCTGTCAACATGTCTATGTTGAGATCAATTTTGATCTAATTGGACCATAGCACTCTATTCCAGTCATAATTCTAATGAGGTGTGGCAAACTCCAGATGCATGGTTTTGTTTATTGCACTCAGTATGGGGTGTCTTTGTGCCACCATTCCAAAGAGTTTGTTGGCATGGAGGTGCCATTTTTTGGTTCTTTTTGAGACTTGGTGACCCCAAGATACAACCAATCTCTACAATTCCAAACTGTGATCCTTCCCTCCCTCCCTCACCATGTCAATAATGTTGACGCCTATGGTTATCTGAATTTTTTTTTTAACATGAGAGTAATTGCATTTAAATAAAAGCATATTGTTTTTCCATATGTTTGAACATAACACATATTATCGCTGTTGTTTATTATATGCAGCCTTTTTTCTTAATTTTTATTAAGGTTGCCAATAATTCTGGAGCTGATCAGAGGTTCAGTGCTAATGTCTCTCTCTCTCTCTCTCTCTCAGTCCCCTTCTCTTACTGTCTCTTTCAATCTCTCTTTCTTTTTCCCTGTTTCCCAGGACTGGTAAAAATGGTACCTCCTGGCTGGATTCTGTCAGGCAAAAGCTGAGAAACTGCAAATTGGTGAGAGGGCATGAAGAGGGTAACTCCCTACAGGGGGCAGTTGGTGTCCCGGAGCAGGAAATGACAGGCTAATCCCTGGTGCGATTGTGTGTATTTCTGTGGGCCATTTTATGCAGCAGTACCTGCCTATGGTGAGATAGCCCAAGGGTGTGGATTTTCACACTGGTAGCACTGATCAGTCACCACAAAACTCCCTCAGGGTATCTACGAGGGAGACACCACACAGTCTCTCTCTCTCTCTCTCTCTCTCTCTCTCTCTCTCTCTCTCTCTCTCTCTCTCTCTCTCTCTCTCTCTCTCTCTCTCTCTCTCTCTCTCTCTCTCTCTCTCTCTCTCTCTCTCTCTCTCTCTCTCTCTCTCTCTCTCTCTCTCTCTCTCTCTCTGTAGGGAGGAAATTAAATGTGATGGCAGCATGTAAAGTAGGCCTACTCAGGAGCCTGTTGAGGCTGTGTGTCCTTTCCCAAAGATAGAAGGAGCAGCTGGGTGTGCAGCATGTGGTATAGCGTCAGACAGCTAGAGGACCATCGTAGTAGCTTTGGAACTCAAATGTATCATTTATACTACAATTATCGCAGATTTGAATTATATCCTCATTCATTTATCTATTTTATTTAAGCTCTTTCTTTTTTTATTATTTTGCTCCATACTGGTTACATTGTGTATTTCTGCACTTACACTTGCTGCTGTTATGCCTGAATCTGATCTGGTTACCCTTGTCTTTCGTGAAAGTACTTTTTTCACAGTAGGGTGAACACTGTCCTCAGAAACATGGATTCCATTTCTTGGTGGGACCTTTTGAGAAAGGTTATTTATATACAGCAGGTTGCTTTTAGCACTGCTGAGATTAAAGTTGGTATGGGTAAGCATGTCTATTTGGCAAGCAATGATTCAATCTCTGCTCAAGAGAAGGTTTAGTAAGGATTTCTACATGGCTGATAATGTCTGGCTTGCTGACTGGCAATATCTGAGAGTCAAGCTCTTTTTATTTGTTTTGGAGAATTTTGCAGATATATCTGGAGATATTTCCTCAGATCAAAAAGACTTTGATTGATAAAATCTGTTTGATGGCAGATGTTTAAAGTGGCTGGGGATTTATCATGCTGAGTAGATCAAACATTTTGTCCTGAACTTGGCTAATTAGGTTATTTCTTTCCATTTTACAGGGATTCTCAATGGGAATTTGTTCTAACATGTTGTAGCCTCAGTAAAAATGTGTTTTATAGCAGGGATAGGGCACACAAATTATATTTAGTTGCATTTTATCTGGAATATAATGCAGAAATAGAATGTATACATTTGACCTGGAGGACTGCTGTGAACTATTATTTGGTCCGAAATCAATGACACCCATCTGAATGTAATGGATTGGCCATCTATCTACCAAAAGAATATTGACATTTCAATAGTTTCTTCAATTATGTGTTTTAAATATCACTTTTATGTAGGCCGTGTAAAAATGTAGCTGAAAAAGGTCTTGTTTATCTTTGCTTCTGTTTTCATCTTGTTTTTTATTCTTGTCAGCAGCAGTTAGTCTTATCAGGCTAGCTCCATTACATTTACCATCCATAATCTCAGGAAGCGGGCTTTATTTTTTAAAAATCAGAACAAACGGAAAACATGTCTTTTGACACGGAGACCAGGCAAGCTAATTAAAATGGTCTCCTCATCAGAAATAATATAATTCCATGGTGTCCTCGTCACATAAACACATTTCATTGTTGATACAAATTTGCTCCATGAATGAATTTTTCTTGTCCAGAAAAGCATGTACCACACAAATATAGCTACATTTGACATATTACTCATGTACTCCTTCACAGGGAACAATATAATATGTGTTATGTAAAAAATCTCAGAAACTTTTTGATGGTCACTGATAATGATATTTTAAAGTGCGGTAGCTGAGACACATACGACAAAGTGACAGATCAAAAAGCACACATTTCAGTCACTCTAGAACCTCCAATGAATTAGCATTCACAGTAAAAATGCTGCTTTGCACAAATCATGCCGGGGTCACTCTGCCACTGCGGTTTGATTATTCATCTCCAGACAGTGGGAAGTAAGTGCTTTGGGAGAACTCTGACCCTGTCCCCCCCAACTGAGTGCGAGTCGTACATCTCCATTTGTCATGGCTTGGGGGACTCGCAGGTAGACTCACAAGCAGAAAAGGGCTCCTGGAATTAAAACCCTGTCAGACATCAGCCCCGAGCAGGACCGAGAGACCTCCCCATATAGAGCACATGTTGGGAATACAAGCAGTAGTGATGCTATAAGCGTGTCTGCTGCCAGGGCTTGCTTTGTTTTCTGTGCAGATGAAATTGTCATGCTTTAGCTCTTATTATATTTATAGAATTGTCTAGGAGAGCTTGGTTAATTGGCTCAGCCTGGCACGTACAGTAAATTACTGTATCACTCTCAGTATGCGCCCCTACCCCCTTCTTTCATGAAATAAATAATCTTATGTTTGAGGTTATGGTAAATGGTAGGAATTTACATAGCTCCTTTATCTAAAGCACTACACAGTTGATGCTTTTATTCAACCATTCACACATACACACACAAACACCAACGGCGATTGGCTGCCATGCAAGGCACCAACCAGCTTGTCAGGAGAATTTGGGGGTTAGGTGTCTTGCTCAAGGACACTTCGACACGCCCAGGGTGGGATTGAACCAGCAACCCTCCGACTGCCAGACGACTGCACTTACCATCTGAGCCAGTGTCACCCCTATGTGGCATGGGGTTGGCTGTTGTGGCTTTCAGTTTGTACAGGCATTTGCAGTGTTTTAGTATTTCAGTATTTACCAGTAAACTATACAGAAGTTTAAATGTCAGAAATATACCAATGAAACCTTTCTATGAACATTGTCTGGAAAATAAAGTTGGAGCACTCATAATAATGAGGATTAGTAGGCAGAAATGATTTATCTAATGTAGACTTAATTTCTGAGATTGGCTGATGTTACGGCATGGTTATGCTTCCCTTAGAGGACCTCTACAGGTACTACATCCACATAAATGTGTTTTTGGTTCTGCCTTGTACAAAAACCATCGGTACCGTGAAAATCACATACCGATATATCAAAGATACATTTCTCTTTACGCTATCAACAGTTGAAGTGTGGAGATATTCCTGGTGAAAAACACATTCCACACCACTTTGGCTTCACATGCACATGAGACGATTGTATATGATCTAAGGGGGTGTGCTGAAATAAGAAGGAATGGTACAATTTGTGAGATTACTGTTGGTTCTACAAAAAAATAATGCAGTTTGATAAGTTTTCACTAGCACTGACCACCATCAAAGCAGGGTCAGCCGACTCTTCTTTGATGCTTAATTGTTATTGTATCTGGAGCAATAATGTATTCTACTTTTTAGTTCTTCTACCATCCCTGTCTGTTGAAAAAGATGTAACTTTGATTGTTGGTCCTGTCACAAACCCTGCAAAGGTTCTTTATGTTTTATGAGCCAGTGTTAAAATGTTATATTGTTGCTAAACCTACACAAAGACTCCTGTTTGATGTTTACAGTGCTTTGCTTTTTAATTCACTCCACTGTAATAATACATGAAATAAAGGAAATCTTGGTTAATGCAAAACTTGAACTGAATAATTTTCCACTAAGAGAATACATTAATACATTTGCTTTAATTAATCATAAAAGGAAATTACAATGTGTTTCTTTAAAATGGATGGAGATAAGCCTTGCGCTCAATGCTGTTCTCCTCCCTCTAGATCTCTGACACATCATTGCCTCTTTTAATAGAACCCCTGCAGTGATTTTGGGATGTCGTGCCGGTAGACATTTTGACCATGAGCTGGTCAGATGCCTTTGTGGGCAGGATGTCAAATGGAAATCTAGATCAATGTTAATCTTTGTTAATTATGAGCAACATAAAGAGATTACATTAAAACCAAATTATGAGAGAAAGCCTGGGAGGGTGAGTTGCCCATGCACCTGTGGTTTCCATGGTAACAGCAAGGTCTTGTGAATTGTATCAGGAGATAGAGATGTCAGATAGACGGGGAGTTTGAGGTGGTGGGCATTCATCCATGCAGCAGTCCTGGCACAGAGGAGCTACATCCGTGGGAACATCTGCAAAGGAAGGAAACAGAAGAGCAGGTAAAATATGATTAATCTGATTTGCTTCAGAACGACCTTATGTGGAAGTTAGAGGGGAGATGCCGGGGCCCTGTTCTGGGAATAGAACGGGAACCAGCCGAGCACTGAGCCATGTGGTACACCAATTCAGCCACACAAGCAATAGCCAGCAGCCGGGGGAATCGTGAACTGTTGTCTTCTCTCACCTCTAGCCAGTAACTGTGCCTTCCCGGGGGTCTTGAAATCCCCCCCCACATGCCACGGACAAGCAGAGGTATTGATTCCTGTCACTGAGACACACTTCCGAGAGAGAGAGAGAACAGGCCAGCAGGGACCGTGTCTTTGCTCACATTAGAATGCGGTGTGAGGATGATGAGGCTATAAATCTTTAATGCACCACTTTCCCTCCTCTCCACTCAGCCCCGGTTCTCCCAGTTTGCATACAGTAAGAATGGCTGGAAACTGGGGGAGGGGAGTTTGATGTAGACGGAGGAGGCATGTCAGGGCAAAAAGCAGTGTCTTTGGCACAAAAGCTAGGAGAGAGACAGCAGAACGGTGACTCGCGGTGACTCATCGGCCACTCTGCTTAGTGCTGTGATCAGGCTCCACACAGCACTGTCGGGGGTTGTCGCTGGTAGCAGCAGCAGCCTAACTCCCCACTGATAACACAGAAGCCTGTCCCTCAGTGTGGCCCAGGTTACCGACCAGCCCTGCTACCGTCGAATAATGGGACCTTGCTTTGTGTCCATGGCCTGTGATTTAATAAATAAAGAAGCAGTTTGCAGATGTTTAATTTAAATTTAAATTTAATATATGCTCATGAATGTGTCAATATACACAGTGCAAGTCTGTGTGCTTGTGTATGCTGGTGTATGTATGTGTGTGCATTTGCGTTTGTGTATATACGTATATTTTGTTTGTAGATGGTACAGCAGTATATGGAAATCCACTCAGCTCTCAGCGCTGGATGAATAAATATTAGTGACCTGAATTTTCCTTTAACGGTCCATTACTTCACTGTTTCCACACAGGAAGGCAAGTGTTGTTATATACCACAAAACACAAGGTTAGTGACCTGCACTGAAGCTTCGGCATATATTTACACTCCTCAGGGGTATGCGTGCACATTTAGATGATTCGAGTTTGTGCTTCTCATATTAATAATGGATAAACCCTGCTAATATATGGTATGCTAAGCATGACCTGTTTTGTATTAGGTAAACCTCTGTTCACTTCAGAGATGGATGTGGTGGCACCATTCCTCTATCTATGGGACTGGGGTTCAAACCCCTAACATTATGTGCCGCAGAAGAAGCTTCCCCTCCCATACATTAACCAACAGCCCCTGCTTCTTATGACCACTGGACCAGATTGCATTATTGCTAATATTTGTCAAAACCTGCGCTAAGAAGCACTGTGTGTTTGCCCACCAGGGTGTAGAACAGAAGACATTCAGTCCTTGAACAGGCCATGATGGATGCTTCCAATATTCTCCATGTAGTCCATGTGTAATTTACAGTGGGAAACTAGATGAAAATAGATGAAAAAAACATTTCGTTCAGCATGACTTATTAAACTTTTTTTCTTTCTAATATACTTCTGCTTTCATTTTTTGCGCACATCCTCATTTTTGCAGGAGCAAATGGCCGCACAATTTGCATTTCTTTGTAATCAAAGCCGAGGAGCCTTCATCTCCATTGCTCAGGGAATATTTTTCCTCCACGGTTTTATAATGTCACTCTTTCAAGTGGACCGCATGAGAAACGTCTCTCTGGTAAAGGAGGATGTCCGTGAGAAAGCGTGCTGCCAGATAACAGCTCGCTGCTTTGATGGGGCTTCTAATGAATGTTCTCTGCGGCAGCCGGTGCTGTGATTTAGATGTCAGGACTCAGACTTCTGGGAGAGGGAAGAGAACAGAAATGACACCAGTACCACTGCTCCAGCTCCGGGCGATGACGGTGATTGTGAGAGACTGCGATTAATGTCGGTCTTGATTGAAATTAACAAGCAATCCATAAAACATTTTCACCCAATAAAGGTGTTTAAGATGTTTGGTAATCCACAGATGCTTCACATTAAGCTGCCGTGAAAAAGGTTGCTGGCAATTACTGGCACTTAAAATAAGTATTTCTGCTCACAAACCTAATTATGTTGCTTGTATATATGCATTATATAACTAATTGGTGTCTAATAATGCCTAGGAGGCAGACAATTTATCTCACAATTAGTTGTAAATAAGAAACAAATTATCAAATTATAATTGATCCATAACTTTTTAGGGTCATTTCGCTCTTATTCACAAACAGGTTTAATCATCCTACCTATAAAATCATATTATATTATAATACCTTCCCGGACAGAAACAAATAATTAACAGTAATTGTTAAGTGTGACATTTTAGTGTAGGAACAACACTAACTGAGAAATTAAATCCTGGATAAAACTGTGTAGAGCACATCTACATGATCTTCATATACACTCAGTGAGCTCTTTATTAGGTATTTATTAGACTTATTACGTCTTCTGCTGTTGTAGTCTGTCCACTTAGAGGCTTGACGTTGTGTGCTCGTAGATGCTCTTCTGCATATCACTGTTGTGTGGTTATTTACTTTACTGTCACATTCGACCAGTCTGGCCCTTCTCCTCTGACCTCCCCATTAACAACATGTTTTTGCCCATAGAACTGCTGCTCACTGGCTGTTTTTTGTTTTTTGCTCCATTCTCTGCAAACTCTAGAGACTGTTGTGCATGAAAATCACAGGAGATCAGCAGTTTCTGAGACACTCAGCTGCCCTCTCTGGCACCAACAACTGCCAAAGCCATGTCTGCATGCTTTTATGCATTTAGTTGCTGCCACATGATTAGCTGATTCAATATTTGCATTAACAAGCTGCTGTACAGGTCTACCTAATAAAGTGTATATATAGACTTTAATATTTCAAACTTGCCAAACTAAAATATTTTTTCAAATCTTGTGTTCAAGTCATGGATTCTGGCATATAAATGCAAAAAATACTTCCTTGAAAATTCCTGAGATGAAGCACACAATCTAAGATGCAAGCTGATCTAGACAGTTAGGCAAAGGGTGAAAAATAAACCCTCCAATCAGCTGAGAGATTGTAAATGATTGATGTGCAGCCCAAAAAAGAACCAATCAGCAGAGAGGTTTGTGCATGATTTATATACAGGGGAAAAAAGAAGAAGCCAATCAGCTGAGGGATTGTACATGATTGATGTGTACTTTCACTAGCTACATTCCAGAGCTCTCATCTTGCCTCTAGTGCTAGCAGCATCATGATCTCCATTAGTCAAAAACACATGGCTCATTTAGCAAACTGGCCATTGTGGGGCCCTCTTGCTAAATTATGCAAAAAATAGCTGTCTGCGGGTGTCTATGTCTGCAACCTGTCAGACTGGTTTCAGGGCAGATGGCCTCCTTGGAGGACCACTGAGTCTGGCCCCACACCCCTTAGCCATATGTGTGTCTGTGCCTTGGACCTTTTCCTCTGCAATGGTTTCCCCTCCCACATTCCCAGTCCCATATCTTTTCCAGTCAGAAATGACAGCTCCAAACTCCAAACTAAATACTTTACACACTACCATAGTTTCATAGTAAATCAACCAAATTCTTGCTCTTTATTTGTATTGCCTCCTGAGAATAACCAAACAAAATAAATTCACACAATTTTACACTGATGCAAAAAGATTCACTTTAAGTCATTCCAGCATTTTTCTCAATTGACTTAAGAGAGCATTCATGAACATTTTTCATTCCTTTCAAGCTTGTATCTCGCAATAGTGTGATAGGACTCCTTTGTGTGTGACACTGTCCTGAGAGGCAGCCAGCCACACTCAGCGGTGAACCTGTTGGGATATGATACCAGACTGTGGTGCATGTCACACACTGGAATTCACAATTTTAACAGAATAAGCCATGCAGCATCGCCCTGCCCAACACCTTTCAGCTGCATAACAATACTAGAAAGAATGCCTGATCCCACTGACAAATAAAGGAATGTACACATAAGAGGTTGCAGTTTTCCACTGAAATCAGAGACAAAATAGCTGCATTTAAATATACATAGCATCGTCCAATATAAATAGTTCTGCACTGTTATCATAGCCTTATTGAAATGACAGGGCAGACTATAGGAGGAGAAGGTCATGGAGCCTGTTCCCTTAATTAAATGCCAGCACAAAGAGATGTAAAAGAGGAGGTGAGGAGAAGTAGAAAAAAGATCCCTCGCTTCTATGTGCCGCATGTGCTTATTTTGAGAATGATCTGCATGGCTCAAGATGTCTGGATGAAGTGGAAGCGATCTTACAGACTAGGCATTAAGGCTCATTCATAAAACATTAACCCCATCTTAAATTGGGCATTCTTACTTGCATGTGATAGTTTGAAGCATAAAAACATGCATGCACAGACACGCACACACACGCACACAATCTCAGGCATAAAATAACACTATAGCAGGTGGCTTTTCCAGGTTTAACCTGTCAGTGCTGACACTAGTGCACAGAAGGGGTGACCCTGAAACACCACGGAGAGCAGGCTCATGACTCTCCATAGGTAATTAGCTGAGAGTGGCTAGAAAGGACTCACTGTCAGGCCACCAGTAGACTCAGCCAGGCCCACTTAACTTTGGCTTTTGTTCAGCTCATCATTGCCCCTGAGAAACAGCAGAGTGCCCAAGACAGCACTTTGCTAGTGCTAGAGAGACTTCCTTCCTTTGTTCTTTCTCTCTAAATATCTTGCCTTCGCATACATTTGGAGATATGAAAGACCCTGGGGTTGGAGTGGGGTTTTAAAAAAACAAACATATATATATTATATTTGTGTTTTTCTATGCCTTATCATTGAGTTTCAGCCACCCATTGACCAAATTATATTCCATCTTGTTTTATAACTTTTGTATCCAGCCATGAGCACACAGTATGATTTTTGCCAGTAATCGAGAGGACTGGAAGAATAGATGGGGCATAACATGTGTCACCACCATCAGGTGTTTATTACTATGATTATTGCAACTAGTATGCCAAGATTATCAATTATTAATTTTCATGCTAGTCAGGCTTTAAGAAACTCAACCCACCTCCCCATTGTATCCCACCTGAGTAGATGAAACAAAGATTTGACCTTTAAAAATACCTCTTAAGAGAAAGGGAATTACTTCTAAGCATGTATAGATCTTTATGCTAGTCAGAATGCTCAAGGTAAAACAAACAAAAGCAGGGTGAAAGCAATGATTCATTTAATTTAAGATTTATGAGCTCATGAACTGCTTCTGCATTGTTTGTACTAGAAGTTGTATCTTTCTGAACAGATCAATGAGGTTATTTTCCTCTGTTTCTGTACAATGTGGGTTTTGATGTTGCCTCCCAGTACAGAGTCATTACTGGCAGACCACCTGGGTGAAAACAATATGGTCCCTGCCCACCTTATAGGACCATTATTGGAAGATAAGGTGGAAAATGTATGGGTTGATCTTGTATGAATCACACATAACACATATCACCCCCACCCCCTAAAAAAGGGAATATAAATAAAATTGACCGTGCCGAATAAAATCAGTGATGCAGCTTAATGTTTTTTTTCCGATTAGCATTTATTTGCTTGGATGCCTTGTCAGCTGCGATCCTATCAGGTGGAAAATATTACTGAGGTGCTTGCCCAGAATTGAGGTTTTCTGAAACAAAGCCTTTTTGTTCCAAAGCCGCATTTTGCTGGCCAAGGCAAAATAAAGAAATAAAGAACAGATTAAAGAGAAAAGGACAGAAGTGATTACATGAATAAATCCCTGTGAGAAGCATACATCAGCGAGAAAATAATAATTAAATGTGCAGATAAACTTCCTCAGTTTACAAAGACAGATGAACTGACAAACAGATGCAATACCTGTTTCACTCCTAATTGGGGGCAACATCATAATCTGTTAACCCAATCTGTTACTGAAATACAGCTGACAGTGGTTTTGTGTTTCATTTTGACGTTTTGCCTCTGCGACAAGACTGCCACCGGCCGGGAAGAAATAATTACGAGGTTCCAACAGTAGGGGGCAGCCGTGTTGCATTTTGACCTGTAGCAGTCACTTGTAGCAAGATTACCCATAATCCATAGTGGTTTAGGTTTTGTTTTCCGCACATCCCCCACCAGGTGGCAAATGTGAACATTCTACTCCACAGCTGTCATGAGACCATTGCCGGTATGATGGACTTAAAAGCTCCTCAAGCTATCAGCTAAATGGCTGACTACACACCTCTGTTTGTCCAGATATTTTCAGACATATATTTAAAGTTTGCAATTGTTTTTGCAACAATTATTTCAACTGAACAATTTGTCTATCTACTGCCAACACCCGCAGCTGGGTAGTTTTCTTACCCGGCTGACTACTAAAACATCTGGGGAACCCCCTGGTATAACTTGAACTGTCTACATTCTGTACTGTCCCAACAACAGAAATATTAAGTAACCAGTAACATTACTTGTTAACTGTGCTTCCGTCTCGCTCTTAAGAGTATAATATACACTCAGTGAGCACTTTATTAGGAATTTATTAGACTTATTTTTTTAGTTATTTAAGTCTTCTGCTGCTGTAGCCTGTCCACTTAGAGGTTTGATGTGTTGTGTGTTCAGAGATTCTCTACTGCATGCCACTGTTGTAATGCGTGGTTATTTGTGTTACTGTCACGTTACTGTCACGTTCCTGTCAGCTTTGACCAGTCTGGCCCTTCTCCTCTGACCTCTCTCATTAACAATGCATTTCTGCCCACATAACTGCTGCTTTTATTTCTTTAGTGACATGAAACAGGTGACCTGCTAGACAGAATATGGTACAATACATGAAATTATACAATACAGAATTATATGAAATTATTACAAACATTTGGTTCAAAAACTAAAACAGAAATAACATAATGTCCCAAGGCCTGTGCCTTGTATGCGGTATACAGAAATATACAGAGCAGTCTTGTGCTAATATGTACTATTATGTCTTTGCCTCAAACATATGTTTTCACCTGCTGGTGCTGCAAGCACTGTAATATAGTGCTGAATTTTAAAAACGGGTAGATCTTTAGATTTGTACTTTCATGCCAGGCCTTCTTAATAATGTCAGAAAAGTATAAAAACACTGCAGGCAGTAAATCATGTTATGCTTGTTGGCTCATTACCTTTAAATGTGATGCACGTTCGATTGATGCTGCTTCATTGGAGGTGCAGAATTATGTATTGTACAATGGAATTGAAGGGAAAACATCTGACCGAAGCATTATGGAGGAATACAATGCCACCATTGTGAATGGAACACAATAGGAACTGAATGGACTCATACGCCTCTTGCCACAAGGTGCAATAAGAAAACATTTTTGTTTCTTTATAGGAAAGAGTGCCAGACTATTGTTTCCATGAACAACATGAATAAAAGTTACTAATGGGCTCTCGGGAGGAATATTGATGCAAAATATGAGATCGCCGCAGTTGCCTGCCAATGGGGCGCTGGCCAGTTGGAAGGGACACGATCAGTATTCCAGGTCACAGCCTCAGGCTGTGTCTTGTCTTCCTGGGAAAACACTTTATTATAGCCACAGCTGTAATAATTCAGAAAGCTCCATCTCCCTGAGATCCAGTTTGAGTGATGGGGGAATGGTCCCCGGAATGTCAAATGAAACCCCTCTTATTCAGATCTCCATCACGGCTCAATGGCTTTCGTGTTCCGAGGTTTCTTGGTCATTTTCTTATTTATTTCCATCTGCATTCAGAATCGGAGCATGATGTCCCCAGAAAGCCAGACAGTGGTGCCCTTACTTTTCAATTTGTAATTGTGTTGTCCATGCTCTCACTAAAAATGGAATTTAAACAAATGAGAGCTTGTATCATTGTTACAGAAACGTGGAAAGTAATTTCTAATATATGACAAATTGCAGGTTTGTCTCTTGTTGTCATAAAAGATCCCAAAGTGGTAAAAATATTTTCCACACTGCGGGAGAGATGAATGATGATGATGATGATGTCTGAAATACGATGCTTTTTAGGTATAACATTCATTTCAAACCAGGTTTTCAGAGAAATTCACTGAAGTGTATTTAAATGAGGCTTCAAATATTTAAGTATTCTTAAATATTCATATGTTTAGGAAATCATGGAATTCAGGATGTTTATAAAACATCTTAAGTTCCTCAATGAATATTAATGCGGATGGTGAATCGAAAGATGAGACAGAAGCGAAATTAAAAGAGGAATGTCTCAAAAGACGACCAATTCTTGGACACCTGCTATATGACCTTGGGGAAATATCAGTGTGTTGTGACACACAGCAGGTCTATGTTCAAATGACTTGCCATGGAAGCTTTTTAAAGCCTTACCCTATTGAAAGAATGCTAATTGTTTCTCTCAGTTGATGAATATGTAAAATACATTTACAGCATTCAGTAATGAACAGACAACATTGCTTGCATCAAGCCACTAATTATTCCATCACTGTGATTAAAATGGTGGTTGTCAGATGAGTTTTAATCACACATGGATTTAAATCACGTGATACCATTTAGATCAGATAGTTATTATACAGATCTGTGGCTCTAATAGAAAAGAATATTCCAACATTAAAACGGAATATTTATTTCTACTGGAGAGGTGCAGAATTGTCTCATGCACATGTTGACTGTCAAACCCTCAACACATATGTTTCTCTGTTGCCATTGTTGCCATGGTAATTGGTGCAACCGCAGGTATGTCGAGTCAGCACTCAATGAGTCTCACACATCCACACTTTCCCCAGTGCAGTAATGAGATGTTTTTGACCTGTCAAGGAGCCACAAGTTCTTATCTGAGTAGGCAGCAGATAAAATCCATTGAGGAGGGTTTTCAGATTGCTCAGTGAAGCCGCATCCAACAATCCAACTGGAAACCATTTGCCAAGTTTCATATGGTCTAAATAAAATGTTGTTTAAAAATTTTTTTTTTACATTAAATTGTCTCTTAATTCTGTGGTTGAGAGAGCTCCAAATGTAATCCTTCTGGGATAAGCAAAAAATAGCAGTTGTTATTACATTACAGGAAAAAGGTGAGTGTCTCCTTAAATTAAACATGTTCATAAGCCTTTTCTGGGAAATTGCACTACACAGGAGCCTCTTTTAAACCAAAAGGCATGTTGAGGGGTAATGGATAGTTCTCCAAAGAGCAGTAAAGGCAGAGGAGTTTATTGAGCAACAGAAATGAGCTTACCCCAAAGCACGGCTTGTGTGTACGCTGGAGAAAAGCCCTGTGTGTTTTATGTCTGCAGTTCGGCCTTCAAGCATTCTCCGGACTTTTGGAGGATATTTATTCCTGTTGGTTGTGCAATGGTCGGGAGCTACAGATCGATAACAGTGGGACAAAGCAAAGGCGCTGACGAACCATAGCTGAAGAACCATAGCTGAAAACTGTTCAGCTTTATCAGAGCTGAAAGTTAGCTCTTTGCTTTCTGTGACCCTGACTCTTGCATAATTCACTGTAAATAGCCCATTAGAGAAAAAGACACAATATTAGACCTTTCATTGTTACTTTGTTTTACATTGTTAATTAATTCTGAAATAAAACAGTACCATGCTGGAGCTGTGTGTAGGATTTCTTATTCATATGATTATCAAATCATCCAATTGTGTGGCAACAGTGCAACTCATACAGTCATGTAAATACGGGTCAGGAGCTTCAGTTAATGTTCATATCAACCATCAAAATAGGGATAAATGTGATCTAAGTGACTTTGACTGTGGAATGATTGTTGATGCCAGACAGGGTGGTTTGAGTATCTCAGAAACTGCTGAAACTTTTCATGCACACTAGTCTCTAGAGTTTGCAAAGAATAGTGCAAAAAAAAAAAATTCCAGTGAGCAGCAGACAGAAATGCCTTGTTAATGAGAGACGTTAGAGGAGAATGTCCAGACTGGGCAATGCTGACAGGAAGGTGACAGTAACACAAATAACCACACATTACAACAGTGGTATACAGCAGAGCATCTCTGAAAGCACAACACATCATAACTCTAAGTGGATAGGCTACAGCAGTAGAAAATAAGTCTAATAAATACCTAATAAAGTGCTCGGTGAGTGTATGATATGATGACTTAAATCGAGGGTGTCTCTACTGAGGAGGGTAAAAAAAACCAAAGCATCCTTGTATTTGTTTCGTGATAGTCATGGCAGTCAAACTTGCCATCCTGTTTGCCTAGTTAATCCAGAACATGATTATGACTGCAGTTAGAATTGTCCCCCCTCTGCCCAACTGCTCGAGGTAAAAGACAGATAGGAACAGTGTCAGAACACTGATGAGAACACGATGAGGGGAAAAAACGAGTTGAAATGATTTGCGTATTTGTGCATTTAACACATGGTGCTGTGGTACAGCGTTGGTACCGGAGCAGATGTTGATTTGCATATTCGACAGTGGACTAACAAATCAGGAATTCCAGAGCTGTTCTAGCTGCTGCTCTGTCATGTTGTTAACCTCTCAGTCATCAAGAGGGATGTGGCCACATGCGATAGATGCATGTAGACTGTTGGGTGTATTTGTGGGTGGGGGTTCAGTAAGAGAGCATTTGGTAAAGCAGTGGACAGAAGCACTTTTCCTCTAGTTCCCTCTTCTTCCGCATTTACATTTTTCTTCCATTTTTCAAAGCCTGACATTCAGTTATTGAAGTCGCATATTATTCACATACCTAGACACTTTCAGACTCCCCCCTCCCGTCTCTCTCACATATATACATATATAAACACAATCTTTCTCTTTGTTTTTTTTTGTTAGTTTTTTTCTGCTGAATACAGACTGACAACTCTACTTTGGCATTCTGGTAAACGCTAACTGAAGACAGAAGCAGAGAATGAATTGATTAGAAGGAACTGCGTTCGACCATTAGGCATGAATATGACTGAATTTCACATATCTGGCTGTATTGTCCCCATCTCATATTTTCTAAAAGCTCAATGTGTGAAATGGAACACGTAGGGGAAACATTTATATAATTCATATGTTTACTTAGAAAATCCAAAAACCATAGACTGATTGTATAAGTGGCAAATATAAAGAATATTTATATCAACAAGTTACAGGTGGTTTCAACAGACATAAGCTCAGGGTACAGAAAGCAGCCCTAACCAATAACAAATAATCTCCCAAATAAATCTCCCCTAAAAATACAGATGCAATAATTGTTAAGATACACATTGTCAGCTTGATACCCTGATCCATACTTGCATTCAGTTTAAAAACTGAATATGGCTATAATGCCTCATTAATTGAACTCCCACATAGTGAAGGTAAAATTAAATTTGAATAATAGCCACTCTTTTCTTAGGATTAATAAAAGGCTTGAAAAATCCAACGCCATTTATCTGCCACCTCCACCCAGGTTTCTCTGGATAAAGAGGAACATTTCTAAAGCACTGAGTGACAGTAGCGAGAGCAACTGGATCATGATGTGACCCTCTGTTCCCTGTTTTTCACTGAGCCAGACATCTCATTTAACAGATCAAGTGAAAACACTCATTCCTGCCCTGTGCACACACATCCATGCACACACACAGCAAACATACAGTACATTCACAAACATCCACATGTACACAGTGCACAGTCACACACACACGCAGACAAGCATGAACCCTGGCTGGACAATATCAATACTGTACTGTTGACTCAGGTTGAAGCAAAAATTGTTGGATTTCCATTGTTTTCTTTGCAAGTTGACAATGTTGAACAATGAGATAAACCTGAAATAGCATTGAAAAAATTATTTAAATAAAAAATTATAAGAATAATATTGTAGAATTATATAGTGCTTTTCAAAGTACTCAAAGACACTTTCATTGCCCTAGACTAGAAAAGAGTACGTACACAATTCAAATTTAGCCGCTTAAAATTGCATTCAATTTGTAAATATTTGCCCTGAAAGCATGCTTCTGCCACAGAATAATGAGTGAGCAGCTCTTATTTCACATAGTGTGTCACGGGTCAGGCAAGAGGATGGGATCTACAATACTACACTATACTGAAAGTGCAGTTTCACTTAATCATGTCATGTGCCACACCTACTGACTGATCTCACTTCCATAAAGTGGAAAACTAGCACCCCATCTTTCAAACACCTCCCAGGAAATTGCATATTGATTGCTATCACTCACTGCTTTGTGCATGCTGGGATCACACTCAAGGCCCATATGTGTCCAGTGTATATAAAGAAAATACAATCTAAGATGTCCTACAGCTATCTTCTCTAAACTCTCGGCTCAATGTTCCAAGTTGATTAAATTGTCCTTAGTACCAACTGTCTTATAGCTCCATAGTACTGATTGGCTCTAGTTTTTTTTTCAGACCATCTTTGAATTTGTTCTAAAGATATACATAATTTAATGAAGCAAATACAGTGGGGTGCAAAGATTTGGGAACCCCTGGTTCACCCCTCATGAATCAGAGCACGAGTGTTGTACGCATAATTGGATCAATATCCATCATGATCGAAGATTTTTCTTTTTAATTAGGTGAATTTTGGCAAATGTGGGCATGCAGCTTTAAGAGTGGGGATCACAGGTATTTTTTCTTTTGAGTGTTCTGATTGGTCCATGTTGTGTAAGACTGCTGGAATTGGTAAATCTGCCTTGGAGATTTGTTGTTGTCGTTTTATAAAATCTCCGAGAAAATTGGGTAGCCAATCGGAGCTGTATTTTAATTTTGTTTTGGTGCAATTAAAAAGTGAATGCTGGACAATGAAGGCTCTCACCTTCTGCAACAGAATACTATGGGTTAATTTGGGTATTCCCCCAACGTCTGCTGAGAATGCAGACAAACAAGCACATGCACAGCTCCCTCAGTAGGGTATTATTATGTAGCCTACTTTACCAATTCATCTGATTCCTGATTTAGTATGAAACTCTGTCTGTTAATGCAAGCAACATTTTATCATATTGGCTGTGGTTCCTGCTATAGGCCTATATGCTGCATTGTTAAAAAGAAAAACTGTAATTTGAGGATATTCACATCCATATTGGGTGATCCATGGAGGAATAACTTTCCTTTTTACACATAGTATGCCCCTTTGTAGGCAACAAAAATTCATTGGAATCACAAAGCCCACAAATGGCATACAGACTTTGAAAATTACTAAGTCTTAGCATTACAATGCATCTAAATCTACTTAACTGCTATGTAAAACCATTTAGAAGTTATCAGACATCATTGAGACTAATCAAACTCAGTACACATATGGATACAAATAATATAGCTGGTTAAACTGATACAGGCTGCGTCTCAAACCGAAGGCAGTTGCCTTGATACCTTGCTGCCTGATTAGTCCACTGTCCTTCAAAGTCTAAGGACAATCGCAAAGAATTATGGCATAGCCTACCTGGCGAGGGTAGATGCTGCCTTCAAAACTGCCCAAATAAAGGCGCCTTAGAAGGCATCAGTTTTGCCCACTTTTGAACGGGATGGCACTCAATGCCTTCCTGCCTTAGAATACTGCCTATGACTTTTGCTGTTTTCCACAGCCAGCCACAGATAGAGATAATGCCATACTCACTCACTCCTACTAGTGTCTCTGCAGGTCTCAAACACAATCTGTCCAGTCAAACTTTCCCGTCCTTGAAACATGGTAGACATTCAGCTGTGCACTCACTGTACAATCTCACAAACCCTTCCTGTTCTAGAAATAAAAAAATAAAAACGCTTCACCTGTGTGCAGTTAAAAGTCTTAACAGGGTTTGTTCTAGACCTTTCAGCTGCAAACCCGCTCACTGATCTGCATGTGCATACTTACCAGTCCATTCTCCAACTCTTTTCACAGCCCCAAAAAACTGAAATCCAGACATTGTTCTGAAAACAAAGTAACAAACTCAAATGTACAGCCAATCACAATAAAAAACAAATCACTACCAATTAAATGATCAAAATGTCGAGTTTTGGAGTAGTTCCATGCATAAATCAAGCATGGAATTTCACGCTCATGTGATCAAGTGCATCCAAAACTCAAGTACAAAAACTGGCAAGTACACATCAAATTCACCGGAAGTTCTCTTGTACTTGGGGGACCGAAAATTCAAGTTTGCTTCGGAGTACAGCAAAGAAGAAATTGGAACTTTAAATATTCAATCAACTATCAAGGAATATAAGCTACCTAGCTAAAAATACAATGCTGGGCATAACACTACATATGCTAGCTATGTCACTGATGGGAGATGAGAAATGTTAGCCATGAATGTCACGCTTTCTTTTATCTTAACCTTAATATGCATACTAGCATACTGCTAACCAATTTTTAATTTATTAATAAAAACATACCAATACAATTGTATAACAAAAACAAAGTTTTTCTGCTATAACATACTTTACTTTAGATGTTAGTTGCTGCTGCTAGTCAGATGCATGTCACATTACGGTCAGAAGAGTAATGACGTTATAGTACAAGTGAGTCTGAAATCAGAAGGGTAAAAGTTCAGTAACACATTTTAAAAGAAAAAAAAAACAAGAAAAGAAAATAAATTAACCCCTTGCACTCTTTATAATCCCTTTTCCTAAGAGGGTTACATGGAATTTCAAGTTTTCAATGGCAGTTGCAGGATTTGCCATTTGCTATTTAATTTGTAGTTAGCCCAGGGGACAGCTTTAGAAACACATTCAACTTGATTCCTCGTCTTTCATTTTCCTTTATAAATGTAATAAAAATTGAAGTGATACATTTGTGTGGGTTGAGCTCTCTGATCAGCTTCTCCCCCTCTCAAAAAGAATTATTTTGTCACAAGCCATAATCACGCTTTTTCTCCAGTCCATCCTGGCTATGTCTGCTGCCTTATCATATTATTAAGAAGCTTTTAGACTGTAACTAATTTCTTTGCCTCCGTAATTCACATTTTCCACATACCATAAGGGAATGTCTTACTGTATGAGTCATAGGTTTCTCCATTTACAGGGGTGGTTGTCAATCCATTTGTCATGGTAGCAGCTAAATGTGGCTTGCATGGGCTGCTCCCACACTTCTTAATGCTGAACTACAAAACTTTGATAACTTGCGGGCTTGTTTTTTTTTTCTTTTGCAAAAATTATAGCACGCTAATTTGGCTGAACATCAGTGCCAATACAGCTGCAGTTTGAGAATCACCTATCAGCAATCATTTGTAAGGCTTATTTCACAGGTCCATATCCTAGCTGATCGGAGGCTGTATTAGAAAAAAAAAGCAAAAATATGTAGAATTTAACTTCTTTCACTGTTGCTGTGATTCAAAAGTAATTTACCATTTTTATGCATTTTCTTCATTCAACTGATCTGATTACCTGATCAAAAATTATAGAGCAAAAATGTTAAATGAAACCTTCCGTATGCCACACTCCTGATCTTGCAGGCCTTAGATGGCCTTCAGTGTCAGGGTTTTGCTTCCATCACAGTAGGAATAAGAAGTCAGGAGTGAGATGACCCTTGACCCCATACACAGTCACAATACAGCATTGCCAAACCATTCCACCTCAGCCAAGCATTCGCCAAAGAGACCATCGATCACCTTTAAATGAGAAAAAAATCAAGAAATGCAAGTACAGGGTTTTTTTTTTATTTTTAGGCTGTATATTTCTCTTAATTTCAGAGATTGCACCTTGTTCTCGGTAATAATATTACATTCCTATTTTGTTAGTAGGAGTCAAACACCAGTCCTGGAGGGCCACAAGGTATTTGTGGTTTCCTTTCCATTAGCAGCCAGTTAAGGCCTTAGGAACAAGGTGGGTGAAATCTTTAGCCAATCAATGGCTTAAATTAATCACTAGTACTCACATACACCAAAAAGCAGCACTGCAGCACACCCCTACTGCAGTCTCTATCTCACAAATTATGTTCAGGTATAATATCCTTTGTTTCCCAGCAGACAGATATATTGTAAACTCTAATTAATTATGGATCACGTGGCAATTTCCTTCACTATTACGTGTTGGAGGACTAGGCCTAGATTACTTTTCATCCATTATAAATATTCAATCAAGACTAAGATAATCAAGACTTTCAGGAAGAATCCAGAGGGAAGAGGGACGAATTATAATTTTAACCGATGGATTTAAAAAATGACACACAATCGACCAACATGCCTGGACGTAGCCTACATGGCTTTAACAACAGAGTGATGGACATCTGTGGGCACAATGTCAAGGTAAATCCTTAATTTGGCAATTAGGCTATTATCTGACTTACAATGTTGACATTTAAATGAAACTATTTTAAGATGGCCCAAAATATGGAAATGCAATAACATTTTTGTCAGTTGGCTACTCCAGTCAGTAGGCTCCCTAAAGTAATGCCATTATACTATATATTAGAAAGATGTTGAGTCCTGTTAGCCATTTCCTCAGCTGTCCATTTCTATACAAGATTTGACCATATTGATGAAGTTTGACCATTCAATATGACAAATCACCCATAGCCCTTTAATGGTTGAAAACGTAAAACCCTGCCAATTAAGGCGGTCACGGACTGAAACATTTGATCATCAATCTCAATAGTAATAGCTTGTGAAATTAGTAACTCACAAGTTTGATTCTTATGTGTATTTGCTCACTTGTTGGCTAAAAACATACTCACTTCACTGCTAACTTTTGACATTTACTTCTTGTGCAATCTTGCTTCATGCAATGCATAATTAGCTAGCAACATCGTCAAATCACAAACACACATTTGCTTAGAGGTCACAATTCTAACGGTAGCCCTGGTCTACCAGTCCATTAATGACCAGTTGGCTAGTCATCCTAACTGGTTGCTAGGTGGTGCCAATGTTTCCATTTTATACTTCTTACCTTGGTTGCTAGCAGTACGAACTTTGTTCAGTTCAGTTCAATGACCTAACATTAGCTAACCACATTACTGGCACTTATTTGTTCATAATAATGAATCCGATGCTAAATGAACGGGCTAAAACCTATAATATAGACATTCATTTCCAAAACATCACTGGGAATCACACTTTTCATAAAGCTATTAATCTTACTCATCTAACATCACCAGGTTCTGCATTAATTCCAGACAAAATTGAATTAATTTTAAAAAGTACACCAAAAGTACAACAGTATACCAATAGGCATGCTGGCATGAAAAGACAGTTTATGTTTGTGCATGTACCTTAAACTTTACCAAACTAGGCTACAATGTGTGGTTAGCTATCAACAAGCTGACATAGCTTAGCTAGCTAAAGGCTTTAGTAAAGGACCACTGAAACAAGCACAGAATGTTAGCTACACAACTGAGCGGACAACATACAACAGACGGCCAGAAAGAAAACAGATATCTTAAAACAGACCATATAATAGAGATAGGCCTATAAATATGAGAAATATAGAAAATATCAATACCCAACTCGAGGCCAACAGTTGCTACATCTTGGACATTCTCTCGTCAGAGAGTCTGACGTAGTTTTAATGGAAAAATATCCTTGCAATGGTCCAAACCGACTGTATGCAATTTTTTACATTTTCTTAGAAATGCGTTAAAAATGTTATAGACAAATATATACTATATTTGCTTTTCACTCATTTGTAGTGAGTAGTTCATAAATGGACATTCAACAAATGCTTTTTAAAAATGTATTACTGTTTAATACAGCATCAGTAAGACACTGCATGGCATTGATTCATTTAAGTCATTGATTGTCTGAAGAATCCATACACTTTGTTCTCAAGGCCTTAATTGGCTGGTGATTGAAAAATGATGTTCCAAACTGTTTATTTTGGTAAGCCTATTGTGGAGGCTTTGCAGCCTCATAAAGGCTTCCTTAACTGTTATTGGCACAACTCTGGTCCTCATGTTGCCAAACACCAAAGCAGACTCCAAAAGCAATCAATAGACTAGAGTCAAGACTATATAATCAGAAACAGATGAGAAACCAACTGAACAATTATTTTTGGTCCCCTAAAAAGGCAGGACTTTATAGAAAAAGAGATGTATTTCCTAGATGGATCATCCAATATGGATGTAAAAAGGTGACTGTGCTTACTCTGCACTTTAACGTTATATTTATTGTTTCATTTCAAATTTAATGTGTTGGAGTGCAGAGCCAATTGAACAGGAATTCTGTTATGGCCCAAATACATTTGTATGCACTGTAAGAACTACTGTTTTTTTTTTGCTGCCATAAACTGAATGACTAGCCTACAAGCTATTGAAGCAGGTGACAAACCGGCTACAAACGATTGTTTCTGAAGTATCACACATCCATTTTCTGGGTGGTCTGTGTGTGTTTGTAATGTTTCTGTATTTGTTCTGTATGTTTTCATGTTTATTCTTGTTTATGATTCATTTCCCATAGTACCTGGTTTATGTTTTCCCATTACAGTTCTCTATTGTCCTCCCCTGTTATGTCTACGTCTGAATGTTTATCAGTCTAGTCACTCCCCTGTCTTCGTGCCCCACTATTCGGGTGGTTACGGTAGTTTTTCGGGGTTCAACATTTTTTCTAAAACTCGCGATTCTTACTTCCTGCTTTTTCTTGATAGTTAAATGTTGTAAAGCACGATTCTTACTAACTACTACTAATCTAGGTTTTGTACAGTACTAATCCGATTAATACACTTACTGTCTGTCTAACTAACTAACTAACAATCACTTTTATTGGGTAGTTTAGAAATATTCACGAAACTAACTCACTAACGCTATCTCTTAGTATTTCTGCACTGTTCTATAACTCCGCCTCCCTATGCTATCCCTGATTACTCGTTTAATTTCAGCGAAGTGTTCGCACCTGTCTCTAACTATCACTACGTCTTCTAACTATGCATATGTCTACTCCCTAATCCGGAGCCGTATGTTTTGCATGTTTTGTTTCGTGCATCCAGTCCGCGTTTTCGTCTCCCTCCCGTTATTATGTTATTACCCTATTGTGTTTCCCCACCTGTTGTCCATTTGTTTAGCCCACCTTTTCCTCTGCCCCGCCTAGATTGTCACCTTCCCTCTTGTATTTAAACCTCAGTCTCAGTATGCTTCCTTGTCAGAACGTTGATCTTGATAAGTGCCGATTGTTTGTAAGCCTTGTTATAGAGATTCTTGAAAGACACCCCTTTGCCTTTGCCTTTGCCTTTGCCTTGACTTCGACTTTGCTTTTGCCCTGCTGTACCTTCGCCCTGTGATTTTCTGGATTTTGACCTCTCGCTTGTTTTTTCGACTATTCTTTTGCTTTTCGTTTTTGGCTGTGTTTTGGATCTCTTGGCTTGTGACTACTGACATTAAAACTACTCTTTTGGATTATCCTGTGGTCTGCGTCTGGGTTCCCTGGACCATACATAACAGTGTTTTGCAAGAAAAAACTAGTGAAATGTTGCATTGGTATTCCGATGAGTACCCACTGCATAACAGAAAGAAAAGATGATCCCATGTTCAGAACAGTTTTCTGATGGAGAATAAAGGATGTGATTTATAATGCTGATTGGCGTCATCCGGGTTCAAGGAGTTAAATCAGCAAAGTTCCTCTTTTAAACTAAACCAATTTAATTGCTTTACTTTCTTTGGCACATAGGAAATGTAAAGCTTGAAGAGATTTTAATCAGTCATCCAGTAGTCAAAATCTTTTGAGAGACAATAATTCAAAAGTTTCTCATTTGATTTCTGAGGGTTTTTTGCAAAGGATTTTTTGGACGAGAGGGATTTCATTCCATTTCTGTACACTTACTCCAGTGGGATTTTAATAGTTCATAATAAAGAATAATCAAAAACTCTATTGGCTTCAAAGAGAATAGGGCAAGGATATGCAATTTTCATGATGGAGCTTTGGTCTTGAAATATAATCTTAAAGAGAAAAAGCCATGACTAAAAAAAAAACCTGTAAATATTATTCCCTCACAACAGAAGATCTTTGCTCAAAATGGTGACCTGAATTTAATTCCCATTCAATTCCCACCATGTTATCTAAGCATTAAACTGAGGATGATTGAAACACTAATTGTTGATGGTGGATGAGGGATGGCAGATGCTATGTCTGTGTGCATTTCAAATCTACAGCATTAATTTCCCAAGCATCATTGTGTGGCACTCATGAATAAAACATAAAGCCTTATTAAGGTGTGAAGGCATCAAGCTGTTAATGAATCCTATGCAGAGCAGAGTCTCCCTAAGAGTACTGATGGGTGAGAAAAGCATAGAGAGAGAGAGAGAGAGAGAGTTGTCATGGCTTAATATTTTTTCCAGTGTTAGGAAAGGAGTATATTGCTCCTTTTTTAATGTAGAGATTTTTCAGGTAACCAAGGTGTCATAATTGCGTTCATAAACTGTGTATGTGTGTTTGTGTGTCTATGCATATGCATATGAATTCACATAAGCATGGGGAAAAAGTGATTACTGGACAGATTAAAGGAAATGGCCAGAGCAGAACAGAGCAGTGCAGTGGTGCAGTAGTACAGCAAGGAGGTCCTGGGTTCGAATCCCCGTCGGCCGGGGCCTCTCTGTGTGGAGTTTGGACGTTCTCCCCGTGTTTGTGTGGGTTTCCTCCAGGTACTCCGGTTTCCTCCCACAGTCCAAAGACATGCAGGTTCGGCTGATTGGAGAGTCTAAATTGCCCATGGGTATAAGTGTGAGAGTAAATGGTGTGTGTGCAATGGACTGGCGACCTGTCCAGGGTGCATTCCTGCCTTTTGCCCACTGTATGCTGGGATAGGCTCCAGCCCCTGTGACCCTGTTCAGGATAAGCGGGTTAAGATAATGTAATGGACGGATGGATGGAGACTGCAAACCATGGACCATTGAGCGGTAATGTGACAGTCAGAGGGTTGGTGGTACGATTCGGGTGTGTCGAACTGTCCTTGAGCAAGGCATCTAATCTGCTCCCAATGAGCTGATTGGTGTCTTGCTTGGCAGGCCGACACACCTTTCTGTGTGTGTGTGAATGTGAAGCGTTACTTATAAAGTGTTTTGGATAAAACTGGTATATAAATGCTGTCCGTTTACCATTTAATTAATCATTGATACATAGCACAGAGGAACATGTGTAAAGTGGAAGAAAAAAAAAAACCACTGCATGGTCATGAACTGAAAGGAAATAGAATGTTCAGTGTTTTTCATCATACTTAATACTGTAAACATAATATTAATATTGAACGATATAATATGAGCATCCAAGTATCAGCACTGGTACTGGGAAATAAAAGGGAAAAAAAAATAGTCTTGCATGCACACAGTTAATGGTAGCAAGAAACATGTACCTGGTGCATCATGTTCCTCTCTGTATGATATTGGACATTGTTCATGTTTGCACTTAGCTGTTAAGAAATTCATTATAGTGAGTGTGGTAACTATACGTTAACTATATGTTTGAGTTGGTTGGCCCTTCCATTCAAAATAGCAAATTGTGGACCTCAATATCTCACCCGTTTCAAAATAAATCTCAATGCCGTTTTGCAGGTCTACTACAATGGCAACAGGCTTGCCAACTACTGATTTTGGTTTTGCTATGTTGTGCCATTTCTGTGCTATCAATAACCTTTCAAAATTAGCATAAAACAAGACTTTTTCTGTGCAAAAATAGCTCAATTACAAGACCATTCATTATGTGGGTAATTCAAAAATATACGTGATTTATCTAATTTCATAATTGCAGATTTTATTACATTTGAATTTATTACATTCTAAATTTCGAATGAATTGTCCACAGACTTCACATGGCATGACATAATACTAAGATAATAAATAAATAAATAAATAAATAAATAAATAAATAAATAAATAAATAAATAAATAAGGCTAATCTGAAGATCTAAATTGACTGTAATGTTCAGCAACGTTATCGTGTGCAGGTAACGGTAGTAGCCAGTAGACATTCCATAGCACACTGACAGTAGCAGCAGCCAGTCTAACTCACTGTCCAAAGTGGCAAGCAAGCACTCAATTTGTGAAAACGTGTCGGATACAGTAAAGCAAGGGTGGCCAGAAAGACACCAGTGAGGTTGGCATACATAAATAGCAAACCAGCTATGTTAGTTTATTAGGCTAGTCATGAACACCAACAAAGTGAGTTCACTAGGCTAGCCAGGTAGCTCTAGCTACACATAAAAATGGTAGAACGCTAATGCCAGGTAGCTAACTTTGAAAGATTGTTGCAGCCGCTTCTTCTCTGAAATGGTAAGACATGGCAAATTAATCAAACATATTGTAACCTATTCTTTATACAGTCTATGATTGTAACAGGTCACTGTCAGATTACAAGTGGCTAAATTGCTGACAAGGTCTTGCTAACAATTAAAGGACTATATGCAGGAAACCACAATGGAAATACGCATTTGAGAGGCATGTGCGGTGCAGCTCCGGAAGGAGGTGTGGCAGTGAGGAAAGGAAGGGGTGGCTCGCCAATGTAAAAGAAAAACTATTATTAACACAGGCTAAGCATTTGCATGATAAGTCACTGCAATTATTGGAATTTATGACTGCTTATTTGAATAGCACCAAATAAACAACTCAACCTTATTCCTTGGGTGAGTTATCTGAAATGAAGTTACAGACACAAAACCCATAATCTTCAAAATGCACACATGCAGATATTTGATGGATGCCTCCATTCCAAATTAAGTTTCAGTGAAGTTAGCCCTTAGAATTCTGTACATGACCAGCTTTTGTTACCAGGTATTAAATCAAAGCTGTTTAGAAAAGGTTTTGTGAATGCCTGAAAGATCCTACTGAACTGTATTGTCTCAAAGATAACCTGGTACTGTCTATAACTTGATTTGTCATGCACTTTATAGTGATGAGATCTCTGCATATGGCTCTGTATGTGCTTCTGGGGATAAAAGGCATTGGGAAGTGGAACAGATGCAAATGTTAGCTGCAATAGCTTTGCAACTACATGATTAATTCTGTAATATTGCTAGTAGTGACCCATGGGCCAATGCAGGCTACCATAAGCAGGCTTCATTAAAGGTGGGGGCGGAGGGAAAGAGGAAGGGGGAACTGGTATACCGACCTTGACTGTAAGGTCGCGTGTTTATTGATTGCATTCCCCGCATAGCTGGCAGGTCAGGTCAATAATGTTTCGTGTTACCATGTTACCATGCACCATTGTGGTGATTGCAGACCCATCTGAGGCCTGTTGTTAAGTGCATGTGTGTGTGTGTGTGTGTCTTTGTATGCAGATTGTGGGGACCAAAGGTGTTTGCCAGGATTCTCGACTTTCAAAATGAGCGCGTTGGATCAGATAAGAGGTTCTTTGTACAGTGTGATCCCAATGATGGCGGACATGACTCAAGCACTGTATTTGTCACTCAGGTCCCAGCAGATGCACACAACTCAATGTCAATACTCGTTTGAAGCAATTCCACAATGCAGTACAATGCCTGTGGGCTTTCATAGGAACAAAGAGATTAGTAGCATTATTGTGGCTGGATAATTGCTCAGCAGCAGAATCAACTCTTTTCTAAGGTCTGTTTTCAAAGCTCCTTGCCACAATGTACAACTCACAGAGCACACCTACCTACTGCACAATCACACACAGGAATGTGATCAAAGTCACTAACGCTTTGATCCATAGCCTGTGAAAAAAGTGAGTTTGTGATTTTAAAAAAATCCTTTATCATTTCCTACTGTGAGAATATTCAACACTCCCGCAATTGCTCCTACTTTAAAGCAAGGTAGTGATGAATGTTCAGTGTGATTTCATCATGCACCCCTGTGTTCTGGTCATTCTTTTTTATCATTATTTTTAACTGCTGGCTATTCTTCTGCTGAAGATCTTTGTTAAAAGTTCACTTTCCACAGTTTTATTAATTAAAATGAAATGTAGCACACTGACATTGATTTGAGCAAGATTTTGTGCAGTATGTAAGATCAAAACTTGAATACACAAGTAGAAACCAGTTGTGAAAATCTTCAGTAAATGTAACTTGAATACATATAATTTTAAATGTATAGGTTTCATTGACCCAAATCACTTCATTAAAAATGAACTAACTACACATTATATATAATGTGTTAATTTTGATTTTTCAAAGTGCAAGTAGCAGTATTACCTCAGAGCAGATATACTGTAGTTTCAGTTTGATACATCTGCTGCCCACCCCTACTCTTTTAGAACGAATGCGTGCATAGACTGCAAATCATGCCATGCTTATAAAAAGTGCAGAAATTATATATTAATTTATTCTTTTTTTGACAGGTGGTACAGCTTATTTGCCAGATATTATACATTCCACCCAATGTGTATTTGTTTGCGATCCCTTGAGATTCAGCTCAACCAGAAGTGATAAAAAAGCAGAATAATGTAATAAACCAAACCTCACTGGTAGTTGAATTTGAACTGGATTAACAGAGTAATGTAAGCCTGCCGGCACCTTTACTAAAGTTATGGTGTGGTAAAATGTGTCACGTCTTCTTAGTAAAATGTAAAATGTAAAATGTAAAAAATGAAATTCAGTCTTTTCTTAAAGACTTACCAAATACTCAAGGTGGAAGTGGGGTAAGGTTTTCTTATGTGCTAAACACTCAATGCTATAGTTTAGCCTTCACAATCTTGCCCCAAACCCAAAAGCAACTCCACATCCTTCTTCTTGATTCTTTACTTCTTTCTGTACGCGCAATGACTGTCATGATGCAAATAATGAAATCTTCCATGTAACGCTGTGACATGGCAAGTGCATGCTTGCAACAAGAATAAAGTCAGATATTTTGGGGATGTGAATTTGCTCCTTTGTATTATCTTCTGTTGTAAAAATGTTATTTAATGGTATGTGAGAAGACACTTTTTTTCTGTGAGAATTGGGTTGACATGATTGCTAGTTTACAAAGGTAGACTTATCTACATTCAGCCTTGCAGAAAGTGAGCTGATACATTCAGCTTCTTGCAGCTTGTTCTGTTGGCAGAACAATACATCAACAGACTTGTTAGGCCCCCAAAGCAGTAAGAAGTGAGTCAGGTCTTTTAAATTCCAGTCACACAACAGGTTTGATTAAAATATTGTACACGTTTTGAAATCTCGATGGGCCATGTTACTGATGAAAGGGATCATTAGCTATATGATGCTATATGAGGCAATTTCAGCTACGGAGAGAGAAAGAAAATGGGCACATGATGATAGAAAAGGTGCAGGTAAATTGGACAATTCAGATGAGAAATGTCTGTTGATGGAATGACCTCAGACTCTCATTTTAAATGTCTGTCAGTGTCTTTTTCCATTTAGAAATGTTTGTATGTACAGTAGGCCCCAGGGTTATTGGCACCCTTGAGAAATATGCGTGAAAAGTGCTGTAAACAAAAAATAATGCATAAAGTAGAGCGCTTTATTAATGATTCAATGGAATCAACCCAAGTCTTACATATTTCACATAAAAAATGTACTTCCCAAAAAAGTGATTGGTTTAATAGTTTGTGGAAAGATGACAACCGTGAGTCTTTTCCTATGATTTGTGACGAGATTAGAGAACATATTTGGAGGGATTTTTGACCATTCCTTCTTGCAGAACTTTTCCGAATCATTGATATCCTTGCCATTTACTGTTCAAATCACAGGTTTTTCATTGGATTTAGATCCAGGAGACTGGAGTCCTGGAGACTCACATGGCCATTGCAGAACATTGTTGTTTTAACCATTTCTGTGTAGATTTAGATGTACTATGCTTGGAGTCTTTGTCCTACTGGACAATCTACCTATGACCAAGACATAGCTTCCAATCAGAGGCAACCATATTTTCTGCCAAGATTCCCTGGTACATTGTTGAGTTTATTGTGCAAGTGATAAATAAATAGAGCCCCTGGACCACTGGCAGCAAAAAATCCACATCCCAGCTAGATGTACTGTGCAAAAGCCTTAGGCACCTGTCTAACACTCTGTACAGATAAGATTCTTTCCACAATAATTCAATGAAATGTCCTGAATAAACATACTATACATTTTACATTTTAATAATTTGACAGAATAGTTAAAAACTGAATCAACTTCATCATGCCTTGATCAAGTTTTTATGTAAAAAGTAGTCAATTGCTTACAGTAATATGTTACAATATGGTAAAATTAAAAAGAAAAGTTAAAATTAAATACAAAAATGTCTCTGTAACACAAAATCTTTTGCAAAATGAATATTTGGAAATCTCCAATGTGTTCTTTTATACTAACAAACACAAAAAAATAAACATATATATATATATAATAAAGTCTAGGGTGCCTAAGACTTCTGCACAGTACTGTAGTTCCTTTGGACTGATGAGGATTTTATTAAAAAAATGTTTGGCATCTGTTGTTTTCAGAAAAACAAAATGGATTACTAAATAAAAAACATTTAAGCATGAGATACATTTATTGAAATAAAAGTATATCGTTTTCCTGTATGTTTGAACACAAAATATAGATCATTATCCATGTTATTTATGATATGCAGCCATTTTTCTCCATTTTTATTAAGGATGGCTATAATTCTGGGGCCCACTGTATTTGTATTTGCGTGTATGTGTATGTGCATTCGTGTATGTGTGTGTAACTTCAGTTTTAAATGCAGTACCTGTAACACAAATATCAGAGACCATTTTAGACTATATTATATTATATTATATTAGATTGATAAGATACCAAAATATATGTATGTATAAAAGTGAATGTATAAAATAGTATTGAGGGTGGCTGTCTTAGTCCAGAATATACAAAACATAATAATTAATGCTGCAAAGTTAAAGCACAGTACTCAGTTCAGAATAGCTTCACATATCTGTGCTACACAATAGTACAGATATTTTGCAGTTTTTACCTGTTTCCCAGCTAGTTGGTGATGTTAGGTCTGGAAGAAGTTTAGCTTAAATCTCTGCCTGGAATATGCAATGCAATGTTACAGTGCACTGGTTGCTGTAGCTACAATTTATACTTCATCAAGATGAAGGTACAAATGCAACATGAAAGTGCAAGATGAAGCTACAAGTGATACGTAAGAGTGATTCTAGATTTTTAACCCTGCAAAGGCATAGTAGTCAAGGTACAGTCTGAAGAGATCTTCAGACCATGGTCGAAAATGGGCAGTGTCTGAGTGGTTTGTAAACGAACAGGTAGGTTGTTCATCCACTGGGCAGGGCAGAAAGTGTAAGTCAGCTTGCTGCAGCAGAGCGGAGTGGTCAAGCTGGTGTGTAGGGCTGAATTATGTCCTATAGTTAGTAAGGAGCAGTCCTTTGGCTGCAGTGTAGGCGAGAGGCAGGGCTTGTAACTTAACCCTGGCAGCAACTGCTAGCCAGTGGAGTGACCTCAGTAATGTTGTATTATTTTTCATATAGATCATTATTGCAGTGATTGAAAAATAATTGAACAGTTTGTTAGCATCAAGAATCATTTCTTAGCATTCTAAAGGGGGATAAAAGTCTCTTGTTTTGAAAAATGCTATTTTTGGATCAATGTGGCTGCATTGCAGGATTTCAAAATAAGGCACTGAGATAATTGCTGAATCTTGACATCCCGATATATTGGGGTAACATTTTGGGGCCTTGGGGACTCTTGGTACAATGCAAACCTGTGTGTATCTGTTCCTCTGATGTGCTCGCCCATCTGTGAGGGTGTGGAGACAGGAGACTCTTGGAAATTGGTTTTGGAGCCCCTGATAGCCTGTTTATCCAGCTGTCAGTCTGGAGTGTACCCATCAGTCTGTTAGTCTGTCACCAGCCCAAGGGCCGGATACAAACCCTGTCCAGCCCATCTCTCCCTGGCCGGATCTGGCCTACCCTGCCACTCATACTAATGCGACTGATCGTCAACTGTCCAAGCTGCCAAGCCAAAAGCATGCTGGCAGGCTAAGAAAGAAGAAAAACACAAGATTAAGGCAAAACTTGTTTTCCACTGGAAGCAATCCAGTATACTGGTTACCCTGCAAGAAAATATGCCATTCCCCAATAGCTGATGCTCAGCTATTGTTTCAGAAATTAGCAATTCAGTGTTTCTTTAGAAGACTGAAGAGGTGAGACAGTTGAGATGGTGATCAACTGTAGAAAGAATGCAAAATAGCAGGTTGAACAGTGCTACCACTTTTGAGCCAATTTTGAAAAAGCTGGTTGACTGACAGGTGCTTGCTTGCTGGATGCAAGGATACAACTTAGGCAAAGCAGCAAAGCTACAAGCTTGTAACTGACTTCACAGTTGTTTGTAATGGATCATTTGTTCCCTGAACCTCACTCATATTGCAAGGCATTGATCATTTTTGTTCCTGTTTACAAAAATGGAATATGCTGCCTTCACAATTTCCAATACCTCCATACTCAAAAGTGCCATTATGTCAATCTTGCATAGTGAGCATATGCAATTTCTGCTGTCAGAGGCAACATTGGTTATGTTCCTTCATGCTTACAGTTGTAATTGTTTGATTCAATTCCAGTTTGGATGGTAAAACTAATGAGGCGTTAAGTGTAAAGTTTGTAACGGAGCAACAACATTACAGCTCTCGGTTGCCAGAATTGGTTTCCTCTATTAGCTGTATATAGACTTTTTGTTCATCATAGAATTTCCTCTTGAAGTACCTCCATTGATACAGACAGCAGAGGTGGTCTACCGTTGAATATCGACTGCTAACAGCAAGGCATTATAGTGCAGTGCTGGGTGAGTGCATGTAACAACATGTGGTTGGAGAGAGCTCTGTGTCCTGCTTTTGACATGGGCAAAGCACGCAGAGAGCTTCCATGCCGAGCTTGTGTTAATGCTGCCACATGCACTCAACATGAAGACCTGTATGAGGGAGTTTTCTCCAAGCTTCAGGAGATATCCACTTCCACACATTCAAGTCAGCTTTCAGAAGGGAAAAAAAAGGTGGCTTTGGAGGGATTGTGTGGAGTTTGGAGCTCTCCATCAGCCCAAGAACATAAGCAAATGACTTGATATTTGAAATACCCAGAAAACCTATTCAGTCACTTCAGCCATATTAATATGATAGAATGTGCTTTCTCATTCTTTAAGATAGATTTCTGTGGTGAGGAGAGAGCCCTTCACAGTAAGTGCTTATTAAGGTGTCAACAAACCAAAACTAATTTCGTCTACGGCATTTAAGCAAGGAGATAGTACTTTGCCCTCAGGACAGGACTGCCTTGAAACTACACTCAGCGAGCACTTTATTAGGTATTTATTAGACTTATTTTTTATCTTCTGCTGCTGTAGCCTATCCTCTTAGATTTTTGACGTGTTCAGAGATGCTCTTCTGCATACCACAGTTGTAATGTGTGCTTATTTGCATTACTGTCACCATCCTGTCAGCTTTGACCAGTCTGTCCCTTGTCTTCTGATCTCTCCCATTAACAAGGTGTTTTGCCAGCAGAACTGCTACTCACTGGAGTAAACTCTAAAGACTGTTGTGCGTGAAAATCCCAGGAGATTCTCAGATACTCAAACCATCCTGTCTGGCACCAACAATCATTCAAGTCACTTAGATCACATTTCTGATGGTTGATGTGAACATTAACTGAAGCTCTTGACTCGTATCTGCATGATGTTATGCATTGCACTACTGCCACACGATTGGCTGATTAGATAATCACATGAATAAGTAGGAGTGCAGGTGTTCCTAATAAAGCGCTCAGTGAGTGTATGGCCAATAATACCCATTTTCATTAATCATGAACATAGACTCATCCAATATTAACACCCCATGGCATGCACCCAAGTGAACCCTGCCTGTGTTATTTTGCAATATGTCCATTTGACCTCTTTCAGGCTAAAAAATGTACCAGAGTAGACTTTTATCTTTTTCTTTGTTTCAATTACACATCATAATAATTATGCATACAGAAATCTGTGCCAACATGTCTGAACAATATACATAAACTTGTAATGTCTGTAATAGATAATAGATTTCTCGTATTTCACTAAATCAGTTAAATTCAGTTGGATAAATTGGATTTTGGTTTCTTGTTCAAATATTGAAGATATGCAGTTATCAACTATTCATGAAATTATAGACACAAACACACACACATGTGACCTTGGATATTTGTAATTTACTTGACCTTACTTTTATATGGCTGGATAATTATTAATCAGGCCAAAATGACAGTTTACTGAAATGAATCAATGAAAAACGACATTTTCAACTGATCCAGTCTACATTTACCTACCTTTTAGTGTTGCGACCAGAAGGTCACAGATTCTAATACTATTAGGAGCACCACCGCTCCAGCCCTTAAATTATGCACATACCCTGAATTGCTTCAATAAAAATCAACAGTATACATGAAAATATATAAAATGTCAGCCATGTAATTTGCCCTGGATAAGCCCCTGGTGTCTGCTGAGTAAATAAACAATAATTATTTGCTGACTAGACAACCATATTCTGGGCGATGTGCAATTTATACTTCATCCCTGTTCACAGCAGGGTTGTTTTCTCACTGGAGCAATTCAATTTATGCCTTGCACTGGGGTACATGAGCAACCAGACCTGCCACTGAATCCTACACTTTCCAGTCCAGTCATAACCCCTCCACACGTTTAACCTTTCCTATTTACAGTTATAAAAATAACTATTTCAAGAGTGCTTCTGGTTAAACACCAGTATGGTGAAATGAAAAATTAATTTGAGAATAAATGTCCCATGTTACTGATGTGCTCAGAAAGGGCTTTAATCTGAGGTCATAAACACAGTGCTTGAGGCACACATAAGAACCTGAGATCTCTAATGGGCACATATGGGACAATAAGTGTACAGGGAGGCAATTATATAGAACCTACTCCTGTGTGTGGTGTGACTTTACTGCTGCAGTGACACCACAGAAGCTCCAGGACTAATCTGTTTTATTTTGGTTTTGTCCCTAGAGATTTTTTGTGAATCATGCAATATATTCAGACATTTTTATGGTATATTTGTGAGCCTTTAGTGCCCATTTACTGCATTCATGGAGCAACACTGGGGTGTGTGGTTGAATGATTAATACAGTAGATCATTGACTCACAATGACATCTTGAACCAATAAAAGTATATGGATGTCATAAATGAAGCATTGTGACTTGTCCGAAATCCATTTTTTAAAAGCCATTTGAGTGATAGTAATATTGATATATGATTCCTTGTACTGTATTTAATTTACAAATGTGTAACTGCTAACCCTGCCAAAGGACAAGAGAAAAAACTCAGGAAAGCTTTGAAGCACTCAGTACTTAATTTTGTTCTGGAAATGAAGCATTGAACTGGAACACTTGGGACATTCAAAGATGTTCAAGGTTCAAGGTGTGCCTTAATAAGCCTGAAGACAGCTGCTCCAATGTAGCCTCAAAGTAAAATTATCTTCAGTTAATTCACTTTTTATTTTTTTCTGGAATTGTGCTTTCATCTTTTGAATTTTGTCTTTCTGAAATATTTTCTATATTTTGACTTACATTTTATTCATTATTTAAAGTCTATCACATGCATCTAAAATATCAGACTATCCCACAAAACATCAAATATCAAATTATGCCAAATAAAAATATATAACGAGGCCCCTTTCTTTGTTTAGTACTTCCTCATCCTGTAAAATTATTTTCCTTCATGACATCATCTCATCCATTTCAAGGTCGTGAATCTTCCATTTAACTCACTGCTTGTTGGTGGAATTGATCACCCTTGAAAACTGTCCACACTCTAAGCCAAAATTCTGCACATGTGGCAGCAAAGTGGTTTATCTTACCTTTCCCATCAGCACAGTCAGCGAGAAAATGCTGGCAACACCAAGCAGCTGTAGTCCTGTAGTCCTGTAGTCCAAGATGGGGATGGGAGCTGGCTATGTGTAAAGGCATGGCTGTGAACTCCCTTGGTCTAATAACATTGGTCTAATGGAACCTGACACAATATGCACATTTGCACTGAAAAATACAATGTTGGTGTATTGTAGAATGCAGTGGCCCTTGAATATTTGCCAATGGACATAAAAGATTATAGAAGAGGAGGCCCGCTCTTAACTAGACGAGAAAGGAACAGTTTATGAAGAGAGATATGGAATTGCTAGGTGGCTAGGTGTTTGATACTTCCCATGGTTTGAATCACAGACTGATAAGAAGTAATGTGTTACCGGTACACAAGGTTATTATTGCCACATTCTGTCTTGAATATGGCTGCATAAAATCGAAAATATGTGAGCAGAGCACCAAATGCCTGATCGACATAATTTATCTAACATTAAACGTGATGATTTTGAAAGATTTCTTGGCAAATAGCTAGTTGAGGAGGTTCAATCGGCATCTTGTCACTGGAGGACTGAGTTACAGCCTGAAAAGATTTTGATTGCGTAAGATCAGGGCTGTTTCTAGGCAAAAGCACCCCCACCCCCCTATACCCCAGATCCCCAATCACTTTCTCATCCTCCCAACCCCCACACCCCTGGTTTGGAATCTCACGAGGGTAGCAGAGCCCTGCCTGCATAAGATGCATGACTGATTTAACATATGAATTGATTCAAAATATTAGATAATATTAATATTAATAATACATCAATGTTAAGTATTGTTTTCTCATTCACAGAGCACACAATAAATGTGTTGTGATGCTCATCGTCTCCATTCTATAAGGAAATTAGATGGCTAGTTTGCGTGTGGCGAGTTGCTGATTGCATGCTGCTATGGAGGAATGTCCTGCAAAGATTGTTTTTTGTCTGTGGCCTTAATGTAGTACACTTCCCCACTGCAAAGCACTCATTCGCCAGCAAGTCTTTGTTTTAGCAGGTGATTAAGTGACATGGAGACAAGCTGCCTTTTTCTTCAAGAAATGTATTCTCCTAATTGTCAATTACAAAATGAAAAAGGGAGTTTCAGCAAGGCTTTGAAGGCACCAGGCAATAAAACACCAAATTCCTCGAATGGTGCTTGTATTTTTTAACATTTACCTTCCAAATAAGCTCTGATGAAATGACTGTGAGCGGTATTTGTGGATGTGTCAGAGTGCATCTTTCTTAGCTGCAGTGCAGGATAACATTTCCCCCTCGCCGTCTTCCTGCGGGCATTGTGAAGCCAGAATCCACTGTATTCAGTGTTTAAACAATCCTGTTTGCTCATGAGTTATTTTTGGCCCAAAGTCACCTTCCTGTCTCACTTGTTTTGGTTTATTCGGCTTGTTTCTTTTTCATAACCGAGAGAGAGGCTGATTTAAATGGTTTCCTGCTGGACCTCAGACGTAAGACACAATGCAGTCACGAGAAAACAGTGATCAGCAATGAAGACAGAGATCGGATTCACCGCCTCCTTACATCACAGTAATAGTCCTGACAGACATGGTGTAGGGCTCTAATACGTGCATTTAAACACAATCTGGGATTTAGACTTGCGAGCTGCTGAAGTGAGGGAGTATTGAGTAATGCATTTCTCAAGCGTATTACATGAATAATGGTAGCGCAGCAATATTTCACACATAGGGGCTTTATTTGGGAGCTGGCCAGAAGTTTGAAAAGTGCATTGCAAACTCAAAATGGATGAGATGTCTCATTAATATCTGACCTCTATTTATGCAGCAGCAATCCATAATGTAAGACAGGGCTGTGGTGAAATTTCAGGCTCCATGATGATGTGCTCTAACACCTTACCTGTCAGTAGAGGAGCATTAATTCTACAAATGTAATATTTCAAATAGGAAACCTGAAATTGCGTCTACAAAGAAGAAATCTAATTAAAATCAAAATGAAAAATGTTTCAGATTTAAATATCATTTTAAGAGACACAATGTTGCTAATTTACCATCACTTCCAAACCTTTGAACATAAACTGTATGTGGAATAGAATAACAAATTAGAACATAAAATCCATTACATATTAAACCTCTAGGTACTTGTAATCCTTTTCATTGAAAATAATGAATATCAACATTTAAATGTAAATGTGTTCTCTATGGGATACTAATTTATGGTTCTTTTGAAATTATGGATAATGAACATCATATATTTAGAACATTAAATATTTCAGTTCCGTAACATTACAATGAAACTATTCATTAAAAGTTGTGAATCTATTGAATATTTTCACACATAATGTGTTGCATTGCTTTTGATTCGCTTTTTTGATTAAAAAGTGTAGTGTTTACTCGGTACAACTCATTAAAACCTGTATGCATTAACTACAGTTTCCACACAGTGATTTCTTGCAATGCTCTCATTTATAATTACACACCACTTACTCTACCATCGTAATATTTATGAAAGCATATATTTATATGATACTGTATATTATTCCAGGTTAAATGTGTGAAACATAAACAGAAACCTCAATTCGAATGGCTTCCATTAATCCTAAATTGAGCTGCTGATAAAAAGGCACTGTTTTGATGTAAAGGAGCTTACAGGTTTCATTCTGTGTCTATATGGCAGGTGTGGCATTGGACCCTTTGTCCATTCTGTGCAAGCAATAAAAAGGCAGAACATAAAGGTTTCCTGGAGGGTTAGTCAGTAAAAGCATTTGCTATGAATGCAGACCGGGCTTTATGGTATTGTTATAGGAGCACTGCTATATCATCATTGGACTATGACAGCATGTTACCTCTGTGTTAGTTCTACCCAAACACCCACAGGAGCCCATAGGCTATGGGCAGGTGTGAGAGACTGGCAGTTGCTCTTCTGTTCTGCAGCGTGACCTGTTTGGTGTAAAATATTGATTGGCCTGCTGGTGAGCGCATCGCATGCTCGTGTTTCAGCTGAAGTGCTCCATTTGTGGGTTGGGATGGCACACATGGTAAATTGAAAGGCATAGTTACCAATTCCAAATAAAAATACAAACTGAAAACCACACGAGCCTTTGCTGGATGAACACATCCCAAGACAAAAGTCTGGAGTGCAGACTGTAAATCTATTGAAATTGTATGTGGTCCCTTCTAGATTTACAACGGCTCTGGGCTCTTTGATATTTTTGAACAACCTTATCCTTCGCAAAAACAAGTCAGAGGCGACAGCTGGTGTGCAAGAAAGTGTGGATTTGCATTTATTTGCATTTGTAATGTTTCCAAAAATCATTTAATTGCAAAAATAAAAAATGACAACAACCACTCCTTGGTATTGGTGTTTTGCAGCTGTTGTATCTTCTTTCTACACACAGCGCTTATAGTTGTGTCCACAGAAGGAACAATACCTCCCAGTAGCCTTTGCAGCAGATGTCCTCTGGAAGGGGGCAATGAAGACATCCCATGTCACGAAAACCACAGCCAAGAAAACTGGGCGGAACAGCAGGGCTGTTGGACTGCTCCGCTGTGTGAGGAAGACGATGGTAGCTTTGTTATTTGCACACCTTCTGTGTGCGAATAACAGGAGAAAGAGAAAGAATAAGAGGAGAAAGGAGCTGAACAGCTGAGGCTTGCTGGGTCTGCTAAAGGAGGGCTGGGATCAATTCTGTACCAGCACAATCGCTGTGGTCTTTCAGTATTACAGAACGTGTATTTCAGTATTACAGCACAGAGCGGATCAATGGTAGCTTAGCGTATTCTCTTTCAAATGAACTGCAACCTGCACTGCAGATCATTAATATTAGCTCAATAATATTTTGTACTATTGTTTTTTTTTTTTTTTTTTTTTGTTGTTGACATATGCATGATGGAATATGATGAGCAGTTGTGTTTCATGCAGTTCATGTCCTTGTTTTGATTTGATTTATGCTCTTTGATTTTTTTTTTTTCATATGAATGTCTGTTGAAATGACAAAATCAACTTGCAATGAATGCTTCAGTTCCACCTTCCATTCTCTTTGGAGGAATTTAATTGCACACAGAGAAGAGAGCAAAATCCAACAAATCTGATTTTGTGTCACTGGAGCGAGGAGAAACAATTGGGCACAGCGGTGGGATGCCTCTCCCTGTGCTTCAGATTGGTAATTAATGGAGACCAACACCACGATAATCATTTTCAAAAGATCTGAGAAAAATAGCTTTTTATGCTGCTATATGCTCTCTTCTTCCCAGAAACTGTTGAGGCAGTTGAAAGATGATGATTTTTTTATCCAGTGAGGTCTTCAAGGCTTTGGCTTCAATTGGCCCAGTTTTGTTCTTAGTTTTTTTAAAAGCTCTGGAACCCATAGCTTGACAGGATCAATCAAAGAGCTGCTCTCTTGAGCTTATGCTGAACTGAGCAGCGCAACAGAAAACATTCAGCTTGATCATCGCGTCTTCTAAAGGTGCTGTCTTTCCGTGCGGCAGCAGTACATCATAAGGGCCTCAATGCGATTCTTAAGGTAGCTACATTCCGCAAAGGTCACGAGGAACATAGCGCATACTTATCTCCAGACTGTTCATGCTTGCAATAATGGAACACGTGCCCTACAGGACACTTTTGTAAGTGGTCATGTGGGGCTGGGTTTTCTCCTGCCTTTGCCAAGGTTGAATTGTTGAACATGGATGTAATTCGTACAAAAGGTACGGATGCATAACAGAACATATCATCAAAATGCAAAACGAGTCCAACCTCAGCCAAACATGCTAGCTTAGCAGAATATAATAATAAAATCTTCGGTATGTATAATGCCATGTAATGTAAGCTATGTCACCTTGGATAACTGCATCTTCAAAGATATGGAAAGAAATATGGTAATGTAATGCAATGCAAATCATATACATAGAAAAATATATTGCTAGACTACGAAAGACATGGATATTAATGATAAGTTCAAGATGGAAATAATAAACAAGTTCTGTGTGTAAAGCTTGGAGATGGTCCACTGGAAACACTATCACCGGGTTTGTCAGTCAAAAGAAATGAGAAAAAAATCTCAGTGTACATTTTCATTATCATTCAGTCTGCTGATATTGTTTTTTCTTTTTTTTTCTTCCAGTATAAATTGGTGGCAACACGGACAGGCTTACAATTTGACAAGGTAATCGAAACAACGAATAAACAAATGCGAATAACGTTGGAAAGAGCTTAGTTCACCAGTTTGGGGCTGGTCTATAGAGTTGCAGTGCCATTTCTCTGAGATAATGAAACCTTTTTGGGATCCCCCTGAGGTGGCATCTTTCCCCCTGGTTTCTCTCTGCTAATGACTCTGCCTTTCACAAGCATTGCTGATCATTAATATCGATTGCCAATTTGTAAACAGCAGGCCCCTTTTAACGAAATGCCAGGCTTACTGCTACACAACAGTGTCTCGATTTTCTTTTAATGGATTCTGAGAGCAGGGCAAAATGGACTGCAGCTCATCGAGATGCCTGAAGAAGAAAAAGTTGCTTCCTCTTTGTTTGTTTTTTTAAATCAATTTGTGCTTTTGGTGACATTTTATGTGTGTAAATTTAGAAGCGGTGAACACTTTGAGCGCTGAGAATTGGCAACGTACTTTTAATGCAATGGTGGAGTCCCAGCTATACGTCTAGGCCAAGTACATTCCAGGTCAATGCTTATATAGCATGCTTTCTTTGAGTCCAGGTTACAATCTGCCTAATTTACATGAACTACATTAATGGCATTTGGCCATTAATGACACTCTTATCCAATGCGACGTACAGTTGATTAGACTAAGCAGGAAACAATCCTCCCCTGGATCAACGCAGTTAAGGGCCTTGCTCAAGGGCCCAACGGCTGTGCGGATCTGATTGTGGCTACACCGGGGATCGAACAACCGACCTTGTGGGTCCCAATCATTTAACCCAGTCACTACACTACAGGCCACTAATTTGGGTTGTATCCCCTAATTGAAGCAGCAGACGAGTGCTAATAGCACAACCTAAACACCACCACTATTACTCTGTAGGATATTTAACTCCTTAAGTATCGCCTATTTTAAAGCTTAAAAATGACATGACCAAATAAAATGGTTACTATTCTTTCTTTTTTCTTTTTTTTTTCCTTTTTCTCCCAATTTGGTAGCCAATTGTACCCTGTCTGATTCAATTAGAGCTAGTATTAGATACACCGCCCACACCCGGTCCCTCGGCGGCCCGAAGGAGAGCGACACGCCTTCTTCAAGCCGTCTAGTCTCATGCTCGTCTTCTGTGATTCCAAGGCGCCCAAGGTGCTTTTTGTTGTGTGGCGATCTACTAACCCTGCCAAGTCCCTCCCTCTGGAGCAGGGAGCCAATTATGCTGCTCCATGTGAGCCGGCCAAACTTGGCTCTTGGCAGGACCGGAAATTGAACCCCGGTCCCCAGTGTGCAACTGCAGTGAACTGCAACCACAAGTCTGCTGCGTCAAATGGTTACTATTCTTCAGCAATTTTGATGACAAGCATAATCCTGGTCTCTTATGGCATTTGTTTTCCAAGAGTCATAATTACTCCAAATATTACTAAAACAAAGTTACAGAAGCAGAAATAGAGTGAAAGTGGAAGCTTTTTTTTCTCACTGAAAAGATTATCTATTTTTGACTGGATACAGATTATTGTAGCTGTGGCTGGTGTGCTTAGAATCACAATAGAGCTAAGTCACAACACTGGCCAAATCCCCTTTCAAATTAATTTTTTTATCAATGTCTAGGCAGTTTCCCTAAAGGATATTTGGAGACTCCATAAGGACACATGGAAACTACATGATATTATGGGTCTTATGAGGTTTAAAATACTGCATTTTGCTCACTAAACTATACAACACTTTTTATCCTGAAAAAAGTTTTTGCATTCCCCACGCCTGTCACCCTCCCCTACCTCTCTATCCCAAACTCCCTCTCCATGCAACTATCCTCAGACAGCAACAGGTCTAGAAGATCATAAAACATTAGTACAATAATCGCAATATTACCATCTTGTATACTAATATATTTATTTAGGTCTGTTGTTTGAAGTTTTTGTCAAATACCCAACCCCCACCAACAACTCACACATTCCATAATTTCACATGCTATTTATTTTTCAAAAGCAGACTGGCTCCTTATTTATAAGCATACTGAATAATAAAATATTTTGAGAGTGTATTTAGATGCTCATCAACGTCACTGAAAATGCCCTCTATTGTGTTGTCAACAGTGTGTTCACTGTAGAATATTTACTCTGATGAGAGATTTCTTTGAACTTGACTTGACTTGATTTTTTAATTGCTCAAGATAAATTCTAAGTAAACAATGGACATTCTATCAATGCATTATTATGCATTATTATGCATTTGGTCCGCTGGACATTTTACCTTATTTCTTGTAGTATGTGGATTTCAAAAATGTAGAGAAGGTGAGGTTGTTATGTAATTGGCAAAGCAGCTGGTGGTGGTCTGCAGATGTTGGAAGACCAAGTCCAACTGCTACCGTTGATGACCCAACACAGCTCCATGACAATCCAGCATAAACTGCAGCTGGGTGTGGTCCGCTGGGTCCATCATTTTCAGAACATACTGTTATGTACATTACCAGAGACCCAAATGCAGACCAGGGAATTCCAAAAATCTAAGTTTATTCAGCCCAATGTCAAAAGCCAGGTATTCAGAAACGCAGTGCCAAATCGAGTTGCAAAAGAATAGTAAGGGTACAGTCCTGGGTCAAAAATCTAAATGAGCAGAAAGGCAAAGGTACAAAGGGTAAGGCAAGAGAGTAATCGAAAAAACCAGAAATCAGGCAAAGGGGTGTCTCAAGAATCTCATGAATAACAGGCTTACAAAGAATCGACTCTGAAATTATGATCAACGTTCTGAAAAGGGTGCATACTCAAACTGGGGTTTAAATACACTGAGGGATAAGACAAACTAGGTGGGGCATGGGAGTGAGGATAATCTAACAAATAGACATCAGGTGAGATACATGGAAGGGCAATCATACAATAACAAGGGATGCATGAACATGCATGAGGACTAGATTCACATAGACACACATGAAATACAAACGGCTCCAGATTAGGGAGTAGACAATTGCACAGAGTTAAGGAAACGTATTGATAATGGAGAGCAGGTGCGAACATTTAGCTGAATTAAGGCTGGCAATCAGAGATAGATCAGGGAGGCGGAGCTGTAGAGCAGTGTAGAAATAGGGATAAGGTTAATCTGTTAGTATATGTGATCAAACTTGTAATTACCCCAAACTAATGACTGTTAGTTAGTTAGTTAGTTAGTTAGAAATTAGTATGTTAATATAATATAATTAGTACTGTACAAAATCTATGTTAGTTGGTATTAGTAGATCAGTGCTATCTACAAACAGGAAATAAGCAGGAAATAAGAAAAGCGAGGCTTAGAAGGAATCATGGGAAACCGGAAAATTCCGAAAACACAGTGATTCACGCAGACAGGGAATTGACTCGAGCTCAGAGCTACATAGAGACACTGAAATCACAGAGGAAGGCGAGTGCAATGAACTATGAATGTAAACAGAAAACCAGACATGAATATGAAAAAAAAAAAATGTTTTACAAAAATAACAAATTAACTAACAAACAGAGAGCAGAAACATTACAGAGGTCCCCCCCACTTGTTTTTCCACCCACATGTTACAAAATAAGGAGGCTAAATTAGACTTAAGGGTTAAATGATTAATTCTTGTGTTCATTAAAATATATGAAAGAAGACAGTATATAAACGAATATACTGATAGTGAAAGGAGAACCATAAACTTGGTAATATGGTGGGCATATGATGGTTGTTTGTTCTTTCAGAACAGACCAAATCTTGGATTTCAGGAGGATATGGTGAGGAAATGCCTTAATCGTCTTTTGCAACCCCTCCCAAACACGCACACACGGATACACACACATAATCAAAGTGGATGAGTGACAGATATCCACCCTGTCTGATCAGCAGAATTCCATCTGTGTCCATTCATTTCTGCACTCGATTACAGTCCCGCAGAGTGGATTACCACTCTGTTATGAGGCGGGGTGAGATTACATTAAATTACATTATATTACCCCGCCGGGGGGGGGGGGGGGGGGGGCTAACGGTCTGTGTGTAGATCTGTCACCCTACTCCATTCCCTCACTGTCTGCCCATACAGGCCAGCTTTCAGTTAAAAACCCAACTCACTAAAGTGCCATGGTGGCGCACGGCTAAGGCATCAGTTTGATGCAGTTGCACACTGAGGACCGGGCTCGTGCCCCGGTCCTGCCAAGGCCGAGTACTGCCGGCACACGAGGGAGCAACATTCTTGCCGCTGCTCGGAGGGTGGGGGGAGGGACACAGCGGGGAGGCTCACCACATACAAAAACTGCCCCGGAATCATGGTCCGGAGCTTGAGAACACATGGCCTGTCGGTCTCCTTCCAGCTGCTGGGGGGCGGGGTCGTTTCCTCAACTAACATGGGCAACCAAATTGGGAGAAAATGTGGAAAAAAACAGACTCAAAATTTAAAAAACCCTCTTGCATTCACCTCTCTGCAATATTCACTTGCATTACTGCAATGAATCTATTACTGCTGTTTCTTTATGAGTGGAAGTGGGAAATCTCATTGTCCCATTGTAAATTCAAAGAAAATAAAAACTGTTCAGTTTATACGCTGTGACAGCTTTTATAATTTTTAATGAGGTAAAGTGATTTGTACAGTTGTAATATGACCCATTAAAGTTGTAAAACATTTTATTGAAAACATGTTTCAAACTGTGTAGCAGTCAAAATGTGATGTGTAGCACATGCTATCCTGAGCTTAAAGTCGATTGAGATGAAAAACAAATGACCACCAGTCTCCTAACTTCATTACAGTGTTTTGTAATCAATTCGAGAAACGCTAGTGCTGAGTGGATTGAGCTGGTACTCAGCTACAAAGCTGTGCGGGCTCATTTCAAGGTCATTAGTGGTATGACTAACAGAGGGATGCGTGTAACCAAGACAAACTGCCTACAAAGGGCAGGTAGGCAATATAATCCATCTTTGTGCCATGAGATGTAGGACTTCATGACTAATTCTGGTGATGATTTTCTGCTCCTGTCAACATTACATTGGAAAAAGTGTAGGTGAGACACTGGAGATGCTATGACAACAGATAAGATGGAGGGGGGAGGTTGTGGAAAAGAAATGTGGATTTGCATCACTTTCTTTCCAGTATTATGATACTCATGTGCACAAGACCAATTCAGGAGTCGACTTTTTAGGCAGTACATTATCTTACACTCACACACACACACACACACACACGCACACATCACTCCATTACTCCTTTTAATATATGGGACTATGTATAAAAAGGGTTATTCTGAAAAATGGTGTAGGGGTGAGCGCGTACTGCATTATTTGTATCTGCGTCTGTATCCGTCCAGCTAATTAAATTATCCATATTCGTAGGCTACCTGTACTTGGGGTGTGACATAACCTGAAAGTGGTGAACAGTCACCCGTCCTACATTGCAATTTGAAATACATTGAAACCAAAATTCCACCTGAAGCACAGCTACTAAAATGTTTCACTCTGTTATGGAGGTACATCTCTATTAAATCTTTATCTGGTTAATCTTAACATTAATTCCAAACCAAAACCGTCTATATAACATGATGTGTGTACGTGCTTGAACAATTTCTCAGGGAACACATTTGGCTGAGCCACCTTCCCGTTCGTATCAGCACCACTATCCGTGTTGACGTCACACTTGCCCTTTAAACACACACCCACGTTGTCCTAAAGCACTATACTCTTAAGCAACACATCCGTCACAGTTTGTTACATAAATAAAATACTATATATAAAAATCACTGAAATAGCATACTGTTAATCACAAACACTTGAGTCACCAGCGACCACACTCCCGTCCAGATCCTCGGACCGCTAACTCTCACGGCAATCTGTGACAAAGGCAATACACCACAATCAATACACTGGGCTCGCATGGATTATCGCTACGTTTCAAAATAAGTAATGTAGGAACAAAACCTTGCTATCGGGTGATGTCTATCCGTCACCCATACTACAGTACAGTCAGCCTAAAGTAGCCAGCTAGGGTTACAAATTAAACAGGCTTATTTCAATTCAGCTACTTCACCATTTTAGGAGCTAAAAATTTATTTGTTCATGATCATTAAATCACTGTACTTAATAGTATGATTGATTTCTTTAACAACCCCGACCGGAGAATGCAGTAAGCCTGACCCAGGTAGAAAGCTCACTCCATACAAAGTGCCACCATTCATGGTTTGAAATGTTTGGGGCGTGTCTATATAATACACGTATTGGTAGCAACCCGGAACATACAACTGATAAAGTTTGGTCAGGAACACCCAGTGACAATAGTTCCTACCTGAGGTGCGTTCAAGACAGTGAATGTTCACGGCAAACTATGTTTGCAGCAAACAGTTACTGTTGAACGATTTAAAATGAACATTCCATTTAGTTCACCACCATGCTTTTTGAATACCAATGGATGCAACATTTTTAAGGTAAGAACAAATATTACATTGATTGAAGGGTATTATAACAGCCAGATATAAGATAAATGTCAACTTTTGTTCTCTCTCTTCCATTTCTGTTCGCAGCGCACTACCTTTTAAAATTGTTAGCTAATGTTTGGGCAAACAGAAAAATGTTTTAATATGTTCACCAACGTTTGCTATCTTGAACACACCTCTGGTCTATGACAAGATACTAGTTAAGTAGTTATATCCTTAATTTACGATCGGAACAAGTTCACACAACAGTCTCTTGACATGCACAAGAGAGAAGTGAGGAAAATAGCAGTAATTTTTACTAATCTAAGGGGGAGGAACCAGGGAGGAACTGGCCTATCACAAAACAGTGTTAACTTTATGTTACGCATTCGTCACTGATGTACAGCTACTGCAGCCAATGTAAAAAATAAACAAATAAAGGAGGTGATCCAATTACTCGTAGAACACTTATAATCGGCAAAAAGTCAATAATCGTTACAGTTACTCATCTAAAACGAGTACTCGGATCACCCCTAGTTAAAAGGATGACCTGGGCAGGCTCTCATGAAATACTGACCAGTGAATTTCATTTAATTTCTAGAGTTTTCTGTGTTTAGTGCTTTGTTCCTCCTCTCCTCTCTCTCAAATGAAAGCCATCGGTGTACCCCTGCCTGTGTCTGGCCTTGCTAAAGCCTGCTTTATGATACTGGGGGCATGCTAACTGTACAAGCTAGCTGTAAGACAGACAGTGCCAAGGTGCAGGACACAGGAACCAAATGCAGACTCAGGATAAGGTGAATACTGCAGGCTTTAATAAAGAAAGGCAGATCAAGAGCATAATCCAAAATGCAGGCAGGGTACAAAAACCAGGTAGTCAGTCCAAACAGGGCTGAGGTACAAAGATTGCAATCCAATAATAAACAGTGTCCAAGCCAGGCAAAAACCTGAAAAACAACAGAACAGAAAAACAGATGGGAAACCAGTCAGGAAACATAAAAGGGTACGGGTGCAGAGCAGGTGACAGACTTGACGAACAAGCAGCATGAACTGAAAAAGGACAGGCTTAAATACAATACTGACAAGCACACAATCAGAAACAAGTTAAACGAATGACAAGAGACAGGAAGGAAATACAAATAGAATAGAATAAAAGAATGAACAGCCGGAACAGAAGAGACTACGGAAAGAGAACATGAGACACAAAATGTAAAGGAAACGGAAAAACCCTGGGAAAGGGAGCAAGGAGTGAATATAGAAACGGATCTTTTATTGAGCTGCCTCTGCACCTCTATTTTGATGGAAAGGGACCAGCGGTATTCAGAAGGCATGAAAAGAAAGGAAAGGCTGGCTTTTGCTGGTCAAGTGTTTATAAGTGGCCTTTCAGTGTTGTTCTTGGCAGATGCCAGTCCAGTCTTTCTGCCTTTTTATCTCTGCCTTCTGTAGAGCAAAGGTAATAACTGGACCGGGATATCCGTCTCAATGTCCAGACAGAGCCGGCTCAGTCACAGTGGCGTGGCGGAGGTGGGTACAGAAAGAATCCTCTTTTTGATTTGTGTGTGTGTGTGTGTGTGTGTACACACTCACTTTTGATGAAGTTACTATTGTTGGTAACATATTAGCCTAGAACATCATACTGTCTCCATCGTGATATATTGCATAGCCACATGTGATTTTATTTGTCTCGGATTGTGTTATTGGCAGATTGAATAAAAATGAAAGACATAATCCCATATGATTTCAGTGGCTTAAGGTTGGCCCCTCTCTCTCTCTCTCTCTCTCTCTCTCTCTCTCTTCGGTAAGCGTGATTACCCTCATCTCCTTTCACAGACTACAAGCGCTCTCCATGGTTCTGAAACAACCGCCTATTGACTCAGTGACAGTGAGGAGAATACACGCAGCCCTGTCCTCTACTCATGAACTATATATACTCAGCAAATATTTAATCAGCCGTGGTCAAGAGATTTAGCAGTTTTTCAGACAACATGATAGAATGGGGAAGAAATGTGATCGAAGTGACTTTATCCGTGGAATGCTTATTGGTGCCAGACAGGGTGGTTTGAGTATCACAGATATCCCCTGGGATTTGCACATACAACCGCCTCTAGAGTTTGCAGAGAATGGTGCGAAAAACAAAAAAATATCCAGTGAGCAGAGGTTCTGCGGGCAAAAATGCATTGTTAATGAAAGAAGCTGAAGGAGAAGGGCCAGACTGGTCAAAGCTGACAGGAAGGTAACAGTAACACAAATAACCACACATTACAACAGTGGTGTGCAGAAGAGCATCTCTGAACACACAATGTGTCAAACCAACAAGTGGACAGGCTACAGCAGCAGAAGATCAATAAGTGAAAAAGTACAAAAATAAATACCTAATAAAATGCTCAGTGAGTGTGTAGTATTTTGAGCATGTGTCGTGAATATTTGCAACTATTTTCCAGAAAAGAAATAGCTTTGATAAGGCGTACGCTGACTGAACAGCTGCCTTTAATGAGCGCATGCTGCATCTCTGTGTGTCACAGAGTCTCCAAAAGACTGGGCTCAGGCTTCAAAGCATGTTGCTGACCTATATACAATCAGGGTGGGTAGGATCAGTGCGTGTCTCTGCCTCCGAGGCTACTGGTGCCAAGTGTTTGTGTGTGTGTGTGTGTGTGTGTGTATATGTGTGTGCCAATGTTCTGTGCGCTTATGAGTGTATGTGTGTGAGAGTGTTTCCGTATATGTGCGCGACTGGGAGTTTATGCATGTGTGTATGTGTGTGCGTGAGTGTGAGTATTCCTATGAGTTTATGCATGTGTGTGAGTGTATGTGTGTGTGCATGCGTGTTTGTGTGTGTGCGTGCATGTCTCCGTGTGTGTGTGTGCACGCATGTTTGCGTGTGTGCACGTGTGTGTGTGAGTGCAGGCGTGTCTGCCTCTGTGTGTGTACACACACAGATCCTCATGCAGCTGAGGCCATCCCCGGTGCTGGTGCCATGCTGGTACGTACATGGAATTTTGAGAGGCCCCGGCGGGCACAGGCTCTGGGTGTGATGAGTCTGGGCGCGCAGTCTGACACATAAAAGGACCTTGATGTCAGAGGGGCTGCCAGCTCTCACAGGCAGCCAAGCCAGCAGCTGCGCAAGCCATGACACTGGCAACACAGCATTGTCACATCTTTCAAGTCTTTGACAGAGACCGGAGAGGGAGGGCTGACCTCCACCCATTCCAACGTAGGAAGCAGAGGAGACAAAGGATTCAGGAAGAGTGGGGGGGGGGGGGGGGGCGGTGAGGAAAAAGTAATGTGAAATGTTTCTTTTCATCATGACCTGATGCTGAAGATTCAGTGCATTAGATTCAGCGTGTGCATTTCTCACTTTACAGTACATGCGCAAGCAAATTACGGTATATTACGGCATAATTACGGTTTTGGATCGCATTCCCGTGGTTGCTGTCGAGTGTTTTATGCTGCAGAGATGGTTCGTGAGTAAGGCGAGAATATCACTTACACCTCCTTCATCTGTGCCCTTCTACCACGCCTTCATTTCACCATATAGCCTCTATCACACAGACAGGGAACAGCCGAATCACCCGCCCGCTCCACCTGGCCTCTCGTACCGTCAGAGACGCTGTGACACCTCCATCTGTTTGTCTGGGCCAGATCAGAGTAGAGAGAGAGAATGTGAAAGAGGGGGGAAGAGTCAGAGCCTGTGTACGGTATGTGTGTAATGGTATATGTGCACATGTGTGTAATGAGGTCAGTGTTGTGGAAGCATGGTGACAGGGGAAAAATCACATCTAATGCAATCAGACCGCACACACTTTTAGCATGAATATTTCATGAGACACACCACGTCTGGCTGGGCCCTTGTTTATTTATTTATTTACTTATTTATTTCATGGTTGCAGGAAACACGTCCCCTGCAGTTTGGGAAAGTGGAAAGGGTTTTGCATGTACAATCCTGTGGTCTCATCATGAATCCCAGTGCCAATCAGAAATGTGCTGTGATGCGTTGAGTAGGAATGACTAGTACGATGAAACCCAACAGTCCTGTAGTCACATATTAATTTCAACAACTCCAGACTAGCTCACATTTGTCACAAAAAAGAGAGTTGGATGACAAAATAAGAAGAGTTGGAACTCACTGAGAGAAAAACAAAACTCATTCTAAAACTTTGGCTAGTTCGTTAGCTGTGCAGGAGGCCTGCTGAAGCTTCAGGAGATATTTCTTGCTACCCACAACATGCCCACATGATATCTTCCACTTAGCATATACATCCTCTCCAAAAGATCCAAATACAAAAGTAATAAGTATGTAGACAAAACAACAATATATCTTTCCCAACATAATATCTCTGCTTGTTGTGGGATGTTATACATACCTAAGAAAAAAAGTAAAATGAAGTAAAATATGAAAATGTACAATGCAATGTTGATATTCTGTAGGCAAACAGATTGGAAATGAAAATCCTCTGGCAGGCAGTACAAAAGATCTCAGGAGTTTCCTACTTCATCAAATTCTGGCTTCTGTTCTTTAAAACAATGTTCCTATTTACTAATCTGTGCTACTCCCACATCCCCTGCTACTCATATTAAAATATGTTTTGTTCCTTGTCCTGAAAATGTTGTTATTGTTCTGCCTCGCAGAGTTGTTCAGCACTATTTGATATAATACCGACAATCGGATCTTGAGATTTTCTTTTTCATACTGCAAGGGGCATTCGCCCCTGAACAAGAAATCCCCCCTGAACATGTTCCTCAAGGTAAAAGACAAAGCTCCATTGAAATAAGATGATTTCATGATCTTAGTTTTCAGTGTGGTCAGTGGAAGCTAATGAATTATCAAACCATCATAATCACAATTGGCGAGTAACCTTCTGCACATCCTCAAAGCCACAAAGGGAAATGCTATTTAGAGTTAATATTCACATTTTTGAGAAATCAGTACTGTAAATATCCACCAGCATCCATACATCCAAAACAGAGTTACGGAGTTACGGAGTTCACCTGGCTTCTTCGTCCTGCTTCCTCTTCCACACTATCTTTTGCAAGGGTCCCAATTGAAGGCTGAGATCGCTAGTTAGTGCCCACATGAAACTGGCAGCCATATAATTAAATGAAGGGATAATGACCATAATGACCATGTTCTTAGATGACGCTCTGCATGAGTCATGGTGTGCCCTCATTTTGCTTGCTCTGTTGATAGCGTCTTCACAGGGATATTCATAGACTCTGATGACAAAATGCTGTGTGCACTCTTGCACTAGAAGAACCTGCCTCTGATGATCCCCATTCGGTTAGATTGAGATGCCTTGTATTCTGCAGAAATGACCCGTACAGTAACAGGAAACTATTAAAAACTTTCACAGGCCAGTTGACTGGCTTTTTTTCTTGCCCATTAAAATGCTCATAATATCCTTCTTATCCTTCTGCGCACTTGCTGATGGCTAAAAGCCTCTCTCTATTAACTTTTAAGTGAATGTTCACCTCAAGTTACAATTTGCTACACTTTTCATTGATGGGCTTGATTTCAAAGTCACAAGGAATATGCAGAGGTTTGACATACAGAACAAATCACCCTAGACAGTCCCAAGAGTTAATTTCCAAAAAGTACCAAAACATTTAAATCTACAGACAACTGTGGGATTGGCTGTGAAGCTGTCGTTTACTTTCTTAATCATGGGTTGTGTTATGGTGAGGATCTTAAACCCAAATGGTCCTGGTAGGGTCATAATGCTCTGGGGCAGCCAACCTTGGCCAACCTGAGGCCAACTCTCTCATAACAACTAACAAGGAAGGAACAAGACGACCGCCAGAAAGAATAATTATCAGAAGAAGAAAAACCATTGAATCAAGATTAATATCACAGCCTCAGGTTGCTTTGACAATTTGTTAGCACACCTCCCAGAGCTGGCTCAACCAGTGATTTATCTAAACTGGATTCAAGACATCAAGTCCCCCATTGATCTTGTCTATTTTCTGTGTGTTTTATTGCTCTGTCTGCACTTGCTTGTCTCCCTACACTACAAAATAAATAACTGGAAGCTTCAGCTCAGCTAAGTTCCTGTGAGCAGGCTTCATGCAAACCATAATCATTTGAAAGGGCAATGCTCTCACTCGCATGGTTCATAGAAGTCAGCACTGTGACAATAAGAGTGAAGTAGAGGTCGGGACACTGTTTATCTGTTAGAGTATGGCTGATCTTATTATGTTGACTGGTATACTTTTTTGATATGAAATGAGATCACACAAAAACATATAATAAAAAACTCTTGATACAGCACAATCAAGACAATATTTGTTCTCATATTCTGATACCAACTGTGCAGAATACAGAAATGCCTAATCTGTGTAATTGAATCTATGAACCAATCAAGTCTACAATGTATCATCATTTTAACCCTTTCAGACCTGAATTATGTTCCAGGGATGGGAAAAATACAACTATGCATTTTCCACATCCAAAATGCATCCAGAAATGAGATTCAATCAAAAAAACATTTTTTTTGTGAAAATGTAATGCTTTTTTTGTACTGTCCAGTGGACGCCAGGTCTGAACAGTTGTAAAATGTAACATGTAGTATTCAATGTGCTGTTGTTTTTTTAATAGTGGTAAAAAATTTCACAAAGCATTTGAATAAAATGGCGAACAAGTGGTATCCATTGTAGTGTGCACCGGGTCTGAAATTAAAATAATTGAGGGTCGGCTGTGAAGTTTGGCAAAGTCATTGATCATGAAAAAAGAGATCAAATCTGTGGGAAGCTGTGCCATTCTGAGCACTTTACAACAATGGGAAACCTGGGTAATTCTGCCGACACGGCTGTAATTAGCATACTCCAATCCATGGTGAGAAAGAGAGGCTTTAAATGACACATGACGATATGACATAAACAATGATGAAATATGAAGTAGTCATGGGCTGTAGTGCATAGTTATGTCTCACAAGAGAAATATCTGCTTTGCTGTCTTTGGAGGACTGTTATTTTAAACAGTTAAATTCTAAATATCATGCTCTCTAACGGATGGTGCCCCCAGTGAATGTTTTATGAGATTTAAATTGGATGTCTTCAGAATATCATTCTTTTTTCTTAGCATGCCTTCATACTGTCCAAAGTAAAATGAATTTAAACTATTTTAATGAGTTACTGATAACCGCCAGCGTGGGTGAAATCAAGACAATATCTCCTCAAATAAAAATACAAAAATGAATTACACGCCAGTGGGTGGGCTCAATTAATTGCCTCAGACTTTGTGAAAAGTTGGGGACTATGCAGCATATAATTAGGCGTGCTCCACAGGCCAGACAATCATGCTAACCTGAGCTCAGTGCGTAATGAATGCTGGGGACACATTGTTCCAGCATGCTAATTCATCTCTATAGGGAGGGGTCGCAGAGAAGTGGAGACAATTAAAACAGGATGTCATTGTTACAGTGGGAGTTTCGATTCCCCCTTGTGGCATGACCTTATTTTAATTATTATTATTATTATTATAATTATAATTACTATTATTATTATTATTATTATTATTATTATTATTATTATTATCATTATATAATAGCTATACTACTAATAACAATAATATGTATTATTATTATTATTATTATTATTATTATTATTATTATTATAATCCCTTGTATTTGTATAGTGCTTTACAGTGATAACTTGCCTCAACCACCACCAATATGCAGCACCCACGGCAGCTATTTTCTGCCACATTAGCTGAGGTGGAGAGAGAATTAATGTGCAGCTGACAAATCTGCAGAAATTGTGTGATGCAATCATGTCAACATCGTGTGGAATCCATGCCACAAAGAACTGCGGCTGTTTTGAGAGCAGATATTCAGACTCTAATGATGTTGATGGGTCACAGACATCAGGAAGTCATGGGTATGCAACAAATTACTAAACATGACTACTTTCATTTACATAACATTTTTGTGTCACAAACATTATGGTACCCTGAACTATGGACTATGCATAAACACGATATCATTTCTACATTTTTCTTATTACAAATCCCAAATTGTGGAGTACAGGGTACAAATATAATGGGTCTTTGTCCCAAGCATTATTCATTGTTTTTGTTCATCAAGGGAATTAATAATTTTGGAGGGCAATGTATATACATTGCATTCTGTGTATTCTGTGAACATTACTATGCAATGCTTCGTGTGTGTGTGTGTGTGTGTATGTGTGTGTGGGTGTGTGCGTGTGTGTATGCATGCATGGCTGTGTGTTTATTAACAAATGTCCATAATACTATATACATACTTGATGCAACCACATGTGAAATGTAAATATTGCATGGCTTGAAGCTTTATTTTCAGTCAAAGAGCTCTGTGTTCACTGATATGCTAAAAGATCATTCACCAAATTATGAAGCTATTGCTCTCTTTGGTTCAAATGCTTCTTTAAAGAACAGCTTTCGGGTATACCAAAACACAATTAAATGCTGGGCAAATTTGCATGTGCTTACATGGTAAATAACAGAAGTTATGATTAAAAGGACACACACACATAAGCAGGCTCCACATGCAAGGCGTGGTAGTGGTTATCAATGATAAAATATGTCAACTATGTGATGGTGGCTTGGATTCACTATTTGACAGGCAGACAGCCTGTTTCCTCTCAGGCGTGGGTGCGTATCATATCCTTATCTTTTTGTCTAGAGCTCTCTTGTGATATCCTGAGACTATCTGCAGTCTGGGAGGCCCTCCTTCTCCTCTTCTCTTATACAACCCCCCCATCCCCCACCACCCTCCACCCTCCACCTCTTCTGTACAACATGAGCCCTCAGAGCGAGTGGGTTCTATGGTTGCCCTGGCAACAGGGTTTCGAGGTGAACGACAAGATGCATGGAAGTTCCAGGCTGTTTTAATTGCAGTCTCCCCCTGCTAATTTTGTGTTTTCAGAGATTAAAAAAATGATTGTCGCATGGTTGAATGATGACATTGATTGAGCAATAGAAAATCATGTATTGAGGAATTTAAGACGGTGTATTAATAATGATCATATGCACTCGTCCTTGGCAATTAATTATATTGTGATATTACTCATGGTTCCTTTATGAAAAAGATGTCTAATTTTGATAGTATTTAATCTTCTTATTTTGCACAGTTTGCAAAAGTTGTGTGTGATAGGCTATGCAAAAGGCTTGGCTGGGCCGATATGCATCTTTGAGGGACTGAAGACAAGCATCATGCTGAAGTCATAAAAGAGACCTCACCCCACCCATCCATCTATGCTGTCATTAATTTTCATTTATTTTCATTTCATTCATTCAAACTGGGCACTGAAAAATGCTCCTGGGCGCCAATGAGTCATGCCACACAGAATGAGGGAGGCAGATAGGTGGCAAACAAGAACTGCTGGATGACCTGGACTGGCTTTGGATAAAACAAACTGCATCCCAGCTGCCCACATGGAGCATTGTACATACGACATGCCCCCATTTGATTGCTACTGTAAGAGAAGGGAAAAATGCAATATACCAGAACATATATACATATATACAGTGCAGGTGCAGAAGCTGCACAATCATCCTGTTTCTTTGTTGACATATCAACCCATATGATTGCTTTAATGGTGGCATACATCCATCAATAAAGTGTGTCAACCTTGAAAAATGGCATACCATTTTCGATTACATTTTTCATCCGTATGCTCACGCACTGTGCACTGGGTTCCTTTGTGCACATATTTATGTTTTTTATTCTGTCCTTTTTGAGTTAATGTATGCATAGTTTTACCCACATACCTGGACGCACCATTCATTTAACATCAATGTGATTATCCAGCTATCCTATTGCCTTTGTCTTCTAGTTCTGGAGACATTGATTGCATGGTTACACTGGAAATTTTCTGTCTTTGACCTTCAGTTTATTTGCATTTGTTTTTCTATTTCTGAAAAAAAATAAAATTCTGTTTCACAATGTAATGTTAAAGTTACTAAGAGTCAATAGACGTGCATGCTGTATCTATTCCTATTTTCATTTGCATTGACTAATAGTCATTTTGTGAAATGCTGTGCAAATATGCAGTGCATTTAGTTCAGAACGCAATGCTCTCTTAAGGCCACTAGACTACATTTTTCTCTTGTACCAATTAGCTAAATGACTCCTTTTACTGTTTTTCCGGGAACAACAAAAATATTTCCATATATAATAGCTTCCCCTTTACTGTCTTCAAGTCAGCTTTATGTATAATGAAACAAAAATAGCAATATGATGATTTCAGCAAATAGCAAGCAGTCCCTTTAGCAGCCTGAAATGCCAACACGCTTCACAGAACCCTCCCATGGCCTGGGCAACATAATCAGCAACTGCATTCTCATTTCATCTTCAGTGTCTGAAAATAGGACATATAAAACATGTAAAATTGTCAATTCATTTTGAGAATTTGCATTGTTTCAATTGAATAATCATAAAATAAAGAAATGTCCGCTAAATGTATCCATTATTGGGGCTTAATTGAACAAAACTGTCTGTAGTTTCTGCATTTCTGTCCATGTCTTAGCAATGGTCTTTTGCATTGTCACTGCTGTTATTCGTCATCTTACCTCTGAATCACCTTTTTATGACTTCTTTATAGAATAAACATTGTACAAATATGAATATGATTAAATATTTGAATGATTAAAACATATTATTAATACTATTAATATACTATATTTTCACTCTCCTTTGTGTTTCTATTTTAGTACTGTTACATCATGATATTATTTTTTTAAATTATATTTTAACATGCAATATTTTCCTGAAATTGGCAAAATGCTCAGATTATCTATTCCTTCACTCTCTTAGCCAACATAATGAGCACTTCAAAATAAAATAGATGTTCAGAAGGGAAATACTCTTCAGTCAAATGTAAATCTAATAAGCCACGCATTGCACTCTATAGGGTATATCACCACATTAGTCTATATGATGCTTTTTAGAGCCAAAATACAACATTAAGGCTGCTCATACATACCCTTTGGCAAAGCAGCTGTCTCCCACTTCATGAAGGGGCTTATTCATTTGTAAACAAATCAATGAACGTATGTATTAGTGCTTCAATGCACAATACTGGTTTTTGCTCTAATGGGTTTGAAGTCTTTTATTGGGTTGCTGCCAGAGTGTTGTTGATCTGTTATAGTTTTTTTGCTCTGCGGTAGGAACTGAAACCGCTGTTTTGTTGGGTTGTTGTTTGTTTGCTTGTTCGTTTGTCAGTGTTTTTTTTTTTTTTACTTTTTAGCTACCATCTTAGCCATGGAAAACAGGAACACAGAAGAACCGCATCGATGCATGGAGAGTTCAGCAGAAGCACAGCTCCTTGCTGTGTTTTAATCCTTCATTGTCAGATACGTGGCATGCATTGAGAAACCCTGTGGTTTTGCAGGTGAGAGTGGGGATAGCACAGTATACTGCGGGAATTTGATGAATTTGCTGTCTTTAAAAATATGGGTCTAACACCGCAACTGTTTCGTCAAACAAAAACCCTTCAACCTATAAACCAAGAGCTGTATGATTTTAAAAGCTTTTTAAAGGTCACTGAGCAAAATAGTTGACAGTCAACTGAATTTACAGGCATAAAGTAGAGTATAAACTCAGTGATCACTTTATTAGGTAGACCTGTACACCAACTTGTTAATGCAAATTAAATCAGCCAATTATGTGACAGAAACTAAATGCATAAAAACATGCACACGTGGTCAAAAGGTTTAGTTTCCAGAGCAAATGTCAGAATGAGAAAGAAATGTGATCTAAGTGACTTTGCTTGTGGAATGATTGTTGGTGCCAGAGATGGTGGTTTGAGTATCTCAGAAACTAATGATCTCCTGGGATTCTCAAGCACAACAGAGTTTACGGAGAATAATGCAAAAAAACGAAAAACATCCAGTGAGCAGCAGTTCTGCTGGCAGAAATGCATTATTAAATAAAAAGGTCAGAGGAGAAGGGCCAGACTGGTTGAAGCTGACAGGAAGGTGACAGTAGTGCAAATAACCACACATTACAACAGTGGTATATAATGGAGCATCACTGAACACAAAAAGCGTCAAAAACTCTCAGTGGAAAGGCTACAGCAGCAGAAGACTTAATAAGTCTAAGAAATAATAGACTGTCAATTCAATTGCTTGCTACCTAGCTAACCATCTAAATGCTTTGAAAGATACAGAGCTATTTTTAATAGAGAAACATTTTAAACCCAATTATTATCTAATGCAACAAGCTGGGTAGTAACATCAAAATGAGCCAATTCCCTGTTTCCCTGAAGCTGAAGAAGGGATAATGGATGCTTTTACAATGACCATATGTAAATGAGGAGTTGGTGAAGCAGATGCAGTATAATCCCTCCACTAACCCAGCATAAAATCTTTATGAATCATTCATGAGCGTTTATGCAGTCATGTTGCACAGAGGATTGACCTTCGCTCAAGTGTCATCATGTGTTCCTCATCAAATTTCATAATAGCATTTTACATCTCGTATTTTCCTTCATAAAACATTGTGTTTGGTTATGAATGACTTATAAATACGCTATGACACCTTGAGGAATTAATTACACATGTTTTGTCTTTAGAATATCAATGGTTTGCCTTTCCTGTGCAAAAACAAAACAGTTAATTTGTTCACATTGTAATGAATGGCCAACAACACACCAGCTGTAATAGCTTCTTGTTCATGTCTCTGCGAGGAAGCTTACTGTAGTTTATCATTATCATTAAGCTTTAATGACATTAAGACTAAGTTTGGCTAGTTGGTATGTACACAAGTGATTGATAAATTGTATAGTCCTACTTTCGCAGTTATGCTAGACAGCATTTTTAGTATTACCACCATATTTAAAGTTATAAGAGTTGCAGGAACATCTAACACTTGACCATATATAAAACACATGTGCCATGTGTATGCTTTTTTATTGGATGTATCCTGAATCCGGAGAGGAGCGGAATGTCTTGAATCATGGAAGTGATTACTTCTATATGTATGAACACTAGTTGGTCCTGAAAAAGCATTTTGGCTAAAAAAGAAAGACACAAAGCATCACCGATCCTAAATATTCTACTCAGGATTAATTGGCTGAGGTGTGCATATTCAGAACAGCTGCATGTCTCCCTCGGCAGAAAACAACACTGGAGCGGGAGCAGTGTGGTTTGCGCTTCTCAGCCAATTAATCTTGTTCAAGTTTGTGTACGCTCAGTTGCTGTTTCCCACACGACTGCTGTAACATTTCAGGCTGAACCCGCAGGAAAAGTTGTTGCACTGCAGACACTGTGACTTTAGCGAAAGCAGACGGAGCCACTGCTCTTCCCACGCATGCCCTGACCCTCACATCCACTCCGAGAACAGCACACATCACCTCCCACTTACTCCTGGCTATTCAATACCCCTGAAAAAAGGCCAGTATCTTGCATAATGTGAAAGCACAACGAATATACTTTGTATACACCATATCTTCCCACCATATAAAATTAAGTATTATTATTGAATAAATATAACATAATATTATTGATTAAATTTATATAACCTCTATTATTATTATTTAATATTTTTTATGATTTTAAGAAATTCATTTTGTTGCGTATTGTGTATTTCACAGGTGTGTCATTTTTTCTAGCAAACTGTATGTGTTCAAATACATTAGATGTTTTTGAGTATTACCCTTTTCATAGTAAATTACAATTATGCTAATAATCTAATTGTGATTTTTTAAAAATAGGTTATCACAACTGTATTGTGATGTAATTGAAAGTAATAACAAAACAAAACAAGGGAATGGTTTGGAATCATAAGAAATGTGATGAATAATTGAGTTAGTTAGTTGGAGACTCAAAAACAAGGAGACCAAGCCCAGAACATAGTATTGCATGAACTATTCATCACATCAAGTAGTTCATGAAATTGACTGAGTTCTTGTGACTGAAATCGCCTTCTGTGGTACAGTACACATCAATACAAGCCTCGAAATGCTTTGATTGAGGTTAACTATCTTTCAGCTGGATGACCCAAAGGGTTTAAATGAATGTCAGTTCCCAGTTGGATGCATATTCTCAAAGGTCGCTCTGTGAGGTTGAGTGGATTTTTTCCGGACTCCAGCCAAAAGAGCTCTTCAAGGCAAACAAACAGCCTGGCTGTCAGCCTTGACATGGCACTGATAGTCCTAACATAGATGAATGAGGTTGGAAGCCTGGCATTTAGGCGGTGATGTATAGGGAAATAGATCTTATTCTCACTCCAGGCACATGGAGGCATCTGCTGGCCTCCGTGCTTGTGTAATGTCCTGGCCTGTTTCCATTTCGCTGTACGTCTTGCTTTACCATGGGAAAATGAGTGCTCGATATGAAAGAGCCTTTGTCACAGTACAATATTTCAAGCCATCACTCAGGAGATAGAATGCAGGCCGTGGGGAGAGATGAACGATTTGGCCAGATATTGCTGGGCAAAAAAGGGCGGCATTGAGACACTGGATTTATTCTGTCTTCTTTTTCCTTGAGAAGAGGGTAGGAGAGAGAGAGAGAGAGAGAGAGAGAGAGAGAGAGAGAGAGAGAGAGAGAGAGAGAGAGAGAGAGAGAGAGAGATACAAACTATTGTCATTAATGGCTGAAACTGGTGAGGTCAAACATGTCCCTTCTTGCCAAAGTACAATCTGCACATCTCCCTGCTGAGCCACCTGAATTTATATATTGACTAAAGTGAATTTATTTTTATTTATTTTTTTCTTACATTTGTCCTTGGTTACTCATATTTTTATCAAATATGACTCATTGTAATGAAGACCTTTTTCAATAACAGCTATCTTTCTTAGGCCATGTAAATACAAATATATATACAGTGAGCTTCATAATGTTTTGGACAAAACAGATTTTTTTCTTGATCTGTACTCCACATGCATGCACACACACTCTCTCTCTCACACACACACACACACACACACACACACACGCTGTTTTGATAGCACTGGTTGTAGGTGGTCAGGGTCAAAGGGTGAGAGGACACAATTGTGAGGTTGCTTAATGCAGGCCTGTCAACTTCAGCAGCCTGCCTACTGGATGGCCTATCTGCTTCATATGGATATGCACCCATGCAGGCAGAATACAAAGGAGCCCAATTTATGCCATCTGTCCTCAGTCTAGGCCCAAGGATCACTGAGTGCGTGTGTATGTGTGTGTGCCTATGTGCATGCATGTGTGAAAATATAGATACTAAAATTAATCTAATTAACTAATCGATATTTCTTCTTTTTCCACATATTATCAGTTTCCACAGCCTCTCTGAGGCTTGGCATGCACTTTTCTTTCAAGACATCTGGACTCACAGGCTGAAGGATTACCAAGGAATTGTAAGATCTCAACCAGGAACAATCCAACTGGGTTACAATGTAAAAAAACCGTTTACTTATTTTGTCAAGCATAATATAAAACAGGTCAGACATGGATTGAAAGATAAGAACATAAGACAAGTACGACACAAATGTTGCAACAGTGCCACCATAAATCTTATATACCGTACCATGAGATAAGAGCCTACGTATGTGATATTTTGATAACCATTGTATATGGGTCCTGCAGGTTAAAACCAAGGAATGCCTGAAGCCTTTGTGATAAAGGAGAACAAACAATGTGACTTTGTAGCTATTTATTCACAGCTATGCCTGGACTCACAGGTCGATAGTGCCCTGTTATTTATCCTCTCACAAGCATTCTGTCACGTCAGGTGGCCCAAGCTCCTTCAATGGCACGGAGGAAATCGATAGCGTGGCTAAAACATTCATGTTAAAAAAACAAGTGGAATGCGCAGTCTTGCAAACTTTGAAATTCATCGGGGACGATTAAAGGCAGGACATTAGGTGGCACACACCACCTCAACCCGCCAGCAAAACATATTCACACACACACACAGAGCAGTTCCATGTCATCATTACCTCAGATACGTTAAAGACCATGCCCTACAAAAGCACAACGTTCTCTCTGAAGTCCCCTTGCTCAGGCTGCGTCTTCAGCAGTGAAAATGGGCAATTAGTGCTTCCACTTTGAGCGCCGAGATTAATGGGGTGAACGTGCAGAGCAGCGACGGCAGCGGCCTGATCGACACCTGCAGTCAGAGATCCTCCACCCTGCTTTGGAAGCCATTTTGTAAGGAGCCAAGAAGATGTTCGCACCATTTTCTGTCTTAAAAAAAGCAGGTTTATTGATGGGTCAGCAGTGGCTGGGTCAGCATTCCTGTCAACAGAAACCCCTCCTCTGGAGTCTGTCATCTGCGTGGGACACTGGCACTACATGCCAAATAACCTTGGGCTGCCAGTGGCTTCAAAGACCAAGGAGCTAAATGCCAGCTGCTGTCATTTTCTTAAATCATTTTAGCATTCAGACATCTATTGATCTTATTCAGCAATGTCAAGCTGCAACCATTTCCATAACCATTTTTACATGAAGAGTGGGATCAAAACAGCCACAGTCCATACTCCTGGAAGAGAAACATGGAAATTGTAGTTTATTTTTAAATTTACAATTACTCTCAGAGGCTTTGAATTATTATCCATCTCAATTACATCAGTGGCAGTCGATGTTTGCTTACAGGACAGACGAGCAGGTGCATCTCTCCAATGCTGTGACCATAACAGGACCAGGTTTTTACAGGTTTGAATGCATCCTGAGGCACCAGACTGGAACTCACCTGCTTGGATTTGATTATGGTTGTGGGACTGCCCAGGTGTAAAAAAGCTGGCAGACAGTGGAATGAAAAAGACTCATGACCTGTGCGAAGGTTCAGCTGGAACTTTAGAGTTTCCTGAAATTAAATAGGGAGAACCAATGGGCTGCAACATCATCATGGAATAGAGTTGTGCTGCTTCTGATGCACGAATCAGTGACCTTCACAAACAACACAGTTGAGTGTACACAATGAGCTCTACCACTAAAAGTTAGCTTGGAAGCACTCATCACCAAAACACAGAACAGGAGTTGCTTATTCACACTTTAGATTTACAGTAGATGTAAAACACCTGTAATATTATATAGTTATTAGCCATACTGTATAACTGCAATAGAAGCTGGGCAATAGCTGGTTAAGCTGTATATACTGGGTTTTAGGTTAAGTTTAGAAAATTGAGGCTTAGGAAAAAGTTAAGCACTATGCTGGGGGAGCTTTAACTGTATTAACATCTCATAGGTAAGAAACTAAATAATACATATTTTAAAGAATGACCATGTTTATAAAAATTGCACCTAAAATATTATATTTGCAGTTAAAGTTCTGACTGAAAACAGTTTTCATGTTGGCTAATACCTGCAGCACTGCTAACGGCTGGAACTGCAATGACTGCAAAGAAAACTACAGTAGATTCATCCATGAATATACAGTACATACTTGAAAGAAGAGTCACAATTTTCCTCCATGATCAAAAAATCTCATCATATAAATATGGACAGATATATTAAATCATAGATGTTATGTTATGTATGATTATGTTACACATAATCCATGGGCAAACAGCAAAGGTAATTGTAGCAACAGGTTATAGTTAGGAGTAGGGTTAGGATGTAATATTAGCAATATTAATTGAGCATAGAGACACAAACACGTTTCATACACACGTGTTGGAGTGCCTCAGTTTTGGTTAATTTACTGTTAACTTCAACTGCTAAGGGCATGTGTTCAGGTTTCGGAACTCAGAGGCTGATTTCAGTGGTCAGAATATTTGGTCACCTGTCGCCGAATTAGTGTAAGAGTTTGTGTCATTTGTCTTTCTTCTTATAAAAACAAATATTTGATATATACTGAAGCAGAAGATGTGATTCTCATTCTCTGCTTCAAGCTGACTGCCGGCATCAAATATTCATGTATTCAATACATGGGCTGTGAATGCAAACATTTGCTTGCTTTATTATGCTAATTGGAGTACCTTTCAATTTGCCAGAGAGGTGAAAAATGAATTTTAATCATTCTGAAAAGTTTGTCTATTAGCTCCATGTATTCAAGCCTATATTTCTGCATGTTGTGATTTGACTGAGAGAATGAATGCTGTTTTAGTGCACCAAATTCCAAGAGGTCAATAAATCTGTAACCCCACATTTGGCTTGAAGGTTGAGGGTTTGATTCCCAGGTGATGCACTGCCTTTGTACCATCAAGCTAAGTACCTAACCAGAATTTTGTCGATAAAATGTCCAGCTGTATCAGTGCACTGTATGCAGAGAATATACTGTCAACTGTGTATGTTGCTCTGGCAAACTGCCTCAGCTAAATGCCAAAAATATAAAGCTCAAATGTCAGTTGACCACTTTGCTCTGGCTTTTGTGAAAATCTCCTGCCTGAGCATATAATGAATGCTGTTCACATACTATGCAGCAGATCCAGTTTTAGTCTAGCCAGCACAATAGTCTCTACCTGTGAATGATACTCAAGCATAAGTGAAATGCATGTTAGTTACTCACAGTCTAGGAGAAAAAAATATATATTTGCAGGGGAAATATATATAAAATTTCTTGAAATGTTAGTTTTCTTTCTGCTGATAAATAAAAGCAAAACAGATATACAAGGCTTAGAGAACTGGGCCAGGGACACTGCTGTTGTTCCTTTGAATGATGTACCACCATTTTCTAATTAAAGTTAGGTACATTACATTGGATAAGAGCATCTGCTAATAGCTATTACATGATCATCAGTAGAACAATGACTATGTAGTGCTCTTATCTGTCCAGAATGACTCACAGTACGCATTCCGAACTCAATGAGATATTAAAAATGTAATGGCAAATGTGGATATGAATATGCTGGGGCAGGGGGGCAGTTAGGGCATGAGGCAGAAGTGGGTATGCTCAACATGGACTGCAATATGAAATGGGGCATGATCTTTTTTACTCCATTACTTATTACTTAAAATGCACTCACTGTATTGATATGGTTCCTTGTTATTCTAGAAATACTGTTCGGAATAAATACGCAGTACAATAGAACCAAACAACAGATTGGCATTACATGGCATTTTGACAAAAAAATCTATCAGTATCTATTAGTTTCATAGTTTCACCAAAAACGAAGTAAAAAAGTAAACCCAATGACACTTTATATAAGCCATTTAGAAAAAACCTTTCTCAGGTATAAAAACACCATCTATCTCATGC